>NW_005370042.1:2106902-2127367 GCF_000412655.1 Myotis brandtii
CGGGCCTGAACGTGGCCGGTGGTCTTAGAGCTGAGCTGACGCACCCTGACTCCCCGCCCTGCCTGGCTGCGCCTGCCTGGCCCAGCGGGCTCTGGGAAAGACCCTTTGAAAACAGTCCATAAGTACTTAGAATTGCATGGGACAGAAAAAAATGAAAATTCCAGCATGGCAAGATAATTATTGACAATGATAAAATATTACAAAAAAGTAATTCCTTCTAAGACTCTTCGGAGCAGCCCCGTTATGAACATGCATGAATGTAAGCCAGCTCCCCGGAAAGGCTTGTGAGGGCGTGGCGGTGGGAAGCCGGTGGCACCAGCGAGTCACCTCCGCTTTGCTGTCCCTCACGAATGACTAAGTGATGACGATAAACACTGGAAACTGGAACAGTGTCACTGTGCCCGACGCCCTGGTTAGCCAGGGCCTCCATTCTGATGCTTGAAACAAAGCTGTTAGCTGTGGTCCGGGCCAGGTCTTCATATTTTTGCTCATGAATTCTCTTCAGGAATTTTGCAAACTATACTCTCCCTCACACATTTTAAAGTTGACCTCTTAAACCTTCCATTATGGGTTTCAACAGTGATAGTGTATTTAAATAGCAATTTAAAAATAGCCGAAACCGGTTTGGCTCAGTGGATAGAGCGTCGGCCTGCGGACTGAAGGGTCCCAGGTTCGATTCTGGTCAAGGGCATGTACCTGGGTTGTGGGCACATCCCCAGTGGGAGATGTGCAGGAGGCAGCTGATCGATGTTTCTCTCCCATCGATGTTTCTAACTATCTATCTCTCTACCTTCCTCTCTGTAAAAAATCAATAAAATATATTTTTTAAAAAATAATAATAGTGAATGATATTTTAATTCTTAAAAAATAGCATCACTTTGAAAGTATCCGGTGGAATCTAAATGCCATAGAAATTTGATACCTGCCATCACCCACTTTTTTTTAATGCTCACCAAGGGTATTTTTTCCCATTGATTTTTATGAGAGTTGAAGGAGGGAGGGAGGGGGAAGAGAGAGAGAGAGACATCAATGTGAGAGAGACACATCGATTAGTTGCCTCCCACACTCGCCCCAACCAGGGCCAGAGATCGAACCTGAAACCCAGGTAGGTACACTTGACCAGGAATCGAACCTAAGACCCTTCAGTGCCCGGGCCAATACTCTAACTACTGAACCACACCGGCCAGGGCCACCCACTTTTTAAAATACATAAACTCTTGTTTAATTGGCAGAAATTTTACATGTGGCTTTTCTTTTTAACTCTTTTTCACTCTGCTTTCTCCACAGAACTTTATCCTAATGTAATATATTTATGCATTAAAGGTTTTTATTGGTTACTCCATAGTTTTTTTCAATAAAAACATACTTATGAACTTAAATTAAAACATTTTACATTTCTGTGACCATCTTATTCTGTGTGCTTAACAGGTGTGTTTTTTTCTGTTCTGAATATAATTATACTTGTTAGTCATGCACATTTGACCAACACAACATGTAGCCATCAAAAATTTGGTAAGCAGCCCTAACCCCTAGCCCAGCCGTGGGCAAACTACGGCCCGCGGGCCGGATCCGGCCCGTTTGAAATGAATAAAACTAAAAAAAAAAAAAGACCGTACCCTTTTATGTAATGATGTTTACTTTGAATTTATATTAGTTCACACAAACACTCCATCCATGCTTTTGTTCCGGCCCTCCGGTCCAGTTTAAGAACCCATTGTGGCCCTCGAGTCAAAAAGTTTGCCCACCCCTGCCCTAGCCGGTTTGGCTCAGTGGATAGAGCATCAGCCCACAGACTGAAGGGTCCTGGGGTCATTTCTGCTCAAGGGCATGTACCTCAGTTGCAGGCTCAATCCTTGGCCCCTTGATCCCCGGCCCTGGTTGGGGCATGTGCAGGAAGCAATCAATCAGTGTGTCTCTCTCACATCAATGTTTCTCTCTGTCTCCCCCTCCCTTCCACTCTTTCTAAAAATCAATGGAAAAATATCCTCAGGTGAGGATTACCAAAAAAATAAATAAATCGGTAAGCAATAAATATAAAAAGTTTATTTTATTAAAAAACACATCTCTTAATGAGATGAATGTTTTAAATTTACGTATCTGTGGATGACTATTACATATTACTAGAACCAGACACTGTTTGCATCAGTTTATTCCTTTATTTTTTGTTTGTTTTTAATGTGAACAATGGAAAAAACATGTTCACATAGGTAGATGGAAAGGAAAGCGTTGTGTTATATCAATGTCACAATTATTTGAACTTCTTTCAAGAGAGATAAATGCCAAATATTACATGGTATATCATCAAAAACTATTCATTTAAATATTTTTTAATTTTTTAGAGAGAGAGAGAGAGAAAGAAAGAAAGAAAGAAAGAAAGAAAGAAAGAGAGAGAGAGAGAAAGAGAAAGAAAGAAAGAAAGAAAGAAAGAAAGAAAGAAAGAAAGGAAGGAAGGAAGGAAGGAAGGAAGGAAGGAAGAAGCTATATTACAGTGGAAAAAGAACAAACTAAAGCAGTCATTTGTTCACTCCAGAATGCATTCAACAAACTGGAAATTACTGTATTGGGTGTGGAGGAAGGAAGAACAGCGATCAGCTGCCTCCTGCACGTTCCCTACTGGGGATCCAGCCCACAACCGGGCATGTGCCCTGACCCGGAATCGAACTGGCAACCTTTCCATGCATGGGACCACACCCAACCAATGACCCAGTCCGGCCAGGGCTCAACAACTATGTTTAACTTCATTAGGTTCTTCTTCCGTTTTCTTGAAACCAAAGAACTGGAAACCGCTTGAATTGCAAAAGAACTTTTTTTATCCAATACTCAAGGTCACTACTTTCTATGACACCAACTCTAATGGACTCCTCAGTTGCCACCCTGGTGGTCTGCCCTCACTGGGCAGTTCACAGAAGGATGGGTAAGAGTGGCCTTTCTCCATGACGTGGGAGAGGGGTGGGGGGTGGGGAAGTGAACCCACTCTCTCCAACCAAAGATACGTTCTCCAATCAGTTACAGGAGAGAGGACTGTAACAAGTGGACGGACAAGTTGAAGCATGAAATAAATTATTTCTACACAAACAAAGTTGATTGCTTTGAAAAAGGCAAGTTGCTTTGAAAATTGATGACACACTGGGTACTACAAAACATTCCAAAAGACCGGAAAACTCTTTAAGCTATACACTCCTCTTGCGTGATAAATGTCTTTAAATTCTTGTCCCCTTTAAATCACAGCTAAATATTTTATATAATTTGTGATTTACGTGACAGTCATGAACACTGATGGACTGTTTGCATTCATTAGTTAACCCTCACGGCAGCCCCGAGAGTTAGGCAGCCTGCACGCCCATTTCACAGATGAGGACACTAAGACGGAGGGACGGTAACCAGGTGGAGGTCACACAGCTGCTAAGTGACACGCCAGGCAGTGGTACTCGTCTGGGTTCTTAATAAGTATCTCTCTACTCTAAGATCTGATTCTTGTCAACGAAGGAACATCGGAGAAAACCTGGTGAGGAGGGAGTGCATGAAAGCCCTTGGTGGTAAATTAGGGAGGCGGGAGAAAGCAGAGCGGGGAAATCTCTAGGGTCCAGTAAGGAGTAAGACAGAGGCGCGTACCTCTTTTCTGTTGGTGGGTACAGGGTAGTGAACATTCACAGCACAGAGAGATGGTGTGCGGAACAAGATAGCGATGAGGATTGTGTGGTGTCTGCTCTGGGTGGCGGGGTGCCCCCAGGGGTCTGGAGAAGGAGATGACTGACATTTCAAAGGCATGTTATCTTCGATGTGTAACCATGGGGACAGGCTCACGTCAGGTAAAGACTGACCTTTGCTGAGGAAGCTGCAGGCTGGGCCGGGGCAGCCGCCGGGACCTGCCCAGGGAGGAATCTGTGGTCAGAGCCTCCGTGGCTACTTTTGGTCACTGAGCTGGTCTGGCCTGGCATGTGCCCCCTTTTCCTTCCCATTTGGAATTAAAAATAAAATGTAAGACCCATATGTATCCTTTTTATGGTTTTCCTCTTTAATACACTTTTTTGATGAACTGACCAAGCAAGTGAGTTGAAATCATCACTGGACCATAAGTCCTAGGCAATAATAGCTCTAGAAACCGCAAGTCAGGAGCGAGGCGGGTGCCTTAGCGTCCAGAAACTGCTTAGTCAGTTTGGTTATAAAACATAATCACTGAATACATGATGGAAATGGACATTAAAAAGTTTTAAACAGCTGAGCAAGTTCTCATTTTAAACCAAATACGTTATCTGTCGCTCTCATGTTCATGTGCCTTGGGGGAAAATTCTCAGAGTACCTGTGGCAAGCCAGAGTATGTTAACAATGTAAATGTCAATATTTTCCTTAGGCAGACAATGGAACCCGTGCGCGAACCTTCTGATACAAACCTCTGTGACCCCGTGTGTCCCCGCACCTTCCCCAGTTCCCTCTCATGAGCGCATCTCAGCTATGAAGAGTTCTTCCTTTTTCCATAGGCTTCTCGAGCCTGCTCTGTAAGTGACATCATTCCAAAGGGAAGTTCCTTTCTCAGGGTTCCCCACTGAGTTTGCAAATCTCTGATTCTGCATCGCCTGTAGGCCAGGCTCTTCGGCTCTGAGTGGATACAGAGCAGGGAGCAAAACAGCAAGTGCTCCTCCCCCACAGCTTATAGCTGGGAGGGGAGTGAGCGTTGCCCCCAGGTCTCAGCTTATGGGTGAATGACACTGTGTGGGTGACAGCGGGGCGGGTAGCACCTGGGAGGGCCCTGCTGCGCGACTGGCACGGATGGGACTCCTGGAGGGCAGCGGCTGCTTGGCCTCCTGGGTGGCTCAGTGCAGGGCTGGGTGCAGCTCCCAGGTCTCTCTTCGGGATGCACAGCTGGGCCCGTGGACTTGGTTCCTCCAGGCTTTCTGCTCACCCCTGAGGAGAATGGCGACAGCTTCCTGCTTCCCCCCTCCAACCCCCCTGTGGCTTCGGCAGGTTAAAAGGGAAAGACTGGAGTCTGAGTCCTTTCCTCGCTAGATGCTGAGCCTCCTCCATGCTGAATTACTGAAATGGAATATTCTGGAAGACAGCAAGTTTGTAGAGGACGTTCCTGTGGCTGCGACATGAAGATGGCTCCATAAGCCAGTCTTGAAAATTCACCTCATACCTTGGCACTTCCTACGTACAGGCATGGACGAAAGAAGAGTCCAGAAGCTCTCATAACCTGCAGGACCTTGGCTGCGGGTTCGGGAACATGTGGGACACTGATATTTTAGAAACTTCCCAGGAGGCTACTGAGCGGCCTGCGTGCCGCTGGCGGGCAGCTGGTCTCCCAGTGGGGGCGGAGCACAGGGATGGAAATCCCCTGTATGTTTATATGCAAATATAGCAGAGCCTGCCCACCTCAGACTCCTGGGGCTGACATCAAGCAGTCACGCCTGGGCAGTGGGGAAGGCAGCCTGGTGTCCTGGGAAAAGGCTGGATTAAAGGCAGACAGAAGAACTTGCATTCAGACCCCACTGTGCCCTTGAAGAGCTGTGTGACCTTGGGCAAATCAACATTGAAGGCCCTTGCCTTCTCCCATGGTGCTGCCTCCTGCACGCCCCACACTGACTTCAGGGTTGAAATCTGGGGAAGCTGAGGCCCTGGAGCTGAGGTCATTGGAAAGAAGATGCAAAGACCAAGCAGGTACCCTTGGGCAGTTCTTCAACATCTTGGGTTCATTTGATGGGTCTGTTGAATGCTCTGAAGCTTTATCCTAGAACAGTGGTTGGCAAACTGCGGCTCGCGAGCCACATGCGGCTCTTTGGCCCCTTGAGTGTGGCTCTTCCTAAGCCTTAGGAGTACCCTCATTAAGTTAATAACAATGTACTTACCTATATAGTTTAAGTTTAAAAAATTTGGCTCTCAAAAGAAATTTCAATCGTTGTACTGCTGATATTTGGCTCTGTTGACTAATGAGTTTGCCGACCACTGTCCTAGAACACCGGACATAAACATAAATATTTTCATACAAATTCAGTCCGTAAATATATGAGGAGACAATTCTAGATTGGAGTCAGCTCGTGAATGGCCTTGGATGTCATGTGGGGGTGGGTGGGAGCTGTCATTCAACAGGTCATGTGACGGCATCGGAGGGTTCTGATTTGGAGAAGGGGAAATGTCATGATCAGTAGAGTTCAGCAAGATCACTTAAGAGGCCTTTTGCAGACTTGATGCAAGATGGTGGCCAGAAGGGGAGGAGAGAGAAACTAGAGTAGAAGACAGACCGGCCAGCCAACTGGTAATAATCCCAATAAGAAGACAGTCATTCAGAAGGAGAACCTAAAAAGAAGGAATGGGTTAGGATCTGCAGAAATAGAATCAAAAGAAGCTGGATGGGACCCAGGGTAAGAGAGGAAGAGGGCGAGGTGGCAGTGTTGTGCACAGTATCTCCCAAGTCTCAGAAGGTCCCACGGAGCAGGTATTGCTAGTTCGTTGCTATGGATCTGTTCATTGCTACGGAGAAAACAAAATCTTTAACCCAGTGTTGCGGGCTGCGGAGTCCTTGTCCCCTCCATCCCTGCTAATGTTGGAGCCTCGTGAGTTCAGCTGTCCGGTTTCCCATTGTGATCTCATGCCTGGCACAAACCTCAGAGCAGGAACCAGTGACCCGAGAAGTCACTCACTGTGTAAACAAGGCTGCCTGGCGCACGCGGGGCTTGTGGCGGGGCAGTGGGGTATCTGAGTGCCTCCTCACAGTGACAAGAAACAGCGGACAAAATTTAGGGAGTGATGGGTGGACTAGATTCTAGTTGTGGTCCCTGAGGTCCGAAAAGTTGGTGACTGCTGGACTAGAGGACATTTCACACATTTTTCACCTTAAAATATTCCTGCCAAGGAGGAATATTTGACATTAGCTAAAAGGGATGGCGAGGCTTTAACCCCGCAGTTATTTAAAGAGTACGGAATGCCTTGGCCACTTGCAAAAGGATGTGTGGGAACGTGAGCGGTGCTGTCGCTGGCCTTGCCTAGTCCCCCTGCGGCGGGGAAGCCCAGCCGGCAGAGGAAGCTGACAGCGAGCGGCAAGGAGCGGGTCTTGCTGATTGGTCTGTTCCTGACCACACAAGCTTCGCAGAGAATTCAGTGCGAGGCTCCTCAGTAGACACGACTGATGAAATTGTGGTCCCAGTTTGAATAGACTCCTGAGATCTTGTTGTCAGAGTTTAGGAACAAACATGCAATCTTAAAGATACAGAATGTGCCGAAAATGTAACTATTTTGCTTGAAATGACTAAATTATGAACAAAAAAAACAGTTTAAATGACTCAAACGGGGTTAATTGGAGTTTTCTGGACAGTTAGACGTCTGTCCAAAAACTCCTCCTGTGGGCCAGTCCTGACACGATACGTCTCCCGTGAGCAGCCAGGATCAGTTGGGGCCACTGAGCCGGGGAGTTACCCCAATACTCCAGGCGCTGGGAGGCTGCGGAACGATGTCTGGGGACAGAGTACTCAGGGGAACCCAGTTTCTGTCTATGGGCTGCTGATTGCCTTCTAAGTGGTCTGGTTTCTGACCCTGACAGGGAGAGAAGTGTTCTAGAAGGCAGGTGGGGCTCATGGACATGGATCCTGTTAAGTACTGGAGAAAATCCTGAAGTCCCCTGACTGTAAACATCAAGCCTTTGAAGTCAGACTCCCGTAACCCTGCATGCCACGTGACCTGCTTTAAGGCTCCTGTCCATAGTGTTTGTAATGAAAGACAAAAGAAATTGAATAACATCAGGAGAACCCCTGAAGGAGTTGGTCGGAGTCTCCAGTCTGTTGTCATGAGGGCGTCCGCACCTGCCAACCTCTGGACCAGACCCAGTCGTTCTGCATGCAGGCCGCTCAGTAGCCTCCTGGGAAGTTTCTAAAATATCAGTGTCCCAGGCCCACCCCAGAGATTCTGAGTTCATCAGTCCGGGGCACAGCAGGGCATCTGAATTATTTTTAAAAGGTCTTCAAAGGAGTCCAAGGTGCAGGAAGGTGTGGGGAATGTAGGATTAGACCAATCTTTCAAGAAAATCTCTGAAAGATGGGTGTGGAGGCACCCTGCCCTCACCAACCCCCACCTCGGGCCTCCTGCTCCCCCCTCTCCCCCACATCCCCCGATCAGGAGTCGGAAGCCACAGCACAGACGGCCTCATCCAAACAGCAAAAGCACGGCCACAATGAGTGGCTGCCCCGAGTGCCGGGCCCTCTTCTGAACCTCTCATGGGAAAGAGAAGAAGCGGCTTCCCTTGGGAGAAGAGAGAAATGCATCTCAGATAGTCTCACCGAAAACAGCCCAGGGGCAGTTGAGCGCACATCCTGTGTGGGCTTCATAAACTCACAGTGATCCTAGAAACGCGTCCCAGATTTCTGCCCACGAGAACAGGGAGCCAATTACTGTCTCGCAGTATTAGCTCATTCCCTGTCCCATCTGATAGCCGGCAGGACCGGAATGCGGAGTGTCCTTTGATGGCCTGTGTTTTAATGAGTCATTTAATTTGATGAGTCAGATTTCGATTTTTTTGCAGCCAAGAACATGATTAGCATATGGATTAGCATCCATAATTCTTTTTCATCTTAGAAATCACTATTGTTTCCATGGAATCAGTTGGATTGATGAATATTAAATCTGAGTTCTCCTTGTGTGCATGGAGGCAAAATGGCAGAAAAGGAAGATCAGTGGCAATAGAGGGATTGTGTGCTGAGCAAAATGTTTATGCTGGAACAGCCCAGTCCTGGCCCTGTCTGCCTCCTGCCACCGCCCTTCTGCACAACCTGTAGCGGGACCTATACGTCACTCACAGTTGCACTCAATGCAACTCAGATGATATATCAATCAAACGGGAACCAGTGGTTGCTTGGAGAAACTCCATTTTGGAGCACTTTTTTTAGTTGAAGAAACTGCTGATCTAAATATGTGAGGCCAGGAAGGAAGAGATCAAAGGCCGGTGGAGGAGCTGGTGAGGTGAGGTCATTAGGGCCCAGTAACCCCAGAGAGCGAGGTTGCCTCCAGGAACCAGGAGCTTCCAGGCAGCCAGCAATCCCTCCTCAGAGCCTTGGGATTCCTCGATGGTTCACTGATCAAGAAGGAATTAAAACCCAAAGTTGAACAAACAAAACAAAACAAAACAAAACCTAGACATTTGATACTCAGATGAACTTGAAAAGTCTCAGGGACAAGAGGACCTGCAGAAGAGGCTAACGTTTGGACTGGTGCCGAGTTTTTCCTCGTGTCGCTCATTCGTTCAGTCAGTATTTGTTGGACGTGCCTGGCACTGTGTCGGCTCTGGGGATGAGGATGTTTTTCACCCACACTGATGACTTTCATCTCGGAGGTGATGGAGGTTTGGGGAAAGGTTCCCTCTGGTACGTTTCGTTTTCATGAGCTTCCGTTGGACTTTCTCCTTTTATCATCCTCCTTTGACCCTACAAACTCCCCACCCGATGGCAGTTTTCAGAGAGGAAGCACACGCATCTGCCTAGGGCTGTGCCCGCTGGTGAGAATCTGGCCTGTACTCCAAACAACTGTATTATTCGTCCAAGGAAAGTGGCAGCAGTGTTGTCCAGCCCTCTGATGGAACAGACTGAACGAGTCCTTTTTAGGATGGCGATATATTCTTCTAGAACCGAAAGCAAGACTCTGTTGGGTGAGGGCTGTAGCCCAGCCATCCCCCTGAGTGGTACCAAAGAGGGTGTTCTCCTTAATGTCAGCATCAGATACAAGGAGGCTGTTTCTCAAAGTCCACCACTCACTGAACTGAATCTTAGGCAACGACATTGAGACATGCCTGGTTTCTTAGATGATAGTAATGACATAACTGCTCTTAGAAACAATCTATAATAATAAAAGGGTAATATGCTAATCAGACTGGATGTCTTCCATCTTCCAGATGTCATACCAGACATCCTTCTTGATGAAGCCAGGGCTGGAGGGAAGCCAGCCCAGGTCCCGGGTGCCGGAGGGTAGCCGGTGCTGGCAGCCGAGGGAAGGAAGGCCTACATTTGCATGAATTTTCATGCATAGGGCCTCTAGTTATAGATAAAAAGGATTTCCCTAAATGACCTCTTACTGAGGAAACTTACGATTTGGAATGATCTATGTACTAGCTCACTTCTGTATTATCTGTCTTCTCTATGCCTCCTCCATAAGGATGGTACCTCATCTTATTCACCAATACTTAGACCAGTTGCCTGATATGAAGCTTATTAAATGTTTCATGACTGATCTGAAAAACTGATGATCTAGATAATACAAAACTAGAGAGACATCGGATTTCACATCCCAATGCTCTCAACTTAGTGCAATGACCAGTGAATGGTGGCATTTAAGAGCAATAAAGATGAGGTCTGTTATCTGGGGTCCCAGTTTCCATTTGCACAAGGGCAGGATGGGGGAGATTTGGTTTAACAGCAGAGCCTATAAAACACTTCGAGGATTTGGTTGGTGTGGGAACCCTGTTCAGAGTATGCCAGATGCTCAAGGCCAATTGGAGTGCAGGGGCCCTGTCCAGGGTAAACCCAATGTTCAAGGCCACTCTGAGCATGGGAATCCTAATCAGGGTGTTCAAGGCTAATTTGCTATACACATGTGCAAAAACAAGGATGCAGCAAGCTATACACTGCACAGGCATGCCTTTCTGTAGCCCAAATACTAGGTCACTATTTGGCATAAAGCCTCTTTTGTTTGAGCTTGTTTGAACTTATATATAAGTTGCCACTAACCAGCCGATATGGGGCTGCATTATGGAGAAGATGTATTATTGATCAGCTGGCGTGGGGCTGCTTGGTCAGGCTACTTTGTTAGCAATGGCTCCTGTGTTTGCTACTGCTTTGTGGATTGCCTTATTAGCAATGGCTACTTGGACTCCATTAAAGACTCTCTTATACCCACAACTGCTCACGTCTTCTCCATCTTCTAATGCCCAGTGTCCAAGGAGGTCCAGTCCCTGGCAGAGGGACTGGGACCCAACAGTTGGTAATAAACTCACTATGAGTCAGCAGTATGAATCAGCACTATGAAATGCAAATGTCCAGTATCATTACTCGAAGTGAGTCCTCCATCATAGTCAATTGATTCTCAATGAGGGGACCAATTCAACTCAAGAATTGTCTTGCTAACAAATGGTGCTAAGACTATTGGAATATAGATGTGCAGAAGAATGAAGTTAGATCCCTACTGCAACCATACAAAAAAAATCAACTCAAAATATATCAAAGACCTAAGTTTAAAAGGTAAAACTATAAAACACTTAGAAGAAAACAGGAATGAAGTCCATGACCTTGGGTTAGGCAGTGGTTTCTTAGATAGGACAACAAAGGACAAGTGATGAAAGGGAAAAGAGCTAAATTGGGCTTCGTCAAAAGAAAGCCCACAGAATGGGAGAACATATGTGCAAGTCATACATCTGATATTGGTCTAATATGCAGGATATACAAAAACTCTTACAACTCAATAATAAAAAGACAACTAACCCAATGAAAAGGGGCAAAGGACTTGAACAGACCTTTTTCTAAAGAAGATATACAAATGGAAAACAAGCACAGGAGAGTCCTTAGGGCAATGCCAGTCAAAGTGATTTCACACCCAATACGACGATGGCTGTTATCAATGAGGTGAACAATTCGAGTGTTGGAGAGGACTCGAAGGACTCAGAGCCTTCATGCATTACTAGTAAAATTGTCACATGGTGCAGCCACTGTGGAAAACAGTTTGTCAGTTCCTCAAAAGCTTAAACACAGAGTTACCATGTGAGCCAGAGCAATTCCGCTCCTAAGTATATCCCAAAGAGAATTGCAAATACACAGCCACACAAAAACCTGCATGTGAATATTCAAAAAAACATTATTCATTATCGCCGAAAGGGTAGAATCAACGTAAAAGTCCATCAGCTGATGAATGGATAAATAAAATGGGATCAATTTTACAATGGAATATTATTCAGCAACAAAGAGAAATAATGTCCTGATACATGCTACAACATGGATGAACCTTGAAAACATGCAAGTGGAAGAAGCCAGTCACAAAATGACACATGTTGCCTGACCCACTTTATGTGAAATCTCCAGAACAGACAAACCTGTAGAGACGGAAAGTAGATGAATGTTGGCAGGGGCTGGCGAGAAGGTATGACTGCTAATGGGGATGGGATTTCTTTGGGGGGGAGATGAAATGTTCCAGAAGTGCTGATGGCTGCCCAGCTCTGTAAACATCCTCACACCCAATGGCTACAGACTTTAAAAGCATGATTTGGGGGGTATATGAACTATAACTTAATGAAGCTTATTTAAAAGAAAAAAAAAGGAGTCCCCAGAACTAGGTCCCCTTTATAGAGCACTGGCCACATCGTGCCTGAAATGTGAATTCAGTCCTGGGCCTGGGACAGATGGAAGTGCGAGCTTATCTCACCATGAAAATTAGGACATTTAGATTGGAGCAAAACATCGAAGACGTGTGTGATGTTTAATCTATTTTAAAAGGAAAAGACTTGCCCTGGCCGGTGTGGCTGAGTTGGTTGAGTGCTGTCCCATGCACAGAGTGGTTGTTGGTTCGATTCCCAGTCAGGGCACATGTGGGCTCAGTCCCTGGTAGGGGATGTGCAAGAGGATCTCTCTCTCTCTCTCTCTCTCTCTCTCTCTCTCTCTCTCTCTCTCCCTCTCTCTCCCCCCGCCCCTCTCCCTCTCCCTCTCTCTTTAAAAATCAGTTAAAAAAAATATAGGGAACATTCAAGTTTTTGAAATATGGGTGACATTCATGTGAAGAGGGATGAGAACTGCCCTCTGTTGTCCTGAAACCCTGAGCTCCATGAGGAAGGGGCTACCTGGGCCTCAAGACGGAGGAGAACTTCCTAACTCTGAAACGTGTGAGGGCGGAGGGCTGCCTCTGAGGGTGGGGAGGGTGTCCCGTGGGAGCGCGGGGTCCGCGAGCATGTGGGAAGGCGGCCGTGGAAGGGCAGCGGCTTCGGGTGACAGGTGCCCTGGCTGACCCCGAGCTGGCTTCCCTGTTAGTGGATCCTATCACTCACCCAGGAAGCGCTCCTGGGTCGTAACCCGTCCCTCAGGTCTCCTATGCCTGGAGGGGTGTCATCCTTTTTCTTCTTAATGCACTTGTCGCCTGGCCCGCTCTCACATGAACATGGAACATTTTTGCTCACTTACTAGATTCTTAAAATAGCTCCTGAAATCAATCCGTCTTTATCACCTGCAAGTCGGACCGTCAGCAGATCTGAACGTGTTTCGATCCTTTGTAAAATGGAACCAAGCTGCAATTTCATGGGACTCGGTGGCTGACTTGTCTCCATCCAGACCAGAGCCCATTCACTTCCGCCCTTTCTTTCTGGCTGTAAAGTGGTTATTAGAGGCGATGGCAAAGACTAAAGGGGACATCTTCAGTGCCCTTCCTGCCACCACGGGACCTGGTGGGGGCCTCGGTCTGCAGCTGCGCAGGGTCGGAGGGTGGAGGCGGGGCCGTGCACGTGTCCCCCCTAAAAGGCTGGAACAGGTGAGTCTGCGCCCTCTGTTTGGCAGAAGTCGTGTCCCTTCACATTCACCAGCATAAAAGGTAAAACTCTGAGCCTCGGCCGTGGAGGGAACCCTGCTTGTAAAACCGATTCCGGGGAGCCCGCCCGCCACACGGGGCGCCTGGAGGTGGGCGTGCAGCTGGCGCCCAGGCTCCCCAGAGGTTTCTTTAAACACCGGGTGTTTGACCTGCCAGGGGCTGCGGATCAGTGTCAAGGAATCCACCCCCCAGTGAAACAGTTCACAGCATCCGTGTGCAGGGTGTATACATGTTTCTCTCCGGACTCAGAGGCTGCACCTGCGTGCCATTCAGTGTTTCTCTAGGCTCCTGTCTGTGGCCCCTGGTCCCGTGTCCGCGTGACGGTCGCTGTTTGCTGCCCTTCGGTTCCACCGCCCCTGCTGCCCTCACAGCTGTCACTGTCCTCCTTCCCATCGCTGCTCAGAGGTCGTCCCTGGCCCCTGTCTCTAGCAGCCTGGGACGTGCCCGGCTGTGGAAGCAGTCGGGCTGTGGCTGCAATGCACCAGAATCCCCCCCGGGTGTTGTCTGACGAGTTGGACTGGCCTGGGCCCAGGAGCCTGGGAGCTGGCCCCACAGTGAGGCCGGCCCTGCCCTCCCTGCCCAGCTGGTCCCCCGGGTGTGCCGCTGGCCTCCATGGGGGAAACGGCACTCACAGGGCCAGCCTGACTCCCGCCCGCCTCTTTCCCTGGCGCACTGGGCGACAGCCTTAGCTCCGCTGCTTTTACAAAGTATCAGACGGGCGGGCAGCTCACCAACAGGCCTTTCTCGCTCACAGTCCTGGGGGCGGGAAGTGGAAGACGCAGGGGCCAGCGCGTTGGGTTCTCGGCCCTCCTCCTCGCTGGCAGGCGGCTGCCCTCTTGTCTGGTGTCTCCTCTTCTTCTCATAAGGGCACCAACCCCATCCCGGGGCCGCCACCCTCGCAGCCTCATCTGAGCCTGATTCGTGCCATCCCCCAGCTGCCATCCTAGTGCCATCGCGTTGGCGGGTGGCCTTCACGTGTGGATCTTAGGAGGACACACGCGTTCAGTCCAGACACACGTGCTGTGGAGTCCGCCTGCTGGGTGGGGGTCCAGCCTCCACCACTTTGCTGTGCTTCTCGGTGCCTTCGTTCTCTCCGCCCTGAGAGTAGGACTCAGAACAGTGCTGACCTCTAACGTGTGATGAGGCTCCACTGAGTTCATGAAAGTCACGGCTAGGGCAGGGGCTGGGGCAGAGCGAGTAAATGCTGCATGAGTGTTACTGTTAGGAGTTATCTAAGGAGATGGCTGATATCCAGGGTTTGGCCCGAAGGACTGTAACCTGAAGGCATTATAATAAAGGTAACTCTAGGGCAAATATTGGAGTGGTCTTCAGATGGCTCTGGTGACAGGGCCCTCCCCTCCTCGAACCCCACGCCGCAGGGCTGGGGAAGTGGCCATTATGTCTGACCCGGGACTCCTCACAGGCACCTGCTCAGGACGCCCCAGCAACTTGTGCTGAGACTCTTAGAACCGCTCCAAGTCTTCCTACCCCCTGCTGCTTCCCTCGCTCACCTGCAGCCGCATAGCCGCGGGGGGCAGGCAGACTCGCCCACCCAGGGCTCCCCCCTCCATCCTCCCACGTACAGCGTGGCTCTTGCCTCAGTGGCCGCTTCGTGGAGGTCTCGGACCGACACTGCCGCTGTGACTACCCCCTCAACTTCTGAAACGTCAGCCCGCCGACATGTGAAAGCAGGTGCTCATGTCCACCTGTGCTGGTGGAAGCTTCCTGGAAACAGCACACTAAGGGAGAAGAGTCATCTTAACGGAGTTAGTGACGTGTCACTCTGAAAAGGCTTTTTTCCCGACGTTTGTAGTTGTGTTTCAGTGGCTCACTTTCTCATCAGATCTCAAGTACATCCGGGTTCTGTAGCCTGTGTGCTTGTTAATTCCTTACCATAAGCTCCTGGGCTTCTTTCAGGATGTAGAAAGGCAAGAGATTGTGACTCAAAGGGAAGAGGAAGACAGGTAACCAGTGAGCTGTTGACTAATAGAAGCTATTTGCATTAGAAATATTTAGAATTTATTCATAGCACAGAATTGAAAGGTGGATTGAATGGGTCATTCCAGCACAGTTCAATCAGCGAGCCATTATGGTAAGTGCACCTATAAGCCGAGACCACACTCGTGTGACAACCTACTAGTAAATGAACGAAATATCGCCAGCAGAGGTGGAAACTGTTGTTTATGCCTGAGAGCTCGCCCATCACGTCTAGCGATACGCTTACATTAGATATGAAAGCCCGTGTCCCAGGCTTCTGAGCCGGTGGTGTTGTTTTCAGAAGGAATGTGAGATAGCAGCGCCATGCTCTGCTTCCCTGGGCTGCAGGCTGTCCCTGCTGCAGCCCACGCACGCGTGGCATTGCTGGCCGGCACTCACCGCCTTCTGTAGCAGGAAACCGGAGGTGCCCTGGCCAGGTGCCACACAGCTGGTCCCTGACCCGCCGTGCCCAGCAGTGACCTTTGCATTGTGTTCCTGACTGTCGCTTCCTCCTGCTTGTCGGGGGCAGGCAGGCTCGCCCACCCAGGGGCTCCCCCCTCCATCCTCCCACGTACAGCGTTGCATTGTGTTCCTGACTGTCGCTTCCTCCTGCTTGTCCCTCGGGAAGGTCATGTCCCTTGCACTGAGCAGACACACTCACTGTGCAGTTGTCAGCCACTGGGTCTTCAGCATGCAGGTTTGATGTCATAGCACTTAGATGGTATGGCGGTGCACAGGTTTAAGCATGATGGAATTACCATTTCCCACGGACAAGATCCTAATCGACGGTTTGAGTTCATCTGTTGTCCAACCATGGCGGTAGGAACTGACGGAAACATGCTGGTAACATGGTGAAATGTATTGAAAGAACCCAGGCAACTGAGCAGTAATGTTGTGTGTGAGGATCGGCCGGGGGCACATGGACGCCTCCACCCCCGCCCAGGAGCTGGCACCCCCAGGCCTCACGTGGCCTCGGACAAGCTTCTTCCCAGAGCAATACTTTGCACGGAGTAATTGTTGAATTGAAGCTTGTTTGAACTATAGTGTCGGAGATTCTCTTCAATAAAAGCCGGTTCACTTCTAGCTGGTGAAACTAAAGATAAATGTTTCATAAGAGTACATGTCATACAAACCATATGAAACTGCCACTTCTGCAGGTAAAAAATAGTATCAGCAATTTCATGTGGTTCAACCAATAAAACAGGTATTGATGTAGAGGTTAAAATTTGGGTAAATTAGCTGAATTAAAATCTAATCATTCACAACGTTTTTTTTTTTTTTTCAACACATCTCTTTTTTTTTTTTTAATTAAATCTTTATTGTTCAGGTTACATTTGTTCCTCTTTTTTCCCCCCCCCATAACTCCCCTCCTCCCAGTTCCCGCCCCACCCTTCGCCCTCACTCCCCACCCACTGTCCTCATCCATAGGTGCACAATTTAAAGAGTGTTCTAACACAATTCTAAGTATATTTGATGTATGTGGTCAGAAATATTGTCATATAGATAAGCAGGTAGGAATATAAATTTTATTATTAGAATTTGGCATAATTCTTTGAAGTCCTTCTTGGTTATTATTGCAATCACACAGATTATAAAAACTAATCTTTATCACTATCAGCTAGGTTTTCCTTCAATTTTGTTCAAAACAAAGAATTATAAACTACCTGACTCATGAAAAGATTTGCTTCCTGTCATTAGTAATTTCCTTTCCCAGCAACAACATTAATATTTTTATATCTCTGTTTGAGTTCCCAGAAGTTTTTATAACCTGGAATGGTAACTTTGAGATGGGCATAGGGAAATTGAAAAGAAGATCTTGAACATTAATCAAAAGTGTATTTTCAGGAGGATCAATCAACTTAAGACAGTGTCCACTTGGGAGTATAAAGACAAGGAAGTTGAGAATCTGGAAGTTCATGGCCAGATACTCATTCAAAAGTCTTTACAATGCCTAGATATATGCACACCAAAGATTGTAGACAGATGGTTTAAAGCATTTTAACTTATCCTGAATAATTCTTCTTTAATTCAGAATAGGCAATTCTGTGGTCATGATCACAGATGAGGTGTTTTTCTACTTCTGTCATTTACATATATAACCGCTTCTGAGGGAGGTAAGAGAAGCCAGGACAATATAAAATAGTCCTGAAAGAGTATTATGGCACAATAAAGGCTTACATTTTTATAAGTAGTCTCATAACACATGTCTAAATTATTTGACTTCCAGGGCAGCATTATGTAAGAAATTTTGTTTTAAATGACTTTAATTTTAGAAAAATAAATAAGACATATTCAAATATTTATGTATTATTCCACATTAAAATTCAGAGATACTGGGAAATATTTAACTTTGAATTCACTAATACATTAGCATAAATTGTGTATGTGGAAAAGCCAAGGAAATGAAACCCATTTATCTCTCATATGCTCTTTATTTTGACCATATCTTTTTCAGTCTTCATCTTTCTAGACTAAACAACTTTTTCTTTACCTTTACTCCCATGCAGAAATATATCCATATCTCTGGATTTTGGTTACTAAAACATTTCCCATTTCTTTGAAGTTTTTGCTGCATGGTAACAAACTCCTGAGCATATTTGTAATGATAAGCAAGTTATTCTTGTACTATGGCTGGCTGTTAACCTTTCCATTTAAAATATACTTTGAATGAAATTTGGTTTACTCTTTCTTTTTCTTGAAATATTGATGTTCATTGCATGTAAAAAATAAATAAAAAATAAAGTAATTGTTGATAAAATGTAAAAAAAAAGAGTTACAGCTTCAGAGCTGTTCTTCCACATTTCAGAATTTATTTATCCATGTTATATCAATAGCATTATGTCTTGCAGATTGATAGACTTACATATGAGAATGAAATTTCCAGTATGTCTAAAGCTTTCTCTTCATTAACATAAAAATGTATGTATTATTGATATATTCTGATAGACTGGTAACTGGAATACTGTATTGTCTTATTTCCATATTCCTGAGTCTTCAAATTCATAACTAATTAATAGTCAAATATCTATAACACTATAAATGTCACTTTCCATTTATTCTTAATCATTGCCTGAATAGTGAGAATATTCTTTACATTAATTTTTAGAGACAGTGGAAGGGAGGTACAGAGGGAAGGAGAGAGAGAGAGAGAGAAAGAGAGAGAGAGAGAGAGAGAAACATTGATGTGAGACACATCGATTCGTTGCCTTCCGCTGGCACCCTGACTGGGGATTGGGATTGAACCTGCAACCAAGGTACTTGCCCTTGACCAGGAATCAAACCAGAGACCCTTTGGTGCCAATGCTCTAACCGCTGAGTGAAACCAGCAAGGGCCACTTTCCATTTTAATTCTCCCTCAGGACTCAAGTCCCACCCCTGAGTTCCTACTGAGTTAAAACATCTTTCCTAACTGTTTTGGATGTGTTATTTTTATTTTTATGTGGCTAAATCATATCTGCTGTTATGAATGCTGCGGTTCTGGGTGATGTCCGTTCCGTCTTTTAGTTGTATTTTTGAAGTGGTTGTTTGCGGCAGCAGTCTGCGGTGTTTACCTATGCCGCCATCTTGGTCTCTCCCATTCACAACGTTTTAAGCACATTATAAGACTTCTATCTAAAGAAAATCTATTGAATTTAAATTCTATTATAAGAATCCTTTTAAAAGCAAAACACTTTTTAAATAGGAGTAATAAGCCTATAATTTAATCCATCATGTCAACTTGAACATGTATATGCTATGTTCCTGTGAATGTGGAATCACCCATGTGTATAAAAGCAATCCTTTTCATGATAAGATGTTTGTAAATGTAACACAGGAAAAATGTGTACACAGGTTGCATTTAGTTCACAAATGCAGTTCAATTAGAGAAGAGGACTAGTACGTCTCAAATTTAAATCAAGGTTATAGAGATGATGGTGCAAGCAGCACTGGTGTGTGGTTTGAAGACCCCCCTGGGGCCACTAGAATTAAGCAGGCCTGGCTGGCGGCCCAGCGCCCTTGGAAGGCATTTGTAAATGGGGTGGTAATATCAGGCCACGGTGGCATTTAAACAGTGTGCGTAAAGCCTCCGGCACTGAGAATGCTAAGTAAATATTAGTTGTTATGAGAAAGAAGATGCCGTTTTTTTTGAGAAAAAAATTACATTTTCTAAAGCCAAATCTGAAACTTAAGCAGATTTAAAAGGGATTAATTCTGTCTACAACACATACCCATGTGTCCCCTCTTCAGAGCACAAGCCAGGTAAGGCAGGGGCTGCGTCTGCCTTGCTCAGTGCCCCCGTGAGCTGAAATCAGCAGACAGGTCCCAGATAGCTCAGCATGAACAAAACCAAAATTTACAACTAGAATAAACGCCCCCCACCCCCGCCAGCCTAGAGCGAGAGTGAATTAGCACACGACGCAGCCAACACCTCCGCTCTGGCTCTTGGAGCAGGGCCTGGTGCCATGCCAACTGCTCCCTCTCCCTGTTCCCTGTGCCCCTCTCACTCCTGGGCAGCCTGGCGGAGCAGTGGGAGTCCTCTCTTTGCAGAAACAATGACATACAATGGCTACAACTGTGAGCCCACCTTTAGGTCTGCTGCCAACATAAGAATGTTATTATTTCAGGAAAAGGAGGTCATGGGAATAAGTAATACAGGCTTTTCTGCCTTGTTTTTAAATCTAGGCAAAAGTCCCCTTATTTTTCTTTAATTGGCAAATCAGAAAACGCTGGACTCATCTTTTCCCAATGCCCTCATGAAATCACTGGTATCACCATAACATGTGGCTGGAGGTTCTTTCCATTATGGAAACCTAAGTGGCTTCGAGGCCTCCGGGCACGGAGGTAATTCACCCCACCAACCAGCCTGCAGTGACGCGAGTTGGACGCACATAAATGTCAGAGTGAGAGATGCAATTTTGATTACGGTTTTCTTCCCGAGGACAACTGTGGCCCTTATCAGCTGCCCTGTTAACCCG
>NW_005370042.1:2127664-2141951 GCF_000412655.1 Myotis brandtii
CCCTGCCCAACGCGCCACCACGAGTCCAGCGGAAACAGCCGAGCTCTTTCCGACTGTGTGACCATTGTTTGGCCACTGCTGAGGCGCAGGAGCTCCTTCGTGGGCTGGAGACGTCAGCCAGGACGTGGCCGACCCGGGCAGGCTGGCCACCATGGGCAGGACACAGGGCCTGGGGCACGGTCCTCTCCAACCCCCTCCATGTCCTTCTCCACAGAAACACGCACATCTTCCCTGTGGTCTTAAAAGAAGCCACGCCTCAGATGAATGTGGAGCATTAGCAGTGACCGCCTTTGCTGCAAGATTCCTTTAGACAGGAAGCAAGGTGCTCCTTCTCCTTGGCCACTGGAGCAGATACCCGGTCAGTGTGCCGACTCTTAGCGAGAGCCGTCCCCAGATTCCGAGACTTTCCAGGGAAGAGAATTCACGGCCAGGCCTTTTGCTTGTTTTGGGGTCACTGTGCGTCCTCAAAGTGATTGAACTTGGTCTAGACCGCCGATTCCAGGAGTTGCTAAGGAACGGGATTAGAGCTGAGCACGGAGGGTGCTCTTCCTTTCATTCCATCTGCTACTGCAGCACTTTCCCCGCAGGGAGCTGTCTCTCACGGCTCTGGGGGGTGAGCACTTCTCTCTTGGCTGGTGGGTTAGGGGGACAGTGTGTGTACACGTGCTCCCAGCAGGTGGCAGTCAGGCATGAAGTGGCTCATAGAAGAAAAAGCTTCTTGTGACAGAAACAACAGCCTTGTCAGCGCCGGCCACAGCCGAGGGGGCCAGACCTGCAGCGCCACCGCACACCGGGGCCTGCGGCCGTGCCGCCTCGTGCCGATGCTGTGCCTGCCGGTACCGCCGCTCCTGAGAACCTCGTTGTCACAGATGACGTCATCCTCCACCCGCTGCCACGGTCACCAGGCAGTCAGTTTGGCAGATAGAAGATCAGTTGTCAAACCCAAGAAACTCATTTTCCACCCGGCAGCCAGAGTGAGCTTTTTGAAAAGCAGATCTGAGAGCATCACCCTAACCTGACCTGACCTCTCCGAAGCCTGTCCACTCAAAACACCTCCGTGCTCCCGGGCCTGTCCCTGTCCCGGGGCCCGGCACACCGAGCTGAGCATCCTGCACCTTCTCAGGGCAGTCTGGCCACGCCGGCACTGCCCGCCCCAGCCCCTCCCTGCCTCACCCAGCAAGGCCAGCGCCCACCTCCAGGCTCCCCTAGCTGGGGACCTACGTAGGTCCTCACCAAGGCCATGCCACCTCCTGGCTTTGTGACGTGTGTGGGTTTCCGGTTGTGTGTGGGGGGGCGGGGGGATAGGGTGGCCAGACCCACGGGGTTTCTCTGAGGCTCTCTCTGCAATGTCCAGCAGCGCCCCGGCTCAGAGCTGGTCCTCAAGAGTGAGGGCTGAAAGCAGGAATTCGGGGCATAACCTAGACCCGCTCCGGGCTCTGGCCGTGTGGACCGTGCCCCAGGGCCACCACATCACACGCTGGATCCTGGCCCAGGCACCGCGAGCCCAGGGAGGGCTCAGCAGCTGCCACTTCCTGTGCCGATTGTCACCTCTCACTGGGTAAGGCCTGTGAAATTGGAACAGTTTGGTTCTTTGTGAAAAACAACACCACTGGCAGCGCCCCTCCCCCAAAACGGAAAGCAATGCCTGCTAGTGCGGGTGCCCCGTCGGAAGAGCGAGGAGAGTCACCGACAAGGCCCCTCTGCGTGTGGGACACATGTAATGGGCGGGTCCGTGAATGTGAAGGTAAGAGCTCACGTCCACGGATCCCTGGCTGTGGGTGAGGCTCTGCTGGTGCTCACATATGTTTTCTCATTGAATCGTCTCAGCAGATCTATCTCCTCCTGTCACAAATGAAGAAACAGACTCAGAGAGGCTGAGTAATTTCCCCAGAGCCACACAGCCAGTCCTGGCAGAGAGCGGATTTGAAGCCCCACGATGTAACTCATTGCGGAGCCTGCACTCTTCTCCCAGCCACCCATCCTTGGCCGCACCGAGGGAGGTCTGTGCTCACAGACTGAACACTGCCTGTGCAGAGAGGAGCAGTGGTCTTAGGCTAGCACTTCGAGTTTGAATTGAGAGTTAACTAAAACTAGCTACAGAGCACGCCTGTAGACGTTTTGGCCTGTTTCTAAAACCCAGGTTGATGAGCTGCCTCTCTCCTGGGTTCATGTATGTTCAGTGGCTCTCTCTGCTTATGAGAACACGAAAATCCGCCCGGCCTGGCACATGAGGCCCGAGACCCAGCCAGGCTCCGTGCCTCTTCTCTCCCACCACATCCTCCAACCAGGATGCCCACACGGTTTGCCAGCCAAGGACTCGCCTGCTTCCTCGCCTGAAATGTGACTCTCGCATCTGGAAATCCTGCTCATCCGTCAAAGCCCGCTCAGCTGAGCGACAGAGCGCGCACAGAATGACAAGGCGTGGGACTGTTTTTAAGAACTAATTCTAAAGTTCCGTAATACTCAGCCAGGCCTGGGAGGAAAGGTTATTTGGACAAGCTCTCAGCCTGTTGTGCACGTGGGGTTGGGCAGCCTCAGCAGTGGATTCAAATCCGTTTCCCACTGGGAGGAAACTCTCAGTATCACCTGGATGAGTGGTCTTTTCCTCCAACAGCCCTTTGTCTACCAGACGGCAAAGCTTTCTCTACGTGTAACAAGCCCCACGTGGCGCATCATCTCTTTGCATTTAATTACAAGGATTTGCATTTGCAGAACCAATTAATCAGTAATTAGATAGCACTGTACCAAAGAAATAAACAAGGGTAAAAAAACAAAAACACTCAGCACAGGGCCGTCACCGTGCTCCCGGCAGCGTGATACACACTCCCCGAGACGCGCAGGCTCGCTGAGGGGCGAGCAGCGGGCCGTGGAGGTGTCCTCGTGACCTCCCGGGCCCACGGGAAACGTAAAGGTGGTCAAACACAAAACTCTCCGGTGATGCTGACGTTTGTTTTGCTCTTTGCTCTTCATCGGGAATCTGCTTTCTGATCATTATGTTGAAAGGTCGTGGCAGGCTTTGGTGATGCAAAAAAATGCATATTTTATAGAGACACTTTCGCTATTGATCTTCATATTAAAAACAACACATGGATCACCTTTTAAGTTAATTATCAACTAGACCTCTAAAACAAACCTTAGATGTGAAAAATTTTAAAGATACAAAGCAGATTACAGGAGGGAAAATAGAGGCCCCTGAAACCAAGGGCTAGAAACAAGTGTGGCCGCGGAGTGTGTCCCTGTAGGAACCGGGGACCCTCTCTCCGTGCCGTCCTGCCATTTCCCAGTGCCCAGCTCCTGGGCCTCTGAGCCTGGCTCTCAAACCTTTTGTTAAAAACAGAGGACGGAGTTGGAAAAAGCAGCCGGCAGCTCCTGTAATTCCGTCTGGGACAGATGACAGTGGCCTGCTCCGGTCCCCACCACGGTGTGGAGCCATGGTGACGGCTGGGCTCTGGCGGCAGCCAGCGGGCACAGTGTGTCTAGCAAGCCTTTCTCCTGGGAGGCCCTTGTGACACCCCACTCGCCTCCATGGGCGGGGGCGGGGGGGGGGGCGGGAGCGGGGAGCAGGATGTGAACATCAATGACCTGAAGGTGCTTTAAGTCCTCTTCGCGCTGCTTCAGTTTCTGCGGGAAACTGGCCTTGCCTTTGCCCCCAAGCCCGCGATCCTGTGAACTGTGGGTGCTGTAGCCTTTTCAGGGTGTGCCATGGGACGGAGCAGCTCTCCCCGGTTCAAGGTTGTCCTGAAGACCTCTGCAGAGCACATCGCACTGTGTGCTCGCACACGCGCCTTCTAGAAGCATCTCTCATTGCCAGTCTCTGAAAAAAGGAACTGGCCTTTGAATAGAACAGTTTTCCAAGAAAGAGAGCAAGGTGCTTTGAGAAGAACTACAGACAGAGACTGCCAGCTCCCGCCTGGGACTGGACGAGTGGCTTTGCTTTGTACTTCAGCATCCTGGTGCACGCTGGGGAGCCAAAGCGTAAACTTTTTATAAGTTTGTTGCGAAACTAATTGAGCAGCCCCACCCCCAGAACTGGGAACAATTTGACTTTCTCTCTCTGCAACTTCACTGCTTTTAAAGTCAGACAGCGCGGCTGGGACGAAAGCCGTGTTAGTCAGTGTGACCACTCATTTGCTCACACGGGTGTGAACCCTCTTCTCCACTGCCCCCAGGGGGTGCTCGTGCCGGGAGGTGGCACAGTTTATCTGACGTCGGTGTACTGCATGCATTTTCGATATTAACTTCTTTATGGAAATCAGCCCAAGTAAGCTGACTGCTGTCCACAATGGCCATTGTCGTATGAGCCTTTTTTGGGGGGTTAACTGGCCAAAATTTACGAGCCAGAGTGACCTGTCCGTCTCGGTGAGTGTCTGTCTCAGTGAGTGTCTGTCTTGGTGAGCATCGTCTCGGTCAGTGTCCGTCTCGGTCAGTGTCCGTCTCAATGAGTGTCCGTCTTGGTGAGTGTCCGTCTCGGTGAGTGTCCGTCTCGGTGAGCGGTGGGTGTCCGTCTCGGTGAGTGTCCGTCTCGGTGAGCGGTGGGTGTCCGTCTCGGTGAGTGTCCGTCTCGGTGAGCGGTGGGTGTCCGTCTCGGTGAGTGTCCGTCTCGGTGAGCGGTGGGTGTCCGTCTCGGTGAGTGTCCGTCTCGGTGAGCGGTGGGTGTCCGTCTCGGTGAGTGTCCGTCTCGGTGAGCGGTGGGTGTCCGTCTCGGTGAGTGTCCGTCTCGGTGAGCGGTGGGTGTCCGTCTCGGTGAGTGTCCGTCTCGGTGAGCGGTGGGTGTCCGTCTCGGTGAGTGTCCGTCTCGGTGAGCGGTGGGTGTCCGTCTCGGTGAGTGTCCGTCTCGGTGAGCGGTGGGTGTCCGTCTCGGTGAGTGTCCGTCTCGGTGAGCGGTGGGTGTCCGTCTCGGTGAGTGTCCGTCTCGGTGAGCGGTGGGTGTCCGTCTCGGTGAGTGTCCGTCTCGGTGAGCGGTGGGTGTCCGTCTCGGTGAGTGTCCGTCTCGGTGAGCGGTGGGTGTCCGTCTCGGTGAGTGTCCGTCTCAATGAGTGTCCGTCTCGGTGAGTGTCCGTCTCGGTGAGTGTCCGTCTCGGTGAGTGTCCGTCTCAATGAGTGTCCGTCTCAGTGAGTGTCCGTCTCGGTGAGCGTCCGTCTCGGTGAGCGTCCGTCTTGGTCAGTGTCCGTCTCGGTCAGTGATGGCAATGTCTTCACTCGGCCACTAGGAATCGCTGCTCGGTCCTGTCCCCCCGCAGAGTGCTCGCTGCGGCTCTCGCCTCCCGCCTCTCCCGTCTGTCTGTGATGTAGGTGGCAGGGCCCCCAGTCCATGCTGAGCGAGCTCCGCTAACAGGGCCCTCCCTGTTTTCCAGGAAATCCTCGGAGGAACTGGACATGGACAAGGTGACAGCAGCGATGGTACTCACCAGCCTGTCCACAAGCCCTTTGGTTCGAAGCCCTCCTGTGCGGCCGAATGGTGAGCTGGGGTGAGGGGAGGAGGGGGGATGGGCGTAAGGGCACCGTGAGCACAGCCCCCCTTTGAGGGGTCTCATTCCTATCAAATGGAATGAACGATTAAGCCTCGCCGTGAGCAGGAACAGGGGCTACGTGGGAGAAATGGAGACCCCATGGCCAGCTTCCTCATCTTCCCAGAGACGCCAGTCCCCCCTCCACCCGCTCCCCGCACATCCCGTTTCCAGGGCACTTACCCGCAGCGACTGTCCCTTTCCCAGGTAAATGGAACTCTTTCCCGGCATTGTTTCTGTTCCACAGGAGAGGTAGTTAGGTCGAATAACTCTGAAGACTTTTGCAAAGGCGTTATCCCAGACTCCGCAATCAAATACAATGATTTAGTCCGTTTATTCACTCAGTATGCACTTACTAGGTGCTGTGCTAGATGGTGTGGGTACATCACTGCAAACAACACCCGTATTCCCGTGCAGCTCGGTCTCTTGGGGAAAGGCTCTGTCACAGCCTCGTCAATGGCAGCACTTCCTGAGCCCTTGCTCCCTGCCAGGTGCGAGGCTTGCTCTGTCACGTCATTCTCACAACTCTGTGGCTGTCGTTGTCGCTATTTTACAGATGAGTGGACGGAGGCACATGGGATTAATTGACTTGTAAATGGCAAAGCTGAAATTCTCCCCTGTATCCTCCAACTCCGGGTCCATCATCTTAGTCATGGCTACTGTGGGCCCACTAACTCACTGTGAGAAATCAGGAGAGCCGCAGGCGGTGACGGAGGCCTGGCCAGGAGCACGGACTGAGTCCGAGGCTGCAGCAGAGCTACGACGTGGCTTCGGCACCAGACAGTCACGGCTGGGCTTGCAGACAAAAACAAAAAGAAACAGCAACAAAAACCCTATGGCTGTCCTGAACCTTGGTGGTCCCAGAGGGGACGGATAGGACCTTAACCACGAAATGTGAGGAAGGAGGAGTCAACAGGACGTGGTGATGGACAAAAAGGATGGAGGAGGGGGGGTGCCGGGGTGCCCTCCAGGCAGTCGGGGCGTCCGCACGGAGGCCTGCCCCCGAGATGGTCCACACGTAGTTGGAGGAGCACGTCTGTCAGTGAGTGTTTGAGCTGGGTTCACGGAAGACGACGGCAGGCCGGGTAGAAGCGAGTGTCGTGGGCAGCACTGAGGCTCATTCAAGGGCAGCGGCTGGGGTGGTCTGGGCTGCCGCAGAAGCCACGAGGGGAGTGAGATCACTGGGAGTCATGTGCAGGCGGGGAGCGAAGACTGGAAGGGGATTGTGGGGTGGGGTGAGGCCCGCCCTCACTTCAGGGACCCAGAGGGAAGAGCCTGAGGGGGACCAGCGGTCAGGAGAGGGGAGAATGTGGGTTCCTGGAAGCCGAGGGAAAAGCGATGTTCAAGGACAGACGTCTGATGCTTCAGAAGCTCAAGCATGAAACAGGCTGGATTCTGCATCCAGACAAAGGCACTGACTCCTGGCCAGAGCGCACGGTGGACCACCCGGGGGCGGGAGTGGGATGAAATGAAGATGGGACCCCGGAGGGGAAGTTACTGCAAGGGGACCCCTTCTCTCGAAAGCCAGCCTGGCCAGTTAGGAGGCTGAGGTATGGTCCACACAGAAGTCGGAGGGAAGCGCCAGGTGTGAAAATAAAGCTGTTGAACATCCAGTGAGTCCTCACCAAAACCTACTCCACTCCAGTTGTCGGTGCGAAGAATGATGGAGGTGCCGGGAAGTCAAACCCATACCGTCCACAGGAGTGCCCCCTGCCCTCACCACCACCGCACGCGGTGATGCCACCGCAGCCCCCAGAGCGGGGAGGTGCTGGGAGGGCGCCTGGCGTTGCTGCTGAAGGACTGCCCTCTCTGCCGGGCCTCTAACTGCCTCCTGGCTCCCGCTGCTCAGTGTGGCGAGGCCCCTGAGGAAGACTGCAGAGAAGGCAAAGCTGAAGACACCCCCAAACCAATCCCAGGGGAAAGGAGTTGCATGAAAGATTGAAGCGTTCATAAAGAAAAAAATTCCTCAAGGTTACAGACAAGTATTTGTCCCAAGCTGGGCCACCAAATGCAAATAAATTGTAGATTCTCATTGTTTTACAGAAAAGAAAAGAGAAAAGAAGGAACTGCAGAATGTCAGAGACTCCTCAGAGAAGAAAGAGTATATTTTAACGTAATCAGTATTTTTCCATGGCATTCTCTTTTAATTGAGAACATTTTTAATGCTCCTTTGTCTTGAAAGGTTAGAATCAAAATAAACCTTTTGCTCCTGCAACACAAACCTTTGTTGGCATAGTTATATGGAAAGGAATTCACTGTTCATTATGATTTCAAAAAATAACTACCCAATTTATAATCCCAAATTGTCTGCTAGCTCCTTAGGTCTGCAACAGGCAGCAAATTCTTAACAAGGGAAAGCACTTAATGATAATGAAGGTGTTGGTTAATTTAAAAAATAGACATATGTCTGGAATTATTGTATATCATTGAATTTTTTAAAACTGTTGTGATTCTTTTTGTGCCTAGAAAGGATCATTTTGTCAGGAAGTGGGTCTTCAAAGAGGGTGAGCTTCCTGCAGGGCCTGTCTGCGTTTCACCAAATACGTGTGTCAGGGAAGGAGACACGGCCATCTATGTATCTCGAATTGGTTCTGACTTTTTCTGAAAAATTCATTTCTATATCACATTGCCCTTCTCATTGAATAGTGCTTCTTAAAGGAAATGTCATTCCCAAGTCAGCAACTGAACTTTGGGCATTGACATGAGGCAGTGCGACACACTGCTTTTCAAAATAAATTGTTGCTTTTCAAAATCAATTCAGGCCCCAATCACCTCCTCCGCTCTGCGCAGTCACTCACCCTGATCACCCCGCTGGCACCACACACGTACTGTACGAGTGCGCGCGGTGCTGTATCATACGCCTCCTGAGCCGCCGAGGCCTGTGCCCCCCCCCCGCCCCCGGGCCATGCCCCGGAGGCCTCCGAAGGACCTGCGGATGCAGCTGTCGCGTTCCGAAAGGCTCTCGGGCCGGTGAGCACTGTCCGGTGGCCTGCAGGGAGGGAGATGCTAACTTGGTTTTGCTGGTGCCAGAAAGGCTTGATCCTGTAGAAATGACCATTTGATGGGGTAGAGCCTCGCTTTAGTGAGATGGGTAACTTTCTTCCACAATTTCAGCTTAAAACTTCATTCCTCTAACTGAACGTTTGGCTTGACACAGTTGAGGAATATGCTGGAAATCTGTGATTGGGTGAAGGTAGTCAAGACATTTTTCCACGAATGCTGGCCCATTGTGTGTCTTCACTTCGTTACTAATTACACCAATGTTTACAGCATAATGAGACATTTTGGGATTCCTCCCCCCCGCCTTGAACTTAAAATATAGTTTTAATGTATTCAAAATGCACATAAACATGGAGGAGAAATTATCCAACAAGAAGGTCAAGTCTATAAGGAGCCTCCCACGGCGTTCTAACCGGACAAAGATCTCTCACATTAGCAAATGTTTCCTGTTTCCCTGCAAGTGCAAAGGAAGAATTCAACAGCCGTCTTATCAGTAAATATTGCCCATAAATTCTCCTCTGATCTCAGCTTGTTGGAAAGAGAGGAGGATTCCTACCACACGGGGCCATGCCCTGAAGGAGAAAGAAGCCAACTGGTAGACCAGGGTCTGGGCTCTGGTCCACTACTGGCTCCGTGGCGAGTCACGGCTTCCTGTGCCTCAGGTGCTCGCCTGTAAAACCCTCGTGACCGTCCTTGCTCTGAGAGACAGATGTTGTGAGGATGCACGGGCCTGTGTGAATGAGTTTTGTGAGATGGAAAACTTCATTCCTCTAACTGAACGTTTACAGATGCAAGGCACTGTTATTTCCTATAATGTTATTTCTCTTAGACTCTTACATCTGGGACTAACTTTTTCCACAAACCTATTCCAAAGATCTCAGACCTATGAGAAAAATGGGTTGGGGGAGGGGGACAATATTGCAAATGATTTCCCTCTTAGAAACACCAGTAAACTCAGAGCTCCCCAAACTTAGTGAACAAGGGCATCTTTTTCTTTCTTGTTTTCATACCCCCTCCACTGTCATCCCAAAACCACCCACATCAGAGAGCTGTTAGGAAAGCCTGTCATGTGATAAAATAGCTCAGTGTTTATAAAGGGTAATGCACCTCTCTTCCCAAGGTATGCGTAGTGCATCCCCAGCTGTTGCACATTTCTGGGGGGCGGGGGGCTGCAGGTGCTTAGTAGGGTCCAGGCCCTGCCCCCCGAGTCCGTGACCCCGGCCCCTGCACCCTGCTGCACTGACCCTGGTTGTCTGGCTCGCAGAGGGCATGAGCGGATCCTGGAAGGAGGGCGGTGCCCCGTCCAGCAGCTGCAGCAGCGGCTACTGGAGCTGGAGCGCCCCCAGCGACCAGTCCAACCCGTCCACACCGTCGCCGCCGCTGTCCACCGACTGCGCCAAGCCCTTCCGCAGCCCCGCACCCGACGACGGCATCGATGAAGCCGAGGCCAGCAGCCTGCTCTTCGACGAGCCCATCCCCAGGAAGAGAAAGGTCAGCCTCTCCTCCCGCTCCTTTTTTGAGGGCCCAGGATACACCCAGGGCCTGACCAGGGCAGAACCACCCAGTGTGGGCACCCATCCTCTGCCACCTGGTGCCACGTGGACAGAGGTGCCCAGCGTTGACCAGGGTTTGAAAGCTACAAAAGTGCATGTCAGGCGTGGGTTGGTGCCTCACTCACTCTCTTCCTGGGACTACATTTTTTCACCTGTAAAATAAAAACAAACTCCCTTTTCTATTTTCTGCTTCAAAAACATATTGGGAGAATTTTTGTGTCTTATTTTCATAAAACCGGCTGTGAAACATGCAGGAAAGCTGCCCCAGCCAGGCCAGGTTGGCTGAGCTCCTCCGTGCACTGAAGGGTTGCTGGTTCCATTCCCAGTCGGGGCACATGCCTGGGGTAGGGGCTTGATCCCCGATAGGGGAGCATTCGGAAGCCAACTGATAGCTGTTTCTCTCTCACATCAATGTTTCTCTCTCTAAGCATGTCCTCGGGTGAGGATAAAAAAAAAGAAGAAGAAGAAAGCTGACACATAAACGCATGTATGTACTTACAGACCAAAAACTGGTTTACTAAACTAAACCTGAAAAAGAGCTCTAATAAATTGATTTAATGCATTGATTACACATTTATTTAATCTTCACAGCTGTCCTGTCTGGTAAGTACCTTTTTTTTTTTTTAAATTCTCACCAGAGAATATTTTTTCCATTGATTTCTAGAGAGAGTGGAATGGAAGGAGAGAGAGAGAAACATTGATATGAGAAAGACGCATCAGTTGGTTGCCTCCCGCATGTGCCCCTGCCACGGCTGTGGAACCTGCAACCAAGGTACGTGCCCTTGACTGGGAATTGAACCCAAGACCCTTCGGTGCAAGGGCCGACACGTTAACCACTGAGCAACCAGCCAGGGCTGGTAGGTATCATTCTCCCAACTTGATATGAGGCAATTGAGGATCGGGGAGATTAAACGTTGAGCTTGCCCTGTCCTGAGGATAGAAGGGCCAGGCCCACCACTCAAACCCAGGTCTGCCCGAACCTAAAGCTCATATTCTTTCCATCCTCTTTGTGTGTATTTACACTATCATGACCACTCACAATTTTCCAAAAGGATTTCACTTTGTAGGATGAAGCGATCTGCTGCTACATCTCGAATACCTTTTCACGTTATTTTTTTAAAATAGATTTTATTGATTTTTTACAGAGAGGAAGGGAGAGGGATAGAGAGTTAGAAACATCGATGAGAGAGAAACATTGATCACCCGCCTCCTACACACCCTACTGGGGATGTGCCCGCAACCAAGGTACATGCCCTTGACCGGAATCAAACCTGGGACTCTTCAGTCTGCAGGCCGATGCTCTATCCACTGAGCCACACTGGTCAGGGCTCACGTTATTTTTTGATGGCCATGTCCGTGTGAGGCTGCTACTTTATATATTGGTCCTGTAAGTGGTTCTCAGTAGCTTCATTGGGAATCACTATTCACAAACAAAAACCCAAAGCAAAACCCTGAGGACTGCCATGCAACCTCTTACCCCCAATTTATTTCCAAGAGGAAAACACGCAGCCGGCATCGACCCATCGATGCCATCGACCCCAGCATCAATCCCTCCGTCTCCGCTCCGTCCCCTGCATGTGCCGCTGTGGAGGCTGCGGGATCCCTACCCAGAGAGCCGGGGAGAAAGGAGCGCCTGCCTCCGGAGGCGGGGCGTGAAGATGCTGCTCCCACCAGCCACCGGGCAGGGGCTGGGCTAGCGCGGCGTCCGTGTTCGCCTGACCGGTTAGCGAGCTACCAGGCGGCGATGGGGACTGAAGGGCCATCCTGGTGCATCAGGCTTTCTCTGGGGTCATCTGAGTGCGTGGCCCCGGCTGTCTTCAGAGGTGGCCGGCGTGGGGGCCGGGACTCCGCGCAGGGACCGGTGCTCAGGGCCCTGCTGACAGCAGCTTAATGGGCTGAGAATAAACAGCACTCCGTTCTTGAGCTGAGAGAATCCGGTGCGTCGTACGCGATCAGGGCATCGTTTCTCCGCGCTTCTGTCTCGCTTGTTCGCTCGTGTATGTGCTGTGCATAGGGAGCTACTGTGGCTCGTGGGCAAAAAGCTTGGGGAGAGAACACGATCCGTGGGACAGGGAGGGGCCCTCATCAGAAGTCGCAGGAGCCCCGTGCTCAGCTCAACTTTGCTACCCTGCAAACTTCAGAAAATCATTTCCCTTCTCTGACCATCGGCTTCTTCATCTGCAACACAAACTAACAGCAGTTACCAACCCTCGTCCGGGACATCATGAAGATTCAGAGTGTCCAAGAATAGAAAGGTCACTGTGCCCCTGAAACCCCGCCCCCGTGGCAGACACATGGGAATGGACACGTCAGGGCCCCTCACAAAGGGGCGGCGCACCCCTGGATCTGACGATGACGCTGAGCCGGGCCCTTCCTTCCACCTCCCTCGCAGGTGTCTTGGCCGGGGCCACTCTACCTGTGCACTTGGCAGATCCTCGAGTCAGAGGGGAGAGCGCCAAGTTAACTGCCGGCTGCGCAGGAGTAATCAGTGAACGAACCACGTCTGCCTTTCACACCCGGAAAGGGTGACTCGCTCTAAAGTGGGAAAGTCAGCGAGGCCCGCGCAGGAGCGAGCACCCGTCCGCTGACTGCGTTCCTCACGCCCGCTGAGCACAGCGCGTGGGCAGGAAACCCGCTGCCCCAGGAGCAGGCCCATCGGGCTGGGCCGTGTTGAACAAACATTGTCTCCGGTCTCCTCATGCAGGGCTCGCTTTCCTGCCGCGTAAGAGTGGCTCTCTGGCCCTGGCCGGTTTGACTCAGTGGACAGTGTGTCAGCCTGCGGACTGAAGGGTCCTGAGTTCAATTCCGGTCAAGGGCACATGCCCGGGTTTCGGGCTCGATCCCCGGTGGGGGGGTGCAGGAGGCAGCTGATCCATGATTCTCTTATCATTGATGTTTCTATCTCTCTCTCTCCCTCTCTGAAATCAATTAAAAATATTTTTTAAAATTTTTTTTTAAAGAGTGGCTCTGTGTGCATGGGAGGATTGTTTTGCGGGTGTAGTCAGGACATTGGCAAGCACCCACCAGCATGCAAGGGGCCTCCTGATTGACGCGGGCCACCTCCGCCTATGAACAGAGACCGCTGCTTCCATTAAAGTTGAGCTCATCCGCTAATGTGCTCTTATTCTCCAGATTAGTCCTGCAAGTATTATAGGGGGACCTCCACCTATAAAGAAATACCTTTTTAACATTAAAAACAGGGTGATTTTTATATTTGGAAACTAATGTCTGAATACGCTGCCCCTCCCCTGCGCTTCACCACGCAGGAATGCATGTGTGTTTGCATCACATACCTCGCCCAGAAAGATCGAGTCGTTCACATTCTTTCATAACCTGCTTTCCCCGCATCCTCCAGGTCCAGGCAGGAAGCGGGTGATGTACCCAGCGGGTAGTTAAAGAGCTGGACAGCCCTGGCCAGGTGCTCAGTTGGTGGGAGTGTTGTCCCCACACACCAAGGTGGTGGATTCAATTGCTGGTCTGGGGCACATACAAGAATCAAGCAGTTAATGTGTGGACGGGTAGAACAGGAACTCTCTCTCCCTCTCTCTCTCCTTTCCTGTCTCTCTCTCAAATCAATAAATTTGTTTAAAAATTTAGAAAGAGTTTAAAGAGACTCTTTGCAAAGGTATAGGATTGGGGTGGGGTGGGGTGGTACCCCAGGTTCCCAAGAGCTAACTATAGGGCCAGGCCCTCACCACCCCTAAGTCTGAAGGGACAAGTAAAGAGAGGAGTTTCCAGAACCCATAAAGTTACCAAAACTTGGAAACACCCACGGAAGTGGTGGTTTTCGGAGGAGGAAGGCAGCTCGCCCAGCTTGGCCAGGCGGGAAGGGACTGTGGAGTCCAGAGCCTCCTGTCTCCCGGGGCCAGACCCAGCCTGAGACCACGGGCAGGGCCACTGACACACGAGGTCAACCTCGGGGGCAGCAGGTGGAGGTAGATTTGCACAGCTTCCTCGTGTGAAACAGAGGCAGAGAGCCTCCTTGCGTCCATCTGTCCACTGTGCTGTGAGGTCGTGATGAGCTTCGGGTAAAGAGGAAGGAAGAAGCGTGTTGGGCCAGCAGCATTGGTAGGTTTGTTTTCACTTCACTCTCCGTCCTCTCCTCTCCAGAACTCCATGAAGGTGATGTTCAAGTGCCTCTGGAAGAACTGCGGGAAGGTGCTGAGCACCGCAGCCGGGATCCAGAAGCACATCCGCAGCGTCCACCTCGGGTGAGTCACCTCCCTC
>NW_005370042.1:2142118-2148866 GCF_000412655.1 Myotis brandtii
CGCCGTTGAGCCCCAGCCAGCACCTGTGCCTCACAAGTGCTCAGGCGGAGTCAGGAAGGGCCTGGGCACGGGGGCAGGGGGGGCGGGGGGGCAGATAACAGAGGCCTTGACCGAAAGTCCTACTGCACTGAGGGGTGTCAGGGACTGCTCTGCGCCCCGGTTTCCTCTGACGATGAGGTTAACAATACAGTGAAGGTCAAAAGTAAAATGTGGGGCGAGCCATTTGTAAAAGTACAGCGGCAGGGCAGATGTAGATGTGCTTTCCCCCCACCCCCCGATGGAGAGTATTCGTGACTTAGAGCCTGAAAAGGGTTAAGGCACCACTGCCCATCAGAGCTGCTGTTGCGATGGCCATGACCTCTGGTGCCCTGCCTCTGTCGCTTTCCTTGTGTTTTATGAGAACCTTTCTCAGGAAAGAAGCCAAAGCTTGGAGCCCGTTGGTGAGGCCCTCCCGGGGCAGCGGTGGTTCCCAGTCTTGGCCTGTGGGCTCTGGGTCCCTCTTGTCCAGGGATCTGGGACTGAAAGGGGCCCTTGAGAAGCTGCACGTCCTGACTGGGGTGCAGACGGCAAACCCAGACACATGCCGAGCCCCAGATGCTTGGGCACAGAGCAGTCCTCCCCGCAGGATGAGAAATGGACACTGCAGTCTCTCTGCCCCGCAAGGAATCAATGTAGGACGTGCAGCATCCATCGCAGTGGAATAGAAAGGAAATAACCAGGTTCTGGCGTGATTCTGCTGACCTGCGTGGGTGGGGCAGAGAAGGGACCTCCTCCCCATCCATGGGGCTGATGTCTGCGGACGCAGCCCGTCCCTCCCAGAGCACAGCGTGCAGGTCACCCAGTGGGTGTGGCCCAGGGTCACCCTGCACCCTCTGGGCAGCCACCCGGTCCTGCTCCTGAGGACTCCAGGGGGGAAGTCGGGCGTGTCTCCCTGACCTCATGTCAGGACGACCTCGACGGAAATAGCTCCGCTTCTTTAAAGGTCCAGCGAGAACCTCCCGAAGCCACGCTCAGGATGTAGGGGGTCTGTTGTCAAGCCCATCTGCCCAGGGAATCGAACCCTGTCCAGCACCGCGCAGAGCCGTGCCCGTCCGCCCAACAGAATCTGCAGAGTAGGTGGCGCCAGCCGTGCCCTTTGAGCTCCAGATGCTGTCACAGTGGCAAAGTTCATTGCTCCCCGGGCTCCCTTTGTGCTCTGCTCTACAGAGGCCCTGGGACTGGGGTTCGCAGCCTGCCAGCACCCCCAGGACCGCGGGGTTCACAGGAGCTCTCGCTCTCTGGGACTGAGGAGAGGACTGCCTTCACCTTAGACCATGAGCTCAATGTCGTGACGATAGGACAGGGGGACATTTCATGTTGATTGTGGACACCAAAGCCCTAGAGAATGTTGTAAGGAGGCAGTAGAGGTTAAAACTTACAGAAACGTGCGAAGTAATTTAATAACGTGAATTAAATAAAGAACACCGCCAGGGGGCACACTGAGGAGTGAAGTCCTTATCCTGACCTTCAGCATACATCCCAGACTGGGTTCTCACTCCCCTCCCCTCCCACTGTCGGGGCTCATCTGGGTCCATGTTGAGTGATCCCTTTCATCTCAGGGCCTGGCGGGGCGGGCAGTTAACCAAAGACCTTATATACATGTACGCATACCCATAGACCAGGGGTCCTCAAACTACGGCCCGTGGGCCACATGCAAATACAAATATTGTATTTGTTCCCGTTTTGTTTTTTTACTTCAAAATAAGATATGTGCAGTGTGCATAGGAATTTGTTCATAGTTTTTTTTTAAACTATAGTCTGGCCCTCCAACGGTCTAAGGGACAGTGAACTGGCCCCTGTTTAAAACGTTTGAGGACCCCTGCCATAAATAGTGTGTTGAAGGCCTGGGGGGTGGGGTCAATGGGGGGAAAGAGGGGGACATCTGTAACACTTTCAACAATAAGATAAATTTAAAAATAAATGACAATTTCAAAATGTAAAAAAAAAAAAGAAGAAACAAAAATACTGAGACTCCTCAAAGCCTTCGTGGCTTCTGTCACATTCAGAGCGTTCCTGCGGCTGCAGAGTCCTCTGACCCTGCCTCCGCCCTCTCTGCAGCCCCTCAGCCCAGCCCCTGGCCTCTGCCCTTGGTGGAAGACACCAGGCACCCCCCACCCCACCCGGCCTGCCTGCTCCTCACTGTATTCTTCCCATGGCCAGGCTTCAGCTCCCCTCACCTCATCCAGGTCTGTTCACATCACCTCCTCTGAGCTCAGTTTAAAATACAACCCCATCACTTACCTGCTTACGGGCACTCGTATGCCGCTTAGTTTTTCTTTCTGGCGTTCATTAGTCCCCGATGCATTACATACCTATTTACTTATGGCTCCCTTGTCTGCCTCTCCCACTAGATGTAATTTCCATCAGGGCAGAATCCATCTACGACTTGGTCAGGCCCTAGAAGAGTGCCTACACAGAGTAGATTATCAATAAATTGTTGAATAAGTAACTGCTTGGTTGATTGTTTGGATAAATTCCTCTAGAGGTCAAGGAGGTCTTCCCTGGGCGTGGACAGTTGAGTGTCGCGGGATGAGTAGAGTTTTCCAGGCAGACACGGGACAGGAAAAGCATTCCAGACAGAGGGCACAGCCGTGCGAGATGGCGTGGTCTGACTGTTTTGCTGTCCTTTGCATTAGGCGTGCTGGGGACTCTGATTACAGCGATGGTGAGGAGGACTTCTACTACACGGAGATCAAGCTCAACACGGACGCAGTGGCAGACGGACTGGGCAGCCTGGCCCCAGCTTCGCCCTCCCAGTCCCTGGCTTCACCTCCCATCTTCCCCATCCCGGATTCAAGCAGAACAGAAAGCCCTGGTGCCAAAACCGAGACTAAACTGATGACGCCCTTGAGCCGCTCAGCCCCTACCACCCTCTACCTCGTGCACACCGACCACGCTTACCAGGTGCCGTGCACGACCCCGAGTGACACTTTGCCCCTGACCAAAAGCAGCTGCATTCTGCCCTAGGAACAGAAAAACAGCATCCCACACCGTAGCCCCGTAGCGGAGTTCATTGTCATCATAAAGTTCAGTCAACTTGTTTCCATTGTTCTCTTATTGCTAGGTACCTGATCTACCCAGTTTTTTCATTAATAACTCTACTATGAACATCTCTGTGCCCGTAGCTTTTTTTCCTTTGAAGTCACAGAAGAGTAATTAGTGAGTCAGAGGATGCCACCTGAGCAGGATGCTGCTGCTAAGCATTGCCAAACACTTCCGTGGTGCCAAAACCACCATCATCACAACTGCACTGAGCCTTTGAAAAGCTAAACCTGTGGAGGAAGAGTTTGCACTTATTTAGCAGACTGAAGCTCAAGAGCAAAGGAATAGAGCGAATTATTAGATTTGATGGTGCAATAAATTTTATTACTGACTCGTTATGTGGGTCAAAAAGAATAATTCATTCCTTTGTTCATGTTTGCATTTAGGTCCAAAATCATGAGCTTGAACCAACTTATTGAAATTATTTTGTTTATCTATAAAGTGGGTTGGAACACACACTTGATGATCTTCCTGAACCCTGTATTCATAATATTTGGGATTTCTCTGTCTGTAGATATTATAAATGCTCAGCATAGAAAATACTAAAAACTGAAGCAGAGAGAGAAAATGTATCCTTAATCCCAACGACAAGAAAGCCTCTTGGTTAATATTTTTGGTATGTCTTTCAAGACTTTCTCCTATGTGTATATGTATAAAAAACTAAGGAATCTATTGTAGTACTGTTTTTACTATGCTTTGTGTGTTTTTTCCCACTGAATATATCACGAATGTGGTGGTTTTTTGTTTTTGTTTTTTTTAATCCTCACCCAAGGATATTTTTTCCATTGATTTTTAGAAAGAGTAGAAGCCGGGGAAGGGGAAGGGAGAGAAGAGGGGGAGAGAGAGAAAGAGAGAAATATCAATGTAAGAGAGATACATTGATTGGTTGCCTCCCGCATGCACCCAGACCAGGGCCCAGGAGTGAACCTGTAACCCAGGTATGTGGCCTTCACCTGGAGTCGAACTCGAGACCCTTCCATGCACAGACAGATGCTATAACTGCTTAGTCACATGGGCCAGGGCTCATGAACATTTTTGCATGTCATTGAGTATTCTTCAACAACATCATTTGTAATGGCTCAGTTGGTATATCATGATTTATTTACCCATTTCCCTATTACTAGACATTTGTGTTTCCAATTTTTAAAAATATATAATACAATGAACATCCTTGTATCCATTTCCTTAGAATGAATTCTAGAAGTGGAATAGCTAATATACAGAATTCTAAAAATTTATATATATTGCCAAATTACCCTCCCAAATGTTGTACCAATTACACCCCACCATCTCTGTATAAAGTGTTTATTTCCAAATTTGATAGTGAGAAATGACTAGTATATCTCACAGCTGTCCTAAAATTCCGAAATCAATAGTCAAAAACCATCTCCTTTGATACATTAGATAGATTTCTTAGATATATAAAGAATTTCTTTCCAGCTACTCTCTTTGACCATGTTTCATCTCTTCCTATCAGATAACTAGTCTAAGTTATTAATACAGCTGAGATAGTTTCTGAGGCCCCACCTTGGTAAATGACAGCTAAGATTGAGGAAAAACCTTTCTTAACAGTTTTCTCTGTACCGTGCCACGCCCCCCTGACCATTTCTGTTTGCTCTGTAACAGGCCACGCCCCCCGTGACCATCCCAGGATCGGCCAAGTTCACCCCCAATGGCAGGAGCTTCAGTGTCTCCTGGCAGTCTCCTCCAGTTACCTTCACAGGCATTCCAGTGAGTACAAATACAAAAAGCTAAACGTAAAGTTAGAGAACAAGCTGAAGACACAAAGTTAGAGAACACATTTAGACACGTGCAACAGAAAAACAAAGCCCAGAAGGCTGGAAGCACCTGTTTCTTGCGTGGAATTTGTAAACTCCTGAGCAAGGCTTCTCATGGCTCTGTCAGGCCCGGCTACTCTGTCAGATAAAAGAGCGTTTCAGCTGTTGATAAATATGTCAGATGTAGATCAGAGTTTTTTGTTGGTGGTATATTTGCATGTTTCCAAAAGGCTTTATAAAATCATCTCTGAGCTCAGATCCTGAACATTAAAAAAACACCTGTACATAAATGGCATTTATCATTATGAGTACATTCATAATATTTATGACTTTGAAATTATTGTTTGCCGGTATGTCATCTTGATGGTTCAAAAAAATAAAAAATTAAAGTCACTTTTTGCCCCCAAAGCCTGAATAATCCATTCATATGGATGTGTAATCCTAATATATAAAAACCCTAGGTCTGTCACGACCAGAGGCTTGACCAACCGGAAGTCAGTTCTTCAGTCAGCACTGGGTTGCCGTGGCTGCAGGCATGGTGCCCCAGCACTGACTGCTGAAGGGGCTGCGAATCAGGCCCAGAGAGAGACCTGAAGAGAGAAGCAGGGTCTGATCCATAGCCTCTGTGGCAGCTGTTGATAAGCACTTGCCTCTCTCTTTCTCTCCAGCAGCTGCACCTCCATTTCTCTCCAGGCCTCCACCAGGGCTGCTGATCAGCCCCACCTTTCTGATCAGGCCCCGTTGATAGGCCCAGAGACGCTGACTGGCATAAAAACCAACCAATCAGAACCAAATCTGGGTGAAGTGTTAGGAGCCAATGGCTGCCTAGGAGGCAGAGCTTTTGACACTGACTGGCATAGAAGCCAACCAATCAGAACCAAATCTGGGTGAAGTGTTAGGAGCCAATGGCTGCCTAGGAGGCAGAGCTTTTGACACTGACTGGCATAGAAGCCAACCAATCAGAACCAAATCTGGGTGAAGTGTTAGGAGCCAATGGCTGCCTAGGAGGCAGAGCTTTTGACACTGACTGGCATAGAAGCCAACCAATCAGAACCAAATCTGGGTGAAGTGTTAGGAGCCAATGGCTGCCTAGGAGGCAGAGCTTTTGACACTGACTGGCATAGAAGCCAACCAATCAGAACCAAATCTGGGTGAAGTGTTAGGAGCCAATGGCTGCCTAGGAGGCAGAGCTTTTGACACTGACTGGCATAGAAGCCAACCAATCAGAACCAAATCTGGGTGAAGTGTTAGGAGCCAATGGCTGCCTAGGAGGCAGAGCTTTTGACACTGACTGGCATAGAAGCCAACCAATCAGAACCAAATCTGGGTGAAGTGTTAGGAGCCAATGGCTGCCTAGGAGGCAGAGCTTTTGACACTGACTGGCATAGAAGCCAACCAATCAGAACCAAATCTGGGTGAAGTGTTAGGAGCCAATGGCTGCCTAGGAGGCAGAGCTTTTGACACTGACTGGCATAGAAGCCAACCAATCAGAACCAAATCTGGGTGAAGTGCCCCAGTGCAAAATTTTGTGCACCGGGCCTCTAGTTTGAAAATAAATGAGTGCTAAAATATGCCATTAGGTTTAAGCAGTATATAAGAATTGATTTGACATATTAAATGATTACTGTCTGATAAATTGCCATTAATTAACCTGATTTCTAACAATTCATTTAAAAGTATATTGGGCCCTAGCTGGTTTGGCTCAGTGGATAGAGCGTCAGCCTGCAGACTGAAGGGTCCCAGGTTCGATTCCAGTCAAGGGCACATACCCAGGTTGCAGGCTCGTTCCCCAGTAGGAGGCAGCTGATCAGTGATTCTGTCTCATCACTGATGTTTCAGTCTCTCTCTCCCTCTTCCTTCCTCTCTAAAATCAATAAAAATATATTTTT
>NW_005370042.1:2148903-2152729 GCF_000412655.1 Myotis brandtii
TCAATAAAAATATATTTTTAAAAAATAATAATTAATTAATTAATTAATTAATAAAAATATATATTGGGTCTTTATAGGTTATAAAGAGCATTCATAGACCCCCATACCATTGGTGCGCACAGTGGTTTCTATCTCCTGGTAAGATCCAGAGAGTAGCTTGTGATAATGGATATTCATGTTATTTTCTCCTTTCCACCTCTCTCCCCAAGGACCTCCCAAAAGATTCTTATTACCAACCCCTGAAAACTCCCAGAGGTTTCCAGCAAATACTAAGACCTCCTGCAGAGTGCATACTAACGAAAGTGGCTCAGTCAATGCTGCTGCTCTGGCCAATGACTATGTATTAAATCCCTGGAGGACTAGCCAAGGATAAAAGGCAAACTGCTGGCAACAGTTTGGGAATTTGTGGCTTCCAGAAAATGCCCCCAGATTCCACGTTTAAACAATGGTGTGGATCTGGTGTAGTCATGAAAGCTGCCTGCTTCATGGAGGAGTGACCACTGCTGGTCGCTCTGAGAGGCTGAGATGGCCACCAGGGATGAGCGAGCAGGCGGGAGAAAATGACTTGGACATCAGGTATTAGAGTCCTTTCTGGCAAGAACCGTGATCTGCTAAGGTGGGTGTCGCGGTTAACAATCAGTCCTGTTGGTGACTTTTTGTTAGACATTAAAAAGGTCCAGAGTGTCTCTGTGTCACACCCGCGACAACCCTTCTAACCTGGAAAGGCCACTACAGTGACGGAATTCCCAAGACCTGCTATGCTCATCTATCCATCTTGTCTTTGACTTGAGGAGGATTTTCAAAGGCAGACACCCTCTTGTTCAGCTTGTGTAAAACCATGCATGGCATGTAGATGGAACTGCTCAGTCCAGACTGCTTTCAAATGGAATTTCCCCCTACGTTTTACTTATTTACTAGAGGCCTGGTGCACGAAATTCGTGCACTTGGGGGGAGCGGCCCTAAGCTGTCATTCGGACATCCTTAGCACTGCTGCGGAGGCAGGAGAGGCTCCCGCCACTGCTGCTATGCTCACCAGCCATGAGCCCAGCTTCTGTGGGAGTGTACTGACCACCAGAGGGAAGCTCCTGCATTGAGCGTCTTCCCCCTGGTGGTCAGTGCGTGTCATAGCGACAAGTCATTTTGCCGTTCAGTCAATTTGCATATTAGCCTTTTATTATATAGGATTTTATTGTTAGAGTATTGCAGATGTCCCCCTCCCCCCTCCCCCCGCTTTGCCCCTCCAATTAAAGCACTTCCTTCTGAAGTACAGAGATAACTCTGAGTGATATGCTTTCCCAAATTCCTCCACGTCTTACACGGGGGTGGGGAGAGGACCTTCATGAATGGACACGGGTGGGGAGAGGACCTTCATTGATAGACATGGGTGGGGAGAGAACCTTCATGAATGGACATGGGTGGGGAGAGGATCTTCATGAATGGACACAGGTGGGGAGAAGGCCTTCATTGATAGACACATGGGGTGGGGGAGGACCTTCACTGATAGACACAGGGGTGGGAGAGAACTTTCATGAATGGACACAGGTGGGGAGAGGATCTTCATGAATGGGCATGGGTGGGGAGAGGGCCTTCATTGATAGACACAGGGGTGGGGAGAGGACCTTCCTGAATGGACACGGGTGGGGAGAGGGCATTCATTGATAGACACAGGGGTGGGGAGAGGACCTTCCTGAATGGACACGGGTGGGGAGAGGGCATTCATTGTTGCCATGCATGGGAGAGGAGCAGGGGCAGGGCGCTGACATCACTGGGATCGGAGACCCAGGGCCGGTTGGACCCCTTCTGCAGGTCACAGAAGGCCGAGCCCCACGTGGTGTCGTGGCCACTGACTAGCTTTTCTCTTCTTGAAAAAGGGAGATCATGAGGCTTGGACTAAGAATAGACTTTAAAACATTATTCAAAGGAAAATAAGTGACCAAGGGCAAAGTGGAACGCCCAAGGCAGAGCCGTGAGGGTGTGTAAGGCGTGCATTGTTGCTGGTCTTTTCTGTGGGAGATGCATTTACACTCTGCCGTGAGCCCCACCCCATCCATTTTAATGTGTGCTCTCTGTGAAGGAGGCACTTCACCTCCACGTCTAAGATCAGGGACCACTGCCCGCATCGCAGAGGCTCCCTAAAGGTATGGCACAGAGAACCTGGCCGCCAGCTCTGTTCTCCCTGTCCTTCCAGGTGTCACCGACACACCACCACCCTGGGGGCGCAGGAGAGCAGCGGCAGCACAGCCACGCGGTCTTGTCCTCCCCACCCAGGGGGACGGTCGGCCTGAGGTAGGATGCCCACACGCCCCGCTGAAACGCAGAACAGCGAGAAACAGAAGCCGGAGACAGGGTCTTCCGTGAAATGTCCCCGTCATGGATGAGACGCCTTTCTCTTATTCCCATGGTTTCCCCATCCACTAACTATGAGTGCAAACTCCTTGGTTTGTTGTTGTTGTGACCGTTCACAGTAAGTTCTCCTACAGAACGGGCCGTGGGGATGACTGGGACACCCAGCGCCCTGTGCACGGACCCCTGTAGTAAAGGAACCACAGGGTAGACTTCCTTCCCAGAGCCAGGAGCCCCTTAACCAGAGTGCCAGACACTTGAGAAACAAGAGAGCACTTGAAAGTACCTCTTTCAAAACTCAAAAGAGTATGCTCTCTGCTGCTATTTCTCGTGTGTACGTGTTTGCCTCGGTGCTATGCACATGGCCAATGTCATGTCCGCAAGTGGGCAAATAGGACCTTAGGAATTAGGGCAGCCCAGAGTAACAGCCCCGACCGTGGCCCCGAAGCCACCCAGCACCCGGGAAGGCCTGGCCCGCAGAGAACCCTGCTGTTTCCCGACTTTTCTCCATCTTTCGAGGGGTGTCCAGCCCCTCCAGCAATGCCCATTGAGTTCCTCCCGCTGACTACGCACCCTCCCTTCCGCAGGAAGCCTCGGGGAGAGGGCAAGAAGTGCCGGAAGGTGTACGGCATGGAGAACCGGGACCTGTGGTGCACCGCCTGCCGCTGGAAGAAGGCCTGCCAGCGCTTCCTGGACTGAGGGGCTCGGCCACTGGGCTCAGCCACCAGGTCGCAGCCCCCGGGTCATGGCCACCAGGTCGCGGCCACCCGGACTGTGGTGCACAGCCTGCCACTGGAAGGCCTGCCAGCACTTCCTGGACTGAGGGGTGCAGCTATGGCCACTGGGCCTCCCGCCCTCACCGCCATGGCAGCTTTGGGAAAGCGCTCTTCCTTCAAACAAAACACACCTGAAGCCCAGAAAAGCGCGTCCAGGAGGCCTGGTGGAATTTCAGAAGAAAAAAGGCCACATGGCCCGGTCTGCTCAGAGCCGCTTCCCGTGCGCGAAAGGGAGTCCCCTTCCTCTGCTGGGTGTCAAGTCTGGAAGCTGTGGTCTCCGCAGCACTGGGTCCCATGGAGCCATGTTCCCCTGAAGGAGGCGTATTTTGATGAGCTTCCTGAAAAATGCCGTTTCGGGGTGGGGGACACCCAGGGGAAGCTGCGGATGACTGTGGCATTTGTGTCAGGACAAGACTTGCTTTCCTGGGTCTTCCCCGTTCCCATGGACTTCTTGGGCAGCTCTGGCATCTTTTCTGTGTCTTTCCTGTTTGTTTTGTTTTGAAGAATGGCCCCGCTTGGAGGAGTGTGGGCCTGCAGGCCCGATGGCGAGTGGGATCACCAGCCAACCGCAGCTCCCAGCGGCTCCGACGCAGCTGTCACCGAGGGAACACCTTGAAGTCTTCCCGGGACCTGGAGAGCCCTTTCCCGGCTCCTCTGCGGCTCAGCTCAGCCCGACCAGGCGGGGAGGCCGGGAGCCTGGCGCTCCT
>NW_005370042.1:2152834-2156668 GCF_000412655.1 Myotis brandtii
GGCTGCGGGCCGCCGCTCGCCTGACCGAGCCGCTGCCGGGTGCACCGGGCATCGGGCTTTCCCTCCAAGCTCCCACTGTCTGTCTGAGAAAAGGTCAAGAACTCGAGCGGCCCCGCGGTTTGCTCTGGACGGCAGAGCACAGCCTCCGGGCCGTCTGTTCGGAAAGCCGCGAGGTCGGCAGACCGACCGGTTCTGTGCACTTTTGGTAGGTTTTATGCTTTAGCGCGTCTGGGGGACGGGTTCGTGAGCAGTCTAAGCGCTTTATGGGTAAAAGGGAAAACCCAAACCTTTGTTTTGCTTGTAGAAATAGTGGAGCTGTTTGTCAGGAGTTGGCTCAGAGGGAACCTAGAGACACCAAAGGAACATGCACTGTAGGGCGCTCTCGGCTTCCTAGGGCGGCTCGTGCTGTGCTCGCTCTCCGGGCTCTCTGGCCTGGCGGGTGGTGGTGCTGGCGGTGGTGGTGGTGGTGGTGGTGTGGGGAGAGGGGAGTCGTGTCACGCCCTATAGATTCCTACCCGCTCCCGATTGCCCTGGGAGGAGTCACTTCCCCTCTCCCTATGCAAAGAGGTACGAGCACCTTATGACTGTGAGCCGGGAGCGGGGTCAGCACAGGAATGTGAAAGGACATTGCACAGGGAAAGTGTAATATCTGTCTAGAGGTTGACACAGCCTTTTGTAAAGAGTAGGAAGAAGTCGTGTAGAATAATAGTTACTCTTCTTATACATGAGGAGGTTCTGTGGTGTGACATCCACAATCTACATTCTTATATTTTGGCAATTTGATTTTTTAAACTCTTATATGACTTTTCAAACATGATTCCTTAGAAGAAATCCTGTTTTTCCCCTCCATTTATATTTTTTCTTTAAAAACACTTATTTCAAGAGAGCAGGAAAAGAGCTTCATGTACTATGACATCAGGAAGCTCCCTCAGCACGCACCAGGGCGTCAGCTATCACGGGGTCGGCCAAAGAAAGGGCATTGTTTTCAAATGCAGACATGGCTTTGCACCCCGTGCCCTAGCGGGTCTTTTCTCCTCCCTCTGCTTCCCTATAGGTGCCCTCGCTGTGAGCTGGTGCTGTGGCCGGTGCCGGCGCCTGAGCTGGGGTGGGGAGTCCCCGTGAGTCCAGGGCTGGCCAACATCTGATCAGGTTCCCCACACACTGAGGCGGTGGGGGTACTACCTGGCGCAGAGGTTTCCTCTGCAGCACCCCTGGCTCTTGATCCTGGGGTTAAGTCACTAATCACAAGGGCTTCATCCACCACCACCCCACACACACACACACAACTTTGGGATGCAAGGGAGAGACCGTGCTGTGGGCAGCCCTGCACCTGCTCCTGGACACACTGGGCACGCGTGGTTCTGGGCTCTGGCCTGGATGTTAGCCGAGGCACAGGCACAGCAGAAGGCGGAGCGGAGGGCCCTTCCCTAGGAGATCTTCGCCTTTCTGACACCTTCTTACGCACGCCTCCCGCCCACGGGGGCTCCTGGCTCCCACCAGGCGTGCACAGAGCCTCAGTACCGCCCTGCAATGCGGGCCCCCCTTCCCTGTACCCCGGCACCTGGTAACTAGGGGACCACAATCTTTGCCTGGCTGGCCTTGAAAAGAAGGAATTCAATTTCTTGCAGGCCACCCAGGAAGCTATGAGTTGCAATATACAACACTGATTGTAAAAGCTAAATTTTAAAAATGTAGAGCTATTTTGTTATACTTTGGAACTAAACGAAGTGCCAAATTAAGCCCGACATTCACTTCCTCCATCTCTGGGGCACCACGTTCCTCTATGTCCCCACTTGGTGGAGGGCGGAGGGAGGTGGGTGGGAAGGGGTGTCCCAGGGCCAGCCGGGGTCCGTCCATCACAGGGACAAGTGCTGCTCAGCCCCGCCCCCCCCCCCCGCTGTCCCTGGCCCCTCAAGGGTGCGGCCACCTGCAGTGAGCAGAGAGCGCCTTCCTTCTGAGCCAGGGGTCCGCCTCTGAACGCAGCCCATGACCTTCCTCCCAGACTTTGTAGGGAAACGGGCAGCAGCTTTCGCTTGAGAATGCTTAGGGAAGCATGGCAGGACTGGCACGGCTGGAGCAGAACACAGAGCAGCAGCAAAAAACTAAACTCATGTTCATTCCTCAGGGAAAGTTAAGGGCGTGTGAAATGGAACTGGAGGAGCTGAAGGCTGGGAAGACTTGTTACCGCTAGAGTCTTCTAGTCAGAAAAGTTGGGGTGTTTTAGGACATGCTATCATTTTGAGACAAATTTACATGAATTTACACTTTTGGAGGCGGGACACTGGGAAAAGAGGAAAGCGTTTCTCAGTGGCTGAGCTGCGTGGAGGGCCGGCGGGTGGGCCGCAGCGTCCCTGGTGGTGTCCCCGGCCTGGATGGCTTTCTCCCAGGGTCACCGCGAGACCAGCTTTGGCGTCCCTCCGCCTCCACCCGGAAGGCTGGCTCTGGGCTGTGAGCCGAAGCTGCGGGAAAGCTGGGCGTCTTGCTGCGCTGGAGGGCGAGGAGCAATCTTCCCGGACTTTTCTGGACAAGGTGCTGCTTTTTCTCATGATCCTGTAGCATTTCTCTCCACCACGTCACCTGCCGATCTGAGGGGAGAGGTGGGAGGAAGTTCCTAGCACGCAAATGGTGCAAACACAGAGGCTTCTCTGGTGGGAATGAGTGTGGGGACCATTTTGGAAAATGCACTGGGCACACAGGGCAACTGAAAATTTTGTTTCTCTAAGAAAACTACCCTCCCGGCCCCACAGGTCTCCCTGCTCCTCCCACTCCTCAGGCCTGTGGGGTCCTCCCTGTGGAAATTGTTTCCTTGTGTCTGTTTCCATTGTGACTAGTCAAACCGCAAGCCAGGAAAGCAATGAGGCTAGCACGCCGGCTGCCAACTGTACCACCAATCCAGCAAAGAAAATATACGACGTGTTTCATTGTGACTGACTTTGCAAAAAGCCCATATTCAGTGGCCTAGAGCAGCGATTTTCAACCTTCTTCACCTCACAGCACAGAAACTAATTATGAAAATTCTGCAGTACACCAAATATATGTTTTGTTGATTTGACCAAAAAAATAAGTATAATTTTAATTCATTGACACCAGATGGCTATTGTTGTGCTGGCTGCTGTCATTTTTTATCTGACAATCTAAGGGAGAAGAGGCCAGTGCCCTGACTAAACAGTCAGGTATTGCATGTTTTAACAATTCTTGCAGCTCACTAGTTGGAAATCGCTGGTCTGGATGCTTTAGAAGTTGTATCTATCACAGGACCAGCAATCAAAGTGGGTCCTGATTTGTAAATAGTTCCTTTTTTTTTTTAAGACAATCTCGTATTTTATAACTTCTCTTGTGGGTCTGAGAATCACAATGCCAGTGTGTTGTGTCAGAATGTAATCGGAATTACAATGGCGGTTATGGTTAATTTTCCAAATAAGACAAGAACTCTGTGCAGGCTTCTACACTCCTGAGAGACATACCACTTTTGTAGCAAGCACTCATGCTTAACTTCTCAAGTTAACAGAACCGGAGATATTTTCCAAGATGCAGTGTTTTGTAATCACAAAGAACATGAACATTTTGTGGGAAATGACCCCGGTTTTATACATTGTAGCTTCTTTTTTAAAATACAATATTTTACTGGACAGGAAGTGTTAATATTGTAAGCCGTTCCTGTCTCCAAACTAAGGGCTATGCCTCTTTGAAGCAAATGTTTTGATGCATGTTTTTTCAGCTAACCCTCTGCGACAGGGCAGAAATGTAGATCAGATGGAGAGATTAGTACCAGGGGACGAAGATGGCAACAGCGACTCCTTCGATCATTACCAGTGTGTTTTCAAAGGTTTGTGG
>NW_005370042.1:2156941-2182095 GCF_000412655.1 Myotis brandtii
GACACATGGAATCATCCTATGTATCTTAAATCTAAAAAATGGTATAGATATGCCTATAGGCCATGGAAGAGAGATTCTTATCATTTTTCTTAGTGTAAAATGATAGATTCTGCCGCCAAGACAAGCTTACAATCCACCTTCCAGAGTCACAAACCTGCATTTAACCAGCAGGTATCATTTGGCAGAAATTTCTAAAATCGTGAATGTAAGCCCAAAGGTAGACTTCTTAGGTCATCAGTGGTGTTTAAAATAATGTTGTCCTCAGCACTGACTCCATACCTTTCATTTCCTGATCAGAACAAGTGATTGATTGTTTGGGAGAAGAACTCTCAGACACGCCAGGTGGAGACCAGAAAGTCACTGTGTTCCCAAGAGCTGGGCAGTGGGGGAGGAAGCACGGGGAGTTCTCACCTGCACACGTAGTTCTGAGCTTTGCCGATCCACTCATCGTGCTGTGCAGTTTTTTCTAGCCCACTCACTGCTGAAGCAATAAAGCACCGTTTCTTTCTAAGATTTCAGTCATTCAAAAGAGACAAATTAGCCAACTATGCAGGTAACATCAGAAGAGAAGCTGGGATAGAACATCACACACCCGTTGGGCAACTTCTGTGTGGCAGGGGGTCGCTCAGACCTTGCTTTCGCATGGGCTTTAGTGCCTATACGACTCGCACGCAGTTGGGGCGCAACGTGGACGGTCCACCGGCCGCTGCCTGGCTGAGGCAGTCTGCGCATCTCTCTCCCTTGCTTGGAGCGTCTCCGTGGTCTGCATTCAAGTCCCCAAGAAACATTCGCTGCCGAGTGGATTTGAACCAAGCGAGTCGGCTTCCTCTCTAAGGAGAAGCTTCTTAATGGTGCAGAGCAGATATTTCCGAAGGGCCAGGCAGGTTGTGAGTGAACGATGATTCGGATCTGGCAAAGGATGGACACTGGAGGGTGGTGGTGATCGTGGCCAATAAGGGGAAACATCCCCTTTGAAGGGGGACCCAGCTGTAGACAATCGGAACGGGAAAAAACCAGGCCCAGGGCGGCTAGGCCTTCTGACTTGGAAGTAGGGCTTTCCCTGGCATGTAACGCTCAGATTCATGGCCGACACTGTGCAGGCCACAGAGAGCCTGTGAGTAGCAGAGGCAGCCTTTGGCCCCCAGATCCCACTGTTGGGGAACAGATGCAGAGTTTGCGTTCCACGGCCATCGGTCAAGGGCCTCCGTCAGCCCCACACCTGGCACTATGTGGGCAGCTAAATCAAGGAAGGGAAAACGGTCCATTCTCCCCAGAAATAGTCTCATGGAAGCCTTGAATACGGAAACACGCTTAAACTAGCTCTGCCCCTGATCAACATATGCTGAAGTATTACCCAGATCTCACTCTGCTTCCCTGTCAGGCCACGCCCCAGGCCATCAATCAACTGTAATCCTAACTTCCTTCCTGTCTCGCCATGACCACTGTGGTGAGGGGTTGGCAAAGCAGCCTCGTGCCTTCGGAGGGGCAGCGGGAGCCCCACCGGTTAAGATGGCACAGTATCCTCCTGGAGCCGAAGCCCCTTGCCAGCCCCTCCACACTCCTTGTCCCTCCTTCCTGCCTCGTGCCTTTCACCCCAGGGTACTGCTTCTGTGTTTTCACCTCTCAGATGGCCAAATCCTCGCTTGAAAAACTGGTAGGGACGTGGGTGTTTCAGCGGTCACTGAACTCAGAATGGAATTTGTCCACAGAAAATCCTAGCAGCTTTACCTGAGGACAAAGACAAACAGGGGTGAATGTGTCGTGGGGAACACGGGACGTGACTGCCTTCATTTGGATGGACTGAGCGACGTTAGACCACATCTTACGCCGGGTCCGGATGGTGTTGGGACAGTCACATTTATAATGAAACTAGAGGCCTGATGCATGAAGATTTGTGCAAGAATGGGCGTTCTTTCCCCTGGCTTCCATCCTGCCCTGCCCACGGCCACTCGGCCCACCATCTTTGTTGGGTTAATTTGCATACTCACTCCTGATTGGCTGGTGGACATCACAAAGGCACAGTCAATTTGCATCTTTCTCTTTTATTAGTGTAGATATGTCCCTTTCAAATGCATTGTTATTCGACCTCCCTGAGAACCCTGTGGGGCACAGGAACATTTAGGGTCATCATCGCCCACCTCCCAGGCTGGCCTGGGGTGGCCTTGAGCCTGGAGTTGGCTCCTGCCTGCCCACCAGCTCAAGGGCAGGAGCTAGTTACCGCTCAGACCTCCGTCTTCCAGAAAAACCAGTCCTGAGGAGACACAGCAACCTCCTTCCCTCCAGCCTTTCAGCACAAAAGGAAGGAGCCCGTTCATTCCTGTGGATGTGTCACCCCCAAATGCGCCCAGGGTGGCATGGTGCCACGTTCTGACAGCATCTAGGAGCTGACTGCCGACCCACGTGCATGTGGGCTCCTTGGGAAGGGTGGTTTTGAGGCTCACTTGCGCATTTCTTATCCATGGGAACTTGCACTGGTCCAGGAACTGGAAAAACAGCTCAGAGTCACAGTGTGCAGGGATCACATCAACTCCACGGACTGTCAACTCCGAGTCTGAAATGCCTGGGAACCTGGGCACGTCATGTTTAAATGCAATTTAAACAGCTCTGGCGATGGCTGAGGCTTCTGTCGCTGGGAGGGATGCTCGGGGGCCGAGCCCACCCTTCTTCATGACGGTGCCAGGTTCCCCACCCTGAGTTCAGGGCGAAGCCACCAACCGGGAGCCAGAAGGGACCCGGCCCAGCTGGCCCGCCACCTGCTTTAGGAACAGGCCTTTTGGCAAATGTCTCTAAGGTGGCAGCACATGGGGGCGGGTGGGGTCTGGGGTCTTTCCTCCTCCGCTGGGGGCGCTCTGTGCTGAGTTTGGCAGGACCTGGGGCGCGCACTGGAGGGGCGAGGAGAAAGCAGCCCCTCCAAGGGGGATGGTGGCAGATGCTGAAAGAAGGCGGAGAGGGTGCACTCAACGCTTAAAGTGTAGTCCTTGTTTTTTAAAATGTTCTTTCCTGCCCTGGCCGGTTTGGCTCAGCAGATAGAGTGTCGGCGTGTGGACTGAAGGGTCCCCGGTTCGATTCTGGTCAAGGGCACATGCCCAGGTTGTGGGCCCGATCCCCAGTGTGGGGCTTGCAGGAGGCAAGCTGATCAATGATTCTCTCTCATCATTGGTGTTTTTATCTCTCTCACCCTCTCCCTTTCTCTCTGAAATCAATAAAAAATATATTTTTAAAAAAAAAGTTCTTTCCTCTCGGGCGCCATCCATGTAATTCACTGCCACCTTCCAAAGAAAAGACCGTCTTCATCTGTATGTGAAATGTTAAAAATTAATCTCAAGGCCACCTGACAGGCCCCCACGATCTGAAGGCAGAGTGATCTTAAGAAACCTTTCATAACCAAATCAGCAGCCCCAGGCCTCCGTTCCTACGGTAAAGGCTTTTCCGTGAAGGCGGATCCTCCTCGGCTCCTTCCAGCGCAGGGCTTTCGGAAAAGCTGGTGGCCTACACACACCCCCGAAAGGGGGACACGTGTATCACGTTCACTTAGGGGGCAGCTCCCCAAACTTTTCATTCAGAAAACTCGCTCCTGGAGGAGGGAAGCGAGCTGTCATTAAAAGTGACCTTTAAATAACAATTTTTTAAAGTTGCTCATCTGCTTTCTCCTGTTCCCCTGCACCTGCCTGAGGGGGACTGAGCTGCAGGACAGGGCAGCTCCCCCACCAACCTCCCCCACCCTCCCCAAAAAAGCTGCTGCTCTGCGTGTTCCCTTCCCGCATCCCGGCTGCACACCGGGCCTCTGGCTGCTGCTTCTCCCTCTCACCAAGGTCCCAGGTGACAAAGCTTGCGTGAGGGTGTGTGAGGCTCTGTCCGGGGAAGAATTCCCATCTGGGCAGCGTGGGGAGCTCCCTCGGAGAGCGGCCGGGCCGCCACAGCCCCCCACACTCACCACAAAGGACTGGCTGGCCCTGGCAAAGGACAGGCAGGTGGACATCCTCTCCCTCTGCCCCCAGGCCCTGCCAGGCCCCACCTCAGCCCTCCCGCACGGACTGAGCATGGAGGGAGGGCAAGCGAGAGGGCTTCGCCTGACTACCCAGACGACCTCTGCCCACGCTCTACAGCAGGAAACAATGGCTTTAAAAATGGAAAGGAGGTGCTCCTGCAGGTGCTGTGGCTTTAATTCTATGTCCGTGGATGCAGAAAGCACCAGCTCCATCCACGAAGCCCCTGTCCTGCTGGTTTGGAGCCCAGATGGAGGGACAGGTGGAGAGGGAAGAGGAGGAAATGGGCCAGCGGCCGCTGCCAGCGTTGGCATGACCCCTCAGGTCAGCGGTGTCGCTTCACAAACTCCCCCACCCCCGAGATAAGGATGCGTCTCCTGCAGGTGACAACCCCTGGCTTTGCTCTGTAAAGCTTTTCCCTAGACGCTGCTGAGTGGACACCAGTGACTGTGACTGACCAAGCCCTGTGACCATAGGGAGTCCCTGCTCCGGAGTCTCCCCTGTGCCTGGGGAGCCGGGAGACTGCGAGTGGGGAGCTTAGAATAGAGTGAGATTTTTAGGAAAGAGCTCAGCACCCCAAATGTACTTGTGACTTTAGTAACTGCAAATGCCCTGGGCGTAAAGAACCTAGGGATGTGGGTGATACATGTAAACAGTGCCATTCATCAGTATTTTCCTATAACGTGCCCTAAAACTCCTATTTTTGTAATTAATGGTTGGACAGTGGTCCACCATTTACACGTGTGCTCTCTGGGGTAACCAGACATGGTGTAGTTTCCAAATCTCTGTACTTGAAGGAGGACTCAGGATAGAAGCGATCACTCAGTCCCAAAGGGTTCGTGACCATCGTGGGCACAGGCGTGGCCTCGGTCACCTTCAGATGAGAGGCTGGGTGGTAAGGGGAACCGCAGTTACCAGCGCCTCCGTGCCCTTAGTCCATGAGAAGGTTTTAAAAGGTCTGCGTTAGAAAAAACTAAGCCACCTCTCAAATCGTTTTCTACATCAAAGCTGGACTATTGGGATGAACCTCTAACGCGTTTGTATGGGGTGGTCGGTGGGAACGCTGTGTGTAGAAAGCGTGGCTCTCGGTGCTTGTGAGACCAGGCGAGGAGGCGGGGTTCGAGGAGCCGCCTGCGTGTGTGTGTGTGTGTGTGTGTGTGTGTGTGTGTGTGTGTGTTGGGGCGGGGGGGGGGGGGGGCGGCACGGGCTCTACAGCAGTGGGTGGCTCTCCAATTCCTAGAGACCTTTTCAAATACAACATTAGCACCATTTGGAGGTGAGTGCTTGCTTACAAAAATCGTTCGTGTTAGTGAGTGAATGTATGAAGTTACAAACTATGCATTTTCAAAGAGTAGTGTTTATTTTGTGTTAAATCCAAGTAGACTCTTTTCATAGAGACTTACCACAACCACAAAGTATTCCAGATGAACTTGAGCGCATGTTGCTAGGGGCGGTGGGACACCCGTCTGTATTCTCCAGCCGGTGTTTTAAGACGGTGCATTGAAACCCGAGGCTCTAAGCAAGTCCGGCCACACAGTGACTCACTAGGAAATGGTTGGTATTTTAGGTCTTAAACAGAAAAGGGACACGTTGGTTGTCACATGCTGTGCCCAGTTCTTTGAAGGTATGTGTTCCAGTAACAGGGATTAACGATCCATCAACATTGCACAGAGTGGATGAGGATCTCGTTGGATAATTACAGTATGGGTTGAGTCTGGCGTGGTTCATTCTCCACTTAAGAAAACAATATCCATCAAAGGGTTTAGGTTGTACAGTTTCAACGAACGAAATATAAAAAATATTGTCACTTGGGGTGGTGAACACACAATACAATATACAGATGGTGTATTGTGGAATGGTACACCTGAAACCTATGTAATTAAACCAATGCCACCCCAATAAATTCTATAAAAAATATAATATTGCCCTGCAAAGCAAATCACTGATCTTTTTTCAAAATCGAATGGAGATGACTACTTCTATTTTGGGGAAGTTCATGTAGAATATGCACGTTTTTTCAGACCTCTTGTTATTTTGCATTCTCATGAAAACCTTTCCACTAATGACTTGCCTTGGTCCTTAATCGAGGCTGTACCCTGTTACTCGGCATGAAACCAGAAGCCCTTCCCTCCCTGCCGGGCCGCTGTCTGTGTGTAGACTACGGGAAACGCGCTGTAACCTGTCCTCAGCCTGGACACGTGTGCTACCTGTTTAGAAGTCCTGGGGATGGGTCTGTTTATAAGGTTTTTAGCCAAATGCAGATGTGCTGATGCTACGTTTCTGAATACCGAGCCGGCTGTCCGCACAGCCTGTGGAGGTCTGCACTCCTTTTAGAGGCTGTCCCTCCGCCACGCTCCTCGCCAGCCTTTGGCCCGTTGTACATAGATTTGTTGAATGTTTAATGACGTTGTTTTTCTAAATGCTGTTCTCTACAACTTTTTTGAATGTTTTTTTTGCTTTCCATCGTTTGGGACTTTGTGTGTGGGTTTTTTAAAATTTGTTTCCTAAATACTGAACACCAGGAAAAATATTTCAAATAAACTGGTGCTAATTGAAGTAGAAGGGAGATGGCAGAGTGAAGCTGGACAAGTGTGTGCACCTGTTAAACTAAGCTGCACGCGCCCGGGGCACAGCGGGCAGTCCCTGCGGGGGCATCGGGCGGCCACGTGTGTTTACAGCTTCTGTGGCCCATTTGTGTGCTTGCCCCCCGCCCCGGAGAGGATGGGCTAGGTTGGTCCTATGGAAGCATTTAAGTAGAAGTAAAGGTTTATAGTAAGAATCACGTTAGTAATAGTAGTCTGGTCTTCGGAGTCTACGTCTGTAGCCCCTCGTGTCACGAGGAGCTGGTGTTGCCAGGCTGGCCTGAGCGCGCTGGCGGCACCCACTGTGCGCGGGCTGCCGCGAGGGCTGCAGGGCGCACTGAGCCGGAGCCCGGCGGCCACCAGACCAGCCTGACGTCCGCGGCGTCCACACACATGACTTTAAATGCACTTGTAACTGGTCAACTCCAGGAGGCCTGACTTCCACTTAATAAAAGTTTTTGTGTACCTGCTTCTCTTGGGGGCTGTTTATTTTAAAGGGCAACTAACTTACACCCAAGACAGCTCACTGGGGCTGAGGGGCTGAGGGGGTGAGGTTTTCACCTGGAGTGGCAAAAAGCATTCACAACCACATCTTCCCGTGTCCACTGCAAGGCCGGCGAGGTCAGCCGGGTGACCACAGCTCAAGCCCATTCCCTGGTCACGCTGTGCTGCTGGGCCTGTGGTCCCAGGTGTGTAGACCCACCTGGCAGAGAGAAGGCACTGTCCCTCCAGGTGGCAAGCTGGCCTGGAGACGGCCCCAGGCCAGGGCGATGCCCGAGGTCCTCACCTGCCAAAGCCCAGCAGGCTCTGCAGCACGGCAGCAGGTCAGACGCGGCACACCCCGGCTTTGCCTCTTGCGAGATAGGTAGCTGGGCAAGTGGTCCAACCTTGATGGATCTTGTCTTTTAATGGGAATGATCAGGAGAGGGCGGAGCGCATTAGTCTGGCCTGACAGTGTCTTCAGTCGTCCTCCCATCAGCCTCAGCTGGGGTGGGGAGGACGCGGACTCGCCCCATGGCCTGGGTCAGAGACGTTCCTGTGCCCGGGGCTGTTGTGGGAATTGCTGGAAATAGCACGTCACCATGACAGAGAAGTCCTCCCCAAACGGAAGCCGAACTGCCCAACCCCTGGGGCCCTCCATGTCCAGAATGAGTGCCTTCAAATCGCAGGACTTTCTCCCTTCCGTTTTATACTAAGGATGGCCTGCCGCTTACACGCCACACCCGAATGTGTTCTTGGTGACTCCTGGCCACTGACATGTCACCCACTAATAGACCGAGCAGCGGGGACGTTTATAGCTCAGCCTATGTGAGAACTGGAGGCGGATGCAGTGGCACCCGCAGCCTTCTCCCACCCGCCCCCAGCCCAGCCCAGCCCCGGCCGGCCACCTCCATGACCTCCTTTTATTCAGCACAGGGGCCTGGAGCCCTTTGACCCTTCCTGAGGCACCGTGGGACGGAGGACAGGTGACCTTGGTTCCTATGTGCTGGGCCATGCACCGGGGCTGGGTCATCTCATTCAGTCCCACAGCAGCTCGAGTCTTACATGGTTGGTAGCAAGTAGTGATCCCACTCAAACTAGATAAAGCAAACGCACGTGCGGGTCATTGAAAGCACGGCGTCTTGCAGGACCCCACGTCAGATAATGTTGCCAGGCCTTGTGGAGTTCTAGAACCAAGACCTGCAAATAAGACAACCTCCCGCCCACTGCCCAGCCCCGCCCCCGAGCTGCCTCCCAGGCTGCGGGCCAGGTCCTCTGCGTTCCTGTGAGTCGTTTTCCAGCTCACTCTGCGGAGCTGCCCCTGCTTCTCCAGCCCGAGGTGAACAATGGCCAGAGAGGCCCACATTGAACTCAGCGCGGGCGGTCAAGGGAGGGTGAGAATCCTGGCGCACTGATTCCCAACTCAGGCCCCTGCTCCATCAGCCAGGCAGTGGGGAGGGGTGGGCCAGGGGTCCCATGGGAGGCATGTTGCTTTCAGCCACTTAACATCATAGCATATGCGTAAACATTTCTGAATGCCTCCATCTCAGTGGCTGTATAATAACAGCTTGTAGATATACATGATTTCCTGAAATGGTCCCCTCTGTGGAAAAGAGAGGCTGTGTCCAATTTTAATCGCTTCTAAGCTCTTGCTACAGGTTGCCAAATTACGGTCCAAATAATTCGACTCAATTTGCTCTCCTAACAACAAAGTGTATGAGTGTCTTGCTGTGTGTTCACCTGAAATGAGTTTTATCATTTTTTAACTCTTCCCTAAGTTGATAGGCATTCCTAGCTTGTTCATATTTCCTGAATACCAGGTAATGACACCAAGCATTTTTCTGTCAACCACTGATACGTTCTACTTAGAACCATCTATTCCTGTCCTTTGCTCACTTACTTTTGAGATATTAACTGGTTCTCATGTATTAGGAGTTCTTTATTTGCCAGCTTCTGACTCACTTGCTGGAATAGTTTTCCCAATCTATGTGCATCTTAAACTCAGTCATGAGACATTTTTGCATGCAGATTTTTAAATCTTTGTATCATTACATCTGTCCATGTTTTCCTTTAAAATGTCACATCTTACACTCCTCACATTCAATATGAAAACATTCCCTTGTATTTTCTTTCCACTTTCATTTACACTATTTTTTTTCATTATCTAGAACATGTTGGTATAGGAAAAGCTGGAATATACTTTTCCTCCCCAAATATCTGGCTAATTGTCCCAGTCTCCCTAATGCTGACCTCAGCCAGTCTTCCAGGTTTGCAAGGCCATTCATCGCTGAATTGTTGGGATAGTAGCATCTTCTCAAAGTCCTTCGTTCCTGATTAAACTCATTCATCCAAGTTCTCTCCCCCTCCTTTTCCTGTGGGCTCTGGGCCCTGGCCAGCCAGGGGGTGGGGAGCACAGTCCCGGGCCCACAAAGTCCAGCGCTGTCTTCGGCTGAGGTCCACGTCATTCCATCTGGCCTTTGCACTTCCCGCCACTATCACCCCATCACCCACTCTTTTTTTCCTTTTATAAATTTTTCAATTACAGTTGACATTCAATATTATATTAGTTGCAGGTGTACAGCACAGTGGTTAGGTATTTATATAGTTTACAAAGCCTTCCCCCCAAAAGTCATCTAGCCGAGTGTTACCTGAAATAGAGTAGGCACTCATTGATAACTTCGGGTCCAGCGTTTGGGTTCTTTGTGTGTTTTTGACTCTTTTTTGGGTGGTGGTGGTGGTGGTGGTGGTGGCGAGATTGCTTAAGATGTGCTCTCTTCCCAAATTCCAAGTATATAACAATACAGTAGTGCCTTCCCATTCCCTCCACCCACTGGCCCTGTGCCCACCACTCTCCTCTCCACCTTCTGTTTCTATAGCTCACTTTTTTTTAACATTCCTCATATAAGTGAGATCACACAGCATTTGTCTTTCTGTCTAGCTTATCTTCCTTCGAATGATGCCCTCCATCATGTTGTCACAGTGACAGGCTTTCTTTCTCTCTCGTGGTTGGTGCTGTCCCACTGTGTGTATGCAGCAGGCCTTCTTCATCCCCTCCCCCCTCACCAGACACAAGGTTGCTTCCCGTGTTGTCTGTTATGAATCCTGCTGCATGAACATGGGAGGGCAGCTCTCTCTTCATGACACTGATTTCACATCCTTTGAAATTACACTCAGAAGCAGGATTGCTAGATCACACAGTAATTCTATTTGGAGTTGTTTGGAAAACTCCCTTCTGTGTTCCATGGCGGCTGCACCAACTTACGTTCCCAGCAGCACCCCCACCAGCCGTGCTGTCTCTTGTCTGTTTGACAACAGCCGCTCCAGTGTGCAAGGTGAGGTCTCACTGTGGCCTGATTGGCAGGTCCCTGGTGATTCATGATGTCGAGCACCGTTCATACACCTGCTGACCGTTGGTCTGACTTCTTTGGGAAAATGTCTAATCAGGTCCTTTGCCCATTTTTAAATCGGATTATCAGGGGGAGGGGTGTTTGTTTCTTGTATGTTTTTTTAAGTCCTACCTGGGACTCAACATGATTTCTCGCTGAGCAGGGCTGCCAATGAGAACTGGGCATTTTCACTACATCAGTCCTTAATCCAAGGACGAGAGCCACCGGGGAGCTTTGCCGAAGGAAAAAGCTCTGCCCCAGGGTTGCACGCCAGCCACCACGTAAGTAGGCGGTGAACCTGCTCAGATGTGAGGTCTCCGTCGCAGGGCAGAGAGGAGAGCCTGAGAACAGACAGGTGGGTGTGATGCCCTAAACATCAAGAACCGCCTTTACAGTCACAGTCTCAGCAGGGCTGCCCTGTCCCAGCAGGGCTGCCCGGATGGCACCACTCAACAAGCCCAAAGCTGTGCCTTCTCACCAGGCAGCCATAGCCATTCCTGGTTCGCCCAGCCCACTGGCAGCCCACCAGTCAGGGGACAGGCTTCCCAGACGCTGTGTTGCCTGGTAACCCAGCCAGCATTCATTCCATCCAGTTTCCAGGCCACAGAGCTAGAGAGTTAACTCAAGGTCTGCTTTTTTGGTTTCTTTACAGAAAGCAGGAGAAAATGCTTTGTTAACCTTCACTCACGCATCCCATTCCTGACCCCTCTGAGCTCCCAAAAGCTTATCAGAAGCCACCAGTGAGCGACCTCGGATGCCCCTAAACTCAGTGTGTACAAGACCCAGGTAACTCTTCCCCAGCCCCGCCCCTCCCCTCCCCGGGATGCCTTCCGCTCCTGTTGGATGACGCAGTCGCCATGTTCTGATCGTCCAGGCACGGCCTTCCCCCGTGGCTTTCCACCCAGGACAGTCAGTCTTGGGAATCTAGACGTCTACGTTCATCTGGCCCCTTCCACACGTGCTCATTTAGACCAGACATTCGTCACTCTCACAGGCCACGGTTACAAGTACCCACAGCGTTGTCTGTGAGTCCACCTCTCTTAATACACAGCCTTCCATGAAGGCCTGGGGCGAGGAGAGTGAGGAAGGCCGCCACCGCTGCGTGGAGCACGAGCCTCTGTGAGCGCCGTGTTTGGCTTCTGAAGGTCCCTACGTGCCCCTGTCCCAGAGCGGCCCATCAGCAATAATGGCGTTCTGAACACCTGCCAACCAAAGGCACAGCTCACTGCTGACGACAAGTCAACGGAGCGGGGACAACCCACAGGCCGGAAGGAAGCCCGGCTTTTGCAGTGAACTTCAAGTCCCCAGGGCTAAGAAAAGCACTAGATCCGACGATCCAATGTGCTCTTCCCAGTTGTTGGTTTTTGGGGGGATAAACAAAACCAATTCCTCAATGGACTCTGCCCCTCCCCCCTTCCCTGCCCCCTGGCCAGCAGCAGGTCGGCATGGCAGCCAACGAACCCCAGAACGGCCATGAAACACGCAGTGTGTTGATCATTCTCTCTCTCGAGGCAAAGGAGAAAGAAAAAAAGTGAATTTGCTACCATGGAAAAATAAAATTGAAAAAGTTAAGCAATAAGATATGAAAGATTTCCAAGATGCATTGTTGAACAACAATTTTAAAAAGCAGGATATAGCCCTAGCCAGCTTGACTCAGTGGATAGAGTGTCGGCCTGTGGACTGAAGGGTCGTGGGTTCCATTTTGGTTAAAGGCACATTCCTGGGGTTGCGGGCTTGATCCCCAGTAGGGAGTATGCAGGAAGCAGCCGATCAATGATTCTCTCTCATCATTGATGTTTCTGTCTCTCTGTCCCTCTCCCTCCCTCTCTGAAATCAATAAAAATATGTTTTTCAAAATCAAACAATGAATGCATAAATAAGTGGAACAACAAATTGATGTCTCTCTCTCAAACCAATAAATACATTAGGAAAAATAAATAAATAAATAAGCGAGCAGGACACAGACTAGTGCCTAGATCGCTGCTCCTGTTTGTATGAAAATGTGGGTGAGACGTCATCGCTGGCTACCTCTGGAGAGCCTGGCATGTGGGGTCGGAAAGCCGTTCTGATCAGGCATCGTATTTCGGCTTGTTTACTGCATGCATGTATTTCCTTAATGTTTTAGATTGTAGATACAACAGATAAAGGATTAGCAACACCACAAGTCCGGAAATAACTGTATAGCAAATAGAGGAGAAACCAACATTTACAGACCGACGTCTATGAGGCGGCAGGTGTCTCTCCTGCTACCTCCCCCCACTGCGCCCACGTGTGGCTGTGATGTTTCTGCCCCTGGAACCCAGCCTGCAGCCTCGCTTCCTGCTGTTCGCCCACCTCAGGCAAACCACAGCGGCCCTGACCGCAGGCGCTCCTGCTGGACGGAAGGCAGGCAAAGTTGGACAGTTTCAGGGAGAACGGCGGGTGTTGGAGACGAAGATAAAACAACCAGACTCCTGTCTAGCAAACCGATGGGATTGCCCGGGGCGTAAAGAACTGCCTACATTGTCTCAGCGCCTTGCACGCCCTTTCTGACTCAGGGCACACTGCTTTCAGGGCGACTTGCCCAGGTAGGAGGCCAAGCATGCGGAGCCTCCTTGAGTTGGGCTGATGGAAGCAAGATAAATACTTCTGACTGTTTTCATTGTTAATAAAACAAATTAAATGTCTGTGATGTCTACCAATTACACTGTTGACGTAGACTTCTATCAAACCCTTATCAAATGCTGCCCTCCAGTGGACTATTCAGTAAAACCTGTTAAAAATAGATTTCCAGCCCCGCCTCCCGCCCCCCCAGGTGGCTTAGTTGGTTGAATATCATCCGTGCACTGAAAAGTTGCTGGTTTGATTCCCACAAATACCTCTCCAAAAATCATGCAAATACCCCCAAAATGTGTAAATGCATACTGATTCATAAAAGTTGCTTCTAGAGCTGTGTAGATTTGTACAATCATTTAAAAATCAGATGTCAGCAGCCCTGCTCTGGGTTTTAGGATGGTTAAGGCAGAGCTTAAAAGAGGAGTAACTTTTACAGTGTAAGGGCATTTTAGCAAGAAAGCAGAGGGCCCCCGGGGCTTGGTGTCCTTGCTCTGGACATATGGGCTCCCTCTTGGAAGCCTCTGCCTCATCGGTGGAAGCCATTCATCACTTAGTTTAACAGAACCCAGGACACACACACACACACACACACACACACACACACACACGCTGCCAAGTTCTCTGAGTTTTAAACAGTACTCTTCCCCAGCCAGGTCACATTTGCGTTCACAGTATACCTTCCCCCTTGAGAAGTCGGAGCGATTCTTAGCCTGCTCCCTGCGGGTGGGGGAGAGAAGCAGCGGGGCCAGCATCCTTCCAGGGCCTGGGCCCAATCCCTGCCTCTGGCCCCGCTGTGCCCTGTCATCCATCACCGCTTTGACATCCACCCATAAAGACGGTTAGAAAATACATTTAAACTCTCAGCGCCTGCGGGTCTCACAGCGGCCCGACTCCTCCTACCTTTCCAAGCGAGGGACCGAGCCCTGCGGCCCCGAACAGCCTGCCTGCTGGTCGCTTTGAGGTCACCCTCGCCGGAGCGGCCCTCTGGGTCCGGGGTGGGGGTGAGAACTCAGCTGAGCTCGGCCGGGTCCCCAAGGTCACCTTGACAACCTCACGCCCACTCAGCTACGCGGCTTCACACTCCCAATTCGGCTTCCTCTCCCCTCTGGCGGGCCCCGCACTCACCAGGGTGCCTGTTTAAAATGACAAAGCAGGAGTAAATGCCACAGGAACGCCCTGCTGCTCGGCAAGCTCGATTTTCACATCCGAGAGCTACGGCAGGAATGACTTGGAGAGAATTAAAGTTCCTGCTCAACCCGGTCACCCACCCTCCCAGCCCGGGCTTCCCGCAGTGTCACACTCAGTGCCCGGAGTCCCGCCTCTCTTATACGCTCTCTCTCAGCCTCGGCTCCCCACCCCTCACCTTCCCAGCTTCTCCCTTGATCCGAGTTCCCTGGGCTTCTCCCCAGGGAGGCGCCTCCGCTGAAATGTCTCCCTCACTGTCTCAGACTTTTCCAAATACCCGATCCGTTCCTTCTCCTGCTCACGTCTCCTCGCTGGGAGAATCTCACCCCGGGGGCGGGGGGGTGGGGGGGGCGCGTGCCAGAAGCCTTACTGTTTCCCACACTAACACGCATGATGAGACAGCATGGCCTTTTAGAGACTTCGTGGGTGAAGACTACTTCACATGGGTTCTGCTTAACCAGAAAGAGAGACAGAACAAGCTACAGAGAAATGGACGCGGAAACCCAGCTCCTGCTGCAGCGCGGCAGGCTGGCCGCACAGCGGGGCGGCTCAAAGGGAGTGGGGAGCCCTTTCTCCAGTTACTAGGACGCTCAAGGGCCCGCAGAGGACACTGTGCCGAGCGTGGGCCCTCTGAGCCCAAGGCTGCGGCGAGTCCAGGCAAGGCTTTTACCTGGAAGGTGACTATAAAGGAGGAAGCATATTTAAAAGCATGTTGGCTACGGAAAGCAAGTCCTTGAGGGGAGGAGTGAGGGGCTCCAAGAGGAGGGGCTCCCAGTGCGCCTCCAGGAGGAGAGCAATACGGGCAGGGCTGGCGCAGGGGAGGGCAGACGGCCCCTGTGCCCTGAGAAGGGGGGTGGGGCCCTACTGTCCAGTGGCTTCTACTTTCTTGGTGAAGAATATGAAGAATGCCGAAACCGGTTTGGCTCAGTGGATAGAGCGTCGGCCTGCGGACTGAGGGGTCCCGGGTTCGATTCCACCCTGGGTTGCGGGCACATCCCCAGTGGGAGATGTGCAGGAGGCAGCTGATCGATGTTTCTCTCTCATCGATGTTTCTAACTCTCTATCTCTCTCCCTTCCTCTCTGTAAAAAATCAATAAAATATATTTTTTTAAAAAAGAATATGAAGAACGATACCTGCAGCATGGATGTCAGGGGAGCGAGAAGGAATCATGAACCAGCTGGGCGCACCCCATATCCGGGAACACACTTGAGACATCGGTCCCAGCATCACCTGGGATTTGTTAGGGACACCAATGCCTGGCCTCACCCCAGCACTGAATCAGAAATGAGGCCCGGCCACCTGTTTCCACATCCCTCTGGGGGGCCAGATATCCCTGAAAGTTTGAGCCCCACTGATCTGTGGCTGACACTCCTCCTTTTCCCTCCACACCATCCCACACCCGTGTCCACAGGCAAGACGGACAGATCACCAGGACCTGGGGAGGGAGAGCTCTGCGTCTCCCTCTCCTGGTGCCACGGTTAGTGATGGCTGGGAGGGAGGCAGGATGGCGCGATCTCATTAACCGGTGACGGAGGGCTGGACAGGCAGAGGCACTGGGTGGGGACAGCAGTGCCCGGAGCCCAGAGTGAGAGTGCAAACCTATCAACAGGAAACTTTATAGGCGACAGTCATTAGGATTAGATTCCGCTTCGGGTGACAGGAAACCCAAAATAGCATTGGCTCAGACAGAGGGAAATGCATTTCTCATTCCCAGAAACGAAGTCTGGAAGTGTCGGGCCACAGCCAGTGTGCTGGCTCTGCTGCCCCGAATTCCCAGGACCCAAGCTCCCCATCCACTCATTCCTCAGGTGTGGCCTCATCGAGTCGAAGATGATGACATCCACGTTTCGGATGGCCAAATCGAGGGAGGACAGAGAAAAGGGCCAGTTCTTGCTGTCTTTTAAGGTTTCTCGATGCTACCCCCTTCTCTTTCTGCTTGTATCCTATTGATCAACACTTCATCTTATGGCCACAGCTACAATGGAAGTTAAGAATGTAGTCTGTTTTCCTAGGCAGCTCAGCTAGCTATTACATAGAGGAAAGCAAGAGCAAATATTGGGACACAGTGAGCCGCCCCTGCCAACCAAAGCAAAAACCAAGTCCCTTACACAGGGCCTGAGGCTTTGGTGGAAAAAAGGGGGGTGAGAAGGAATAGCCGTGCACATAGCCCTCTGCTCACTCCCTTTACAAAGGAAAAAGCCCAAGCCGTCTGGCTGAAGCAAAAAGAGAAGGTGTGGGGAATATCTCAGATGATGCCATCAGCTTGGAGTCTTCTCCATGTCTCAGCTCGCAGCTCATACTGGCTTTATTTCTATGCCTCATGATAAGAGGGCCCCCAGGCCCAGGGCCCTAGTCCCTAAGCCTGCTGGTGGGCCAGGCAGAGGTCTGAGTTCAGTCGTCCCCACCCTCACCCCCACTTGTTTCTCAGATCAGTCTCCTCTAGCCAAGGGGTTCCCAGCCCTGGCTACTCATTGAGTCCCCTCAGAAGATTTTTACTAGTAAATTCCTGATGCCCAGGCCTCTCTTCCTAAAGCTGATTTGATTGGGCAGGGCCGGGCTCTGGCATTTAAAGCCTCCCTGGGTGACTCTCCTGAGCATCCCCGGAGACGAGCCCTGATGGACACGCTGTGGGTGAGTAGCAGTTTCTCTGGAGTCACCGCCCCGGATGCTGTCATTGGGTGGCACGTGCCTCCCCCACCGGGTCCTCTGGTACTAGGGGCCCCTCCTTGTCCTGCTGGTCACACCTGGACCTCCACACCTGTGCTCCTGGTGAATCCAGCTCTCCCTGTGGATCCCAGGCTCTCTTCTTGTCTCCCAGGATCTCCGTATCTGCCTGTCGGGGTTGGTTTTGTTGTTGAAGGACTGGGGGTGACTTCAAAAGGAAAATATCAAAACTCTGACAGCCACCGCACTGCTGCTTGTGTGCATGAACTTCAGTGTTCTATCCCACATATGAATGAAATTGCATGGTTCTTAGCTTTTTCTGCCTGACTTACTCACTTAGCTTCAGCTTCTCAAGATCCATCCATGTTATCACAAATGACAATATTTCATCCTTCCTTCTGGCTGAGCAGTATCTCATTGTATGTACACATCTTCTTTATCCAACCATCTATCACAGGACACTTTGGTGGTTTCCATGTCTTGGCCACCATGAGTAATGCTGCAATCAACATTGGGGTGCATATATCTCTGGGAATACATGTTTTCTAGGTTTCAGATATATGCCCAGGAGAGGGATTGCTAGGTCATACAGTAATTCTATTCTTAATTTTTTTTAAATATATTTTACAGAGAAGAAGGGAGAAGGAGAGTAATAGAGAGTTAGAAACATCGATGAGAAAGAAACATCGATTCAGCTGCCTCCTGCACACTCCCTACTGGGATGTGCCCACAACCAAGGTACATGCCCTTGACTGGAATCGAACCTGGGACCCTTCAGTCCACAGGCCGACGCTCTATCCACTGAGCCAAACCGGTTCAGGCCTTTTCTTAAATTTTTGAGGAATTGCCAACCTGCTTTCCATAGCGGCTGCCCCAGTCTACATTCCCACCAGCAGTGATGCGGCTTCCCTTTCCTCCACAACCTCTCCAACTTTTGTTACTACTTGTCTTGTTGATAATAGGCATTCTAACAGGTGTGAGATGGTATCTCATTGTAGTTTTGCATTTCCCTAATTGCTAGTGAGGTTGAACATCTTTTCATGTATCTGTTGGCTGTTTGTCTTCTTGGGAGAGATGTATTTTCAGATCCTCTGCCCATTTTTTTATAATTGGGTTGCTTGTTTGTTTGGTGTTGAGTTTTATGAGTTCTTTATATTTTTGGGTATTAAAATCTTTGTCAGAGCTATTGTTTGCAAGTATCATCTCCCATTCAGTCGGCTGCCTATTTGTTTTGTTGTCGGTTTCTTTTGCTGTGCAGAAGTCTTTTAGTTTGATATAGTCCAATTCGTTTATTTTTGCCGTTACTTCTCGTGCCTTCTGGGTCAAGTTCATAAAATGTTCTCTACAGCGAAGGTCCATAAGGTTGGTACCTGTGTTTTCTTCTATGTAACTTATTGTTTCGGGTCTTTTATGTAGGTCTTTGATCCATTTTGAATTAATTTTTGTACATGGGGACAAACTGTAACCCAGTTTCATTCTTTTGCATGTGGCTTTCCAGTTCCCCAGCACCCTTTATTGAAGAGGCTGTCTTTACTCCATTGTGTGTTTCTGGCTCCTTTGTGGTGGGTGACTGATTCTTTTAATGAAAGTGAAATATACAGAACAATGGTCACCATGCTCCAAATTTCACATGAAACTCCAATTACCAGCTTTTACTCTGTTGGCAGTAGATGTTCTGATTTCTCTATGAGACAGAAGCTCTTGAAAGGCTATGAACTTCTCAAAAGATCTGAGAAGATAGGGTCCCGCAAGTCCTCACAAGTATTAAACCAAAGGTCTACAGTTTTCTAACTATGTGTACACAGACGCCGAGTCAACAAAGGGAACCAGGTGAGCCCTGAGGGAGGTTTTCCATTTTTGATGGAAATACGACAATGCCATGCAAATTGCTGCCAGTCAGCTTGTGCAACCTAACTACTTAATAATCTAAGGTTTAATGTCTGAGTGGACCATAACCAGGAACCGAGAAAGTTGGGTAAATGATTGAGTCAAGCAAACCAATCTTGGAGGAGAATGAGAAACAATAAACATGACAGCAAATAAATGAACAAGAAGATAATCACAGACTATGATGTGAATGCTTCATTAATTCATTCAATGAACGTGGGCTGCACGCTGGCTCTGTATCCAGTGGAGTTCTAGCGCCAGAGATATAACAATAAGCTAACATCTTGTCTCTCACAAAGCATAAGTTTTGGTGAGGAGGTGGGACAGCCACAAGCAATACATAAAAACAGTCAAGTGATGATCAGGCTATGGAGAGAAATGGGGCAGGGGCTAACCAGGGTGTGGCCTCTCCCCTGCAGTGACTTGTGTATTTGAGGTTCTACCTGAAGCCCTCCCATCCATGAATGGACCTCAAGGTTGGGATTCCATCTGATTTTGTCGCTTACCAAGCAAAGATTTTCAAAATATGTTCAATTAATCTTTAAAAATTCAGGTTAAAATATGTCATGTGTACCATATCCCACCCCCAAAACTGAACTGTGTGAGAAAGTACAGAAGTCCATGCATTAATAAGCCAACAGGACAAATCCTGGATATTGAAATTATTTATTAGTGTGTTTTTTTCACTTATGGAAACTCACACATTTTTCCTAATTCATCTGCAATAAACATTGGTTATCTATACATATAAAAGCCTAAGCAACCCAACAACCGAATGACCGAACAGCCCGTCAACCGGTCAATATGATGTGCACTGACCACCATGGGGCAGACGCTCAACACAGGAGCTGCCCCCTGGTGGTCAGTGTGCTCCCACTGTGGTAGTGCACTCCCACTCAGCTGACCAATGGGCACCGGACGCCAGGCTCACAGCCGGCAAGCGCAGCTGTAGCGGCACTAGCCTCTCCAGCCTCCGTGGCAGCGCTATCAGGCAGCGGCCGGCGCAGCGAGGCCGGGATGAGCAGGAGCAGCACAGCGCCCAGCCGGGGCTCAGGCTGCCTGCTGCTTCGCACACTACTACATCCCTCAGGGGATGTCGGACTGCCAGTTTAAACCAGTAGTCCGACATCCCCTGAGGGGTCCTGGATTGCAAGAGGGCACAGGCCAGGCTGAGGGACCTCACTGGTGCACGTGCACCGGGCCTCTAGTTATATAATAATAAAAAATAAGCCCTAGCTGGTTTGGCTAAGTGGATAGAGCATCGGCCTGTGGACTGGAAGGTCCCGGGTTCAATTCCAGTCAAGGGCACATGTTCAGATTGCGGGCTCAATCTCCAGTAGGGGGTGTGCAGGAGGCAGCCAATCAATAATTCTCTCTCATCATTGATGTTTCTATCTCTATGTCCCTCTCCCTTCCTCTCTGAAATCAATAAAATATATATATTTAAAATATAATAATAAATAAAATGTCTGAAGACTCTATATGCATTAAAAGACTAAATAATTCACAGGTGATATAAAGTTTCCCGGGAGAACGAAGGTTTCCAATCTTCTGAATTTGCTCTTGGGAGAGTCAAGCAGGAAGCCAAGTTTGGAGCATGAGATGTTCTCAGAATTCAGATTTGCTTTTCCCTCGAGGGTTGAAAGGTGGGCTTTCTTGGAAGAGAGAGAAGAGGTAGCAGAGTGGCAATCTGTGGAGAGGGAACATGTCCGCTCTCCTGGGTGAGTCCGACAGGCCTGCTCCCTCCGCGCTGCTGTGAGACGGTCAGTCCCAGGGAGGCGCTGTGTCCCGTGCCGGGGTGAGGCTGCCACGAGGTAAGGCCCGGAGATGCGGGACATCGGCCTGCTCTGGGAGGCCCCAGGAGAATGGTGGAGGCCCCAGCGTGGCCCAGGCACCCGGCAGCCGCAAGCACACGCCTGCCCAGGGTCACGGGGAGGGAAATGAGCACAGGGCAATGGCAAGGTCACCTGGAGGTTCTGGGTCTTTAACGATAATGACCACCATCGCCGTTGTCGTGCAGGGTTACGAAGTTTTAAGAGAATGCCAGGAAATGTATGACATGGGTTGCTTTATCTCATTCACTGTATTATGCACAAATTCACTCATTGCATGCTCCGTAGAATATTCCACTGCTTTCCTATCTTACACAGCGTGTGCTGGAGGCCTCACAGGAAGGCCCGGGAGGGCGGCTCTGAGACACAGGCAGGTGTGACCCCAGGTCCGGCCCAGGAGGAGCAGCAGGAGCTGGGACAGCGCCATGCCGCTGTATTAATAGACGTCTAAAAGGATTTCCTATTTCTGGATGGGAAAGTTTTCAGGATGGGAAAGAATTCTTTTTCTCACTGGGGAGTTCTCCACTGAGCTCTAAATGAAGACAAAAGGGACAGAATCCTAAAAGCAGCAAGAGGGAGCGGGAGGCCCAGGGCCCATTGCCCTCGGGCTCTGCTCATTCCCAGGCGGGTCGTGCGCACCCGTTTTGGGGCGCAATCCTCAGAGAGCAGGAACGTCTGCTTTCGGCCAGAACTGAGGGCCCGGAGGAAGAGATGTTAAGGAGACTCTTGAAAGGCTGTTCCTTAAGGCGCAGACAACACGGTGTCTGTGAGGGCAGCGCAGAGGCCGCCCATAATCAAACCTCAGCGTTTCTGCAGCAGAAAAAATAACCATGCGAAATGGGAAGAGAAAACAAAAATAGCCTCGTGTAGACGGGCTTGGTGAGAGGGTGAAGGGTGCCCATCCGCATCTAAAATTCTCCAATTCTCCGTGTCCGGCTCTCGCGTGGCCTCCTTGGCGGCTCTGCTCGTCGGGTGCTCCCTTCAGCCATTCAGACGACCTGTTCCACCCACTCACCAGGATGCTCTTCTGTGAGATCAAACACTTAAACATCTCCTTTCTCTGTAGCTGTCAGAGCTTAATTGCAATGAAGGCATTGTAATTGGAATCTGTAACTGAAATTTTACTCTGTACTTTTTCAGTAAAAATACTAGTGATTTTTAAACAAAGTCTGTAAAACAAAGTTTCTGGCTCTCTGATAGCCATACCTTCTCATTGTCCTTATGTCGGTTCTAAACTAACAAGCGACTGTCCTTTTGTTTAAAACCCTTCCTTCCGCTTGTGTCCTGGCAACATGGCCTGCACCCACTCCCCTGCGGTGACGTGAGTCCCCAGGAGTGTCAGCCCCCCAGCCGGCGCCTCACCTGACCCTCCGCCCTCACTTCTCCCAGGATCTGCTCTGGCAGGTGCCGCCTCCACCGCCTCCACCCCAACGCGCGCGCGCGCACACACACACACACACACACACACACACACGAACACACACACACATGCGCATGCACACACATGCACATGCGCACGCACACACACACTATTTGTTTCTGAACTGCAACAAAGTGCTTTAGGGATTTTTTAAAATAACTTTATCCAATAAAAAAATGAGCTGCCTCATAGGACATTGAATTCTGTCTTATGCTTATGACGCGCCTGTCATCTTCCTAAGAAAGAAAGCGCTTCATCCTGGGCCTGCGCCGGCTCTCCTTCCACCCCTTCCCTGGCTTGTCCTGAAGCCCCAAACGCAGCCCTGTCCTCATCTCTAAGTGCTTCTGTCCCACGCTGCCCCCTTGCCCTCAATAGCACCTTCCCTCCAAGTATCGGACTTCATTCTTCTTTCACCTCTCACATGGACTCAATCCAGTCAACACTCGCTCCTGGAACACCATGTCCAGTCAGGAGTTGTAATGACTGGTGCATTCGTCAGGACTTTCCAGAGAAAGAGAACCAATAGGAGATCATATGTCATCATTTAGGTATAGTCTCCCAACTGTATTTAAATGTATTACAAGATTTCTTATAAGACACTGGCTCACATGATTATGGCGACTGAGAAGCCCCACAATCTGTCTGCAAGCTGAGCCCTGGGGGAGCTGATGGAGGAGAAGCCCGCGTTCCGGCAGCCCAGCCAGTCAGGCAGGGAGAGGCCAGCTCCCTCCCTTTCGGTCTATTGAGACCTTCAACAGACTCGATGAGGCCCACCGCACTGGGGAAGGCATCTTCTCCATCCAGTCTACCCATTCAAATGTTTCCTCCAGACACGCCCTCACAGACACACCCCAAATAATATTTCACTGGCCATCTGGGCATCCCATCCTCAGCCATCACAACTGGGGACCTAGGAGTGAGGAAACGGCCTCGGAGCTCAGCAGCCCGGCTGTGGCCTGCCCTGTGCCTCCCAGCACCTCTGTGAGCCTGGGCATCACAGAAGCCACCTGGGGTCTGTCTGGAAGGTTTGTGGGGGGCTTCCTCTCACGGCCTTCCAATGCCCAGCTGAGCAACCACCTCTGACTGTCTACCCCACAGGTGGGCCTTGACACAGAGAGGTTCACCTGGGAGAGGGCTGTGCTCTTACAGACCACATCGAAGGAGTGTTGCACAAGCAGCCTGCGTAGGCCTTGGTTTCCAGGACAAAATAGCCACCAGAAGACCATTTACATAGAAAATGGTGCAGTGCTTAAGCGTTCTAGCTCTCCGGTGGTCCCGTGGCTGCAGGCTGTCCAGCATGCCCCTCTACCATTCCAGGTGGCCCTGTGCTGTGCCCACGCTTCATGATGATTTCTCTTAAGACAAAAGGCCCAGGAAGCAGGTCTTTCTAAAACCACTTGTTTCCTTCCTTAAAAGAAACCTTCTGTCCATGCAAAAGGACTTCCCAGAAAGTGATGTCAGAACCTAGGAAAGGTCAAAGGACACCATGCATGGGGGTTAGGACAGCGTTCAGAGGCGTTGTAGAGCCCAAGCAGAGTGGAGAGGGTTTTCCCCTGAAGGCTGGAAGGAAGGAGTTCAACTCCAGGCTCCCTTCGAAGTCAAGACTGTTACATCAACTCTGGCTGCCAGACTGCCCTGCAGAATTGGGACTTGCCAGCCTCGGATTGTGTCTGCCAGTCCCTCAAAGTACCCGAGCTCTAGAGAGGTAGATGGATGGAGAGATGGATAGACAGATAGATGGGTGCATAGATAGATGGATGGATAGATAGACAGATAGATGGGTGGATAGATGGATGGAGAGATGGATAGATGGATAGATGGGTGGATAGATGGATGGATAGATAGACAGATGGGTGGATAGATGGATGGATAGATAGATAGATGGGTGGATAGATGGATGGGTGGATGGATAGATGATAGATAGATAGATAGATAGATAGATAGATAGATAGAATCTCTGGAGAACCCTGGCTAATACAGTCACACATATATATGTGTATGTATATGTACATGTAATAGACACACAACACAAATTTCTATTCCAAAGGAGTAAAGTCAGGCTCTGGAGTGAAATAACTTGACAGATTCTATGAAAATTTGACAGACTCTTAGGAAACACTACGGACAGAAAAAGGAATACAGGAGAGGTTAGAAGGTCTTCACATTTGATTTACTTGAATCCTTTACTCCAGCCTAATTATATTAGGATAATTCATAGATTCTCTTTAGCTAAAGCTACTTGTGTTTTTAAAGGGAGACACATGACTGACTTTGGATTCTGCTTCTTATTAAAGGAGCTTTACATTTATCTATTTCCACAGCAAAGGGATATGTGTTAGGATAATAAGCAGGGCTCCCCAAGCTTTAATGGGCAGACAAATGACCTGGGATTGTTTTAAAATGCAGATTCTGACTTCTTAGGTCTGGGCATGGCCTGAGATTCTGCATGTTCCACACGCTCCCAGGCGTGGCCCCGGCTCTCGGTCGGGGCCCAAGCTTTGAGAATCACCTGGAGCACTTTTAAAACTACGGAGTCCCCACGCCCCTCTGTTAGAAAGTCCGCTCAGTAGGTACAGGAGGACCCAGGAATCTGTGTTCTTAGCAAGCATGCACATTGTTCTTTGAAAGACGAAGCCCTGAGCCAAAGAGTTCTCTCTGTCCTTAATATTCTTTAAAACCCTCATGTCAACGCCCAGCCAGTGTGGCTCAGTGGTTGAGCATCTATCATGAACCAGGAGGTCACAGTTCGATTCCCAGTCAGGGCATATGCCCAGGGTTTCGAGCTCGATCCCTAGTAGTAGGTGTGCAGGAGGCAGCCAATCGATGATTCTCTCTCATCATTGATGTTTCTCTCTCTCTCTCTCTCTCTCTCTCTCCCCCTTCCTCTCTCTGAAATCAATAAAAACTATTTTTTTAAGTAAAACCCCGTGTCATTACAGAAGTGTGAACCTAACCTGGACCCTGGAAGTGGGGCCAGGTATCTACACGTTTGAACATTCACGAATGATCCTGACACGTCACAGAGCCGAGAATTGTTAAATACTCCCAGTAGACTGCAAGGTGCAGCGAAGGCTGAGAACTCTGAGTTGGAGTTTCAGCCCCGGATCAGCTGTAAAACAAATTTAAAACTGCAAGA
>NW_005370042.1:2183915-2195596 GCF_000412655.1 Myotis brandtii
TCTCTCTCTCTCTCTCTCTCTCTCTCTCTCTCTCTCCCTTCCTCTCTCTGAAATCAATAAAAACTATTTTTTTAAGTAAAACCCCATGTCAATACAGAAGTGTGAACCTAACCTAGACCCTGGAAGTGTGGCCAGGTATCTACACGTTTGAACATTCACGAATGATCCTGACACGTCACAGAGCCGAGAATTGTTAAATACTCCCAGTAGACTGCAAGGTGCAGCGAAGGCTGAGAACTCTGAGTTGGAGTTTCAGCCCCGGATCAGCTGTAAAACAAATTTAAAACTGCAAGAACCACGTGCCCCTAGCTCTGAGCTGGGGACCAAGCTGCCCTCCACGGCCCTCCCCCTTACCCCAGGACACACTTGGTCCCTAAGGGTAAGGACTCTTCCCCTGTCTGACTCCCACTGTCCCTGCTGCCACCCTCTAGGCCCCTCCCACTGTCCCTGCTGCCACCCTCTAGGCCCCTCCCACTGTCCCTGCTGCCACCCTCTAGGCCCCTCCCACTGTCCCTGCTGCCACCCTCTAGGCCCCTCCCACTGTCCCTGCTGCCACCCTCTAGGCCCCTCCCACTGTCCCTGCTGCCACCCTCTAGGCCCCTCCCACTGTCCCTGCTGCCACCCTCTAGGCCCCTCCCACTGTCCCTGCTGCCACCCTCTAGGCCCCTCCCACTGTTCCTGCTTCCGCTCTCTAGGCCCTTCCCACGGGGACCGCAGCCTCCAGTGGCTGCAGGAACGGCCCATCTGACCTGCTGGGCGCTGGCTCCACCCGGGGGGGGTGGGGGGGCACCCTGTCTCCTTGTGGGTCCTGACACACAGCGTCATCCATCCATCTGGCAGCTGTTTCTGTCATTTTGAGTTAAAAGTAAATAAAATATTTCCCAGTGCTTCTGGCCATCCCCCCTATGAGACACGTTTCCCCTGATCACCCACAACCTGGCTGTCAGGCGGCCGTCCGTGTGGACATCTGGAGGGGAGATGGGCCAGGAGAGCTTTCATTTCGCTAAGAGTGTTCTTTAATGAGTCTCCCGTTGGCAGGAGGAAGTCGGGACAGGCATCAGAGCCAGGGAATCTCAGGCTTGCTGCCTCCCCTCTCCTCCATCAATCCTGCAGCTCCTTTCAGCAACCCCGAAGGGTCAGGACCCTGGGCTGGAAAAGATGATAGATTAAATGGCTAGCTTTCCTTCACAGCGCTGCGTCTAACTCACTGTGGGTTCCCTCTACGTTGTACGATGGCGCCTGGCTGAAGGTAGGCCGGGTCTCGCACACACTCCGAAGGCCTTGCTGCAAAGCAAATTAATTTTCTGGGAAAACGGATAAAATGCACAAGTCCCCACGGAAGCCAGGCTCCAATAAGCAGAGTGTAAGGCATGGCTCTCCTGGCTCCTTCAGCGTGCTTCTGGGTTGGGTGAAATGTTTTCCAATTTGTGGGATTTTTTTTTGGAAACGAGGTTTCCTCGGGGATGAGAGGAGAGTCAGTGGTGCCCCGTGAAGGCACAGCCGCTGCATGCTGCACGCCCTGGGCTGGCCGCCTGCTCGCTGCAGCTCCTCACAGTGAGGCGGGCCCAGCAGTCACCCAGGGAAGGGGTGCTGCCAGTAGCTTATCACTGTAATTCTCTCCAGAAGGAATCAGGAAAAGTTTGGATTAAGTAACATGCAGGCAACTATTTACTTTCTTCTAATATTTTTTATCCTAAATTGTCAGAGCCCAGATATGTTTGGATCTAAGTTCTTTCCAGCCCCCTCATTAGTGACCCCCACCCCCAACCCCTGTGAGGGCGAGGGGCCAGGCAGGGAGCTGGAAGTCCCGAGCTGAGTTCCGCGCTGCTACCAATTGGTGACCTGGAGCCAGGCCTTACTTCACATTGTCGGGGTGAAGAATTGTATTGACTTATTAGAAAGGCCTTTAGAAGTTTCATGTTAGAATATTTGAAAGAAATGTGACATTATTAACAAAGATAACAATCCTCCATCTATATAATAAAGAGCTAATATGCTAATTAGACAGACGGCTGAACCACCTTCTGGAAGGACCAGTGGGCAGGCCCCTAAGGCAGCTGGAACTGGGAGGGCCAAGGCAGCTGGGGCTTCGAGGGCCGAGCCCCTTGCATGAATTTCGTGTATCAGGCCTCTAGTGAAGAGAATAAATGCTATTTTCCACATTGTCGTTGTCCCAGAAGAGTGCACACTATAGGACAAGAGGAAGATGGCTATGCTGGGGGGGGAGGGGGGGCAGAAAATGAAAGATTCTCAAAGCCAAGCATTCCCTGCAGGTGTGCCCAGGAAATTCCACACCACTGCCTGAAGACTGGAGAGAGGGAAGGAGGAAGAGAGAGAGAGAGAAAGAGAGAGAATTCTCTCGGGTTGCCTCTGGGGTCAGATGCCCTGAGGTGAATGCAGGCTTTCATTCCCTAGTGAGTGGGACTGAAACTGGGTTTGTAAAGGGTGTTAAAATGGAACTCCTCCAACCCCATTTAAGTTTAATTATAATAAAATAGTCTCTGTGTATATTTAGACTCACACCGAGCACTGAGAGCTGTGCTTCCACGCAGTTCGTCTGGTATTTCTTCCTTGGAAACATTCTCACTACCCATAAACCCTACTTGGGAGGCATGCTGGCTTCCTACGGCATTTCATAGACAAGGTCAGTGTGGTTTAGCTCTCTCCTCAAAATCAAAAGAAAATTATTTCATAAAAAAGAACAAAGGCCTTAGCCAGTGTTGCCCAGTGGTTGGAGTGTTGCCTGGCACACCCAAGTGTCATGGGTTCGATTCCCGGTCAAGGGCACTTACCTGGGTTGTAGGTTTGCTCCCTGCCCCGAGTCAGGGTGCATGAGGGAGGCAACCAGTGAATGTGTCTCTCTCACATCTATCTTTCTCTCTCTCTTTCCCCTCCCTCCTTCCCTTCCACGCTCTCTGAAAAGCAATGGAAAAATTATCCTCATGTGAGGATCAAGAAAACAACAACAAAAAAAGAACAAAGCAAATTGTCCTGTAACGAAGTCGAGATCAAAGTGGTTTAAACAACACTATGAAATGTTTTCATTTCTTCCTCAAGAATGAATAGCTCATACATTCATACAGTCTGACCGCGGGAGAGACTGTACCTGATGCACACGGCCAGGTAAGAGGGGCTGATCCTCAGTCGGGAAGAGCTGCCGGGTCCGAGAGCCTCAGGCCCGACAGAACCAAAGCAGCTGACTCCTCTTCTGACTCACTGTCCCCACACCTCCCAAGCCTGTCCTTACACACATGCAAGGTCCCATTACCATTAATTCCAAATGACAGTGGCTCCTGGCCACGGGGGTAACGTCAGGCCTCAGCCGCTCCGCCCGGCTCCAGCTATTTCTGGGCGTCTCCAGGGTGATGTCCCCGCTGCCCGTCACAAGTCACAAATCCACCCTTGTTTTCTGCTCCTGCGCTCGCTGCCGGGTGTCATACCTGCCCCCTCTGCTCGCTGTGTGGAAATACCCGGGTCTGGAAAAATCCTCTCCTCACCCCAGGCTGGAGCCACCACAGCTGCGGGCACGGAGAAGGGGGGCGCGGTCCTCTCCTGATTCCAGCACCTCTTTGTCACTTGGGCCTGAACACTTAGGGCAAGACGCTCTGACAGTCACCCACGCTGAGTTCTCTTCAGCTTCCAGCTCAACTTCTCTCTCCACGGGGTTCCCGACTAGACCTGGGGCTCAGATGGAGAGCAGGCACCAGCCAGTCCTTCCGCTGTCCTTGTCCCTGGAATAGCAACTCTATCAGTCAGGACAGGGCGGCCACGCAGCAGTCACAGTGGCACCGAAGCGCCGAGCACACAGAGGGTCACTCCTTGTGCCTCCTGTGTGTTCTGTGCAGGTTTGGGGGTGGGGGAGGAGTAGGCCGTGTCTGCTCATCAGAGTCACCCAAGACACCAAGCTCCACAGGCCCAGTTAACTCGACATGCTCCCCGTGACGTCTGTGGCCCGGCAGCTTCTCGATGCGACTCAAATCTCCTCTAAACCATTTCCTCAAAGCAAGTCCCATGGCACACCTGGACTCTAGGCTACTGTGCATGCAACCCTCCGTCAGGCTTGGAGGTGGGGGACCGGAATGTGTGCACTGCAGACGCCTCCCAGAAACCCGTCCAACAGACGCTCACCCCTCTGCCAGGGTGAAGGTGGGCGCCCACAGCCATACTCAAGCCCAGAGCACAGCTGTCATTATGAGAGCAGTGACCCTGCACCTGGCGGGTGAGAGCAGTGACCCTGCGCCTGGCGGGTGAGAGCAGTGACCCTGCACCTGTGCCAGTGCCCACTCTGCAGTCCTCACATACCTGCTGTGGGACCAGGAGGCCCACATGTGACCGGGAAAAGAAACGCTGCTATACTCACAAACCCCTTTTCAATACCCAAGGAGCACACATTTTATGAAAACAATACAATTATACCCAGAAGAAGGTGATGTGCTTTGTGCTCCCTGGAGCGCGTGCTGAGCAGCCACACCCACGTTCAGCTCCACCCCGGCCAGGCAGTGAGGGGGGGTCTTGGGCTGGATGGCCTCTCCTCCCCAAAGCTCTCTAGAAAGCCAGCCCCCTGGCAGATGGAAGTCACGGATTTGCTCATCTTCTTCATTTCATGTCTTTCTTCCGTTTGCCACTACTGTGCCTCTGTCCTCCAAGGAGCCCTCTTGTTCTACCTCTTCTCCGTCTGCTTTGGTTCCCCTGTTTTATTTGTTGTTTGTTGTCTAGAAAACAAATAGCCCACCCAACGCCAAGCCTCTCTCCTGATTGGTGTTTTCTGCTCAGGCCTTAGGTCTGACTCCACCCACCTTCACCCTCATGCTGCAGGTGAGAGCCTTCCTGTCGGCTCACAGGACTGCTCCACTGGATCCAGCAGCTCCCTGCTGTGGGCACGGACATCTAGTGTGCAAGCACTTGAGGTGAGTAGTGCGAACACACATGTCTGCAGGGCCACCCGGGAACTAGGTGCCGATCAGGATGTGAGTGATGAGGACGGGATGGGGTTGGCAGAGGCCCAGTGATGGGCTTCCAAGAGAAAGGAACGCCTCCACGCTCTGTTTATGAGGCCAGCATTATCCTAATTCCAAAGCCAGATAAAAACACTACAAAGAAAGAGAATTACAGGCCAATATCCCTGATGAGCATGGATGCTAAAATCCTCGGGATTTATTCCAGGGATGCAAGGCTGGTACAATATTCACAAATCAATAAACGTGACACATCACATAAACAAATTGAAAGACAAAAATCACATGATCATAATAGACTCAGAAAAAGCACTTAACAAAATCCAACACCCATTTTTTATAAAAAAAAACTCTCAGCAAAGTGGGAATAGAGGGAGCGTATCTCAACATAATAAAGGCCACATATGACAAACCTACAGCCAATGTCATACTCAATGGGCAAAAATTAAAACCATTTCCCCTAAGAACAGGAACAAAACATGGATGCCTGCTTTCCCCACTCTTATTCAACACTAGAGGCCCGGTGCATGAATTCATGCACAGGTGGGGTCCCTCAACCTGACCAGGGATCGGGGCCATCTCACCCAATCCCAATAGGGGCTGATTGGGACCGCGGGAGGTTGGCCGGCCAGGGAGGTTGGCTGTGGGAACGCACTGACCACCAGGGGACAGCTCCTGCATTGAGCATCTGCCCCTTGGTGGTCAGTGTGTGTTACAGTGACTGGTCAACCAGTCATTCAGATGTAATGGTCGCTTAGGCTTTTATATATATAGATAGTACTGGAAGTCCTAGCCACATCTCTGGTAGCAATATGTTTATGGATACATCTCCTAGGGCAAAAACAACAAAGGAGAAAATAAACAAATGGGACTACATCAAAATAAAAAAATTTTGCACAGCAATAGAAACCATCAACAAAACAAAAACAGAGCCCACTGTATGGGAGTATATATTTGGCAATGGTATATTTAATAAAGGATTAATATCCAAAATATATAAGGAACTCATACAACTTAACTAAAGGGAGACAAACAATCCAATTAAAAAATAGGCAAAGGATCCAAACAGACACTTCTCCAAAGAGAACATACAGAAGGCCAAGAGGCATATGAAATAAATGCTCAAAGTCACTAATCATCAGAGAGATGCAAATTAAAATGACAAAGAGATTCCCCTCACACCTGTCAGAATGGCTGCCATCAACAAATCAACAAATGACAAGTGCTGGCGAGGATGTGGAGAGAAGGGAACCCTAGTACACTGCTGGTGGGAATGCAGACTGGTGCAGCCATTATGGAAAACAGTATGGAGTTTCCTCAAAAAATTAAATATGGAACTGCCATTTGACCCAGTGATCCCGCTTCTAGGAATATATCCTAAGAAACCCGAAGCACCAATCAGAAAGAATGTATGCACCCCTATGTTCATAGCAGCACAATTAACAATAGCTAAGATCTGGAAACAGCCCAAATGCCCATCAAAGTAGATGAGTGGATAAAAAAGCTGTGGTACATTTATACCATGGAATACTCTGCAGCAGTAAAAAAGAAGAATCTCTTACCCTCTGAGACAGCATGGAGGGACCTGGAGAGTATCATGCTAAGTGAAATAAGTCAGTCAGAGAAAGCCAGCTATCACATGATCGCACTCATGTGGAATCTAAGTAACAAAATAAACTGATGAACAAAGCGGATCCAGAGACATGGGACAGAGTGTGGAGTCTCAGAGGAAAGGTGGGGGAGGTGGGGGGGTGGCAGGCGATCGACCAAAGACCTTGTATGCAGATATGCATGGCCCATGGACACAGGGTGGTGAAAGCCTGAGCCAGGGGTGCAGGGGGAGTGGAGGGGCCACCAGGTTGGAGGGGGTCAATGGGGAGGAAAAGGTACATATGTAATACTTTCTACAATAAAGATTTAAAAATAATAATAATATAATAAAGCTATAACAAAAATTAAATAAATAAAATAGCCCAGATATGAAAACAACCTAAATGTCCAGCGACGGATGACTGGATAAAGAAGAAGTAGTGCATATATACAATGGAATGCTACTCAGCCACAGAAAAGAATAAAATCTTGTCATTTGTGACAACATAGATGGACCTTGAACGCATTATGCTGAGTGAAATGAGTCAGAAGGAGAAAGACAAAAATTGTTTGATTTCACTTATGTGGAATATTACCCAAAAAAAGGCCCTAGCCTGTTTTGCTCAGTGGATAGAGCGTCAGCCTGTGAACCAATGGGTCCCAGGTTCGATTCCCGTCAAGGGCACGTATCTTGGTTGCAGGCTCCTCCCCTGGTAGGGGCTCGTGCAGAAGGCAACCAATCGCTGTGTTTCTCTCACATCAATATTTCTTTCTGTCTTTCCCTCTCTCTTCCACTCTCCCTAAAAATCAATGAAAAAATATCCTTGGGTGAGGATTAATAAAAAATAATTAAAAAATTTAAAAATGAGCAAACAAAACAAAATCAAACTCAGATACAGAGAGCAGATCAGTGGTTACCAGATGGGAAGGTGGGTGGGGGTAGACAATGGATAGTAACTAAACTTTGGGGGGTGATTACTTTGTAGTGTGTACAGATGTATAATTATAATGTTGTACACCTGAAACTTATATTTAAAAAAGAGAAAGGTCCTAGGAAAGACATCTCACACAGAGGAACAAGAACCAGTAACTCAGGAGGCAGAAGTGTGCGTGCGGACCTGCCCGGAGACTGGGGCCTCAGAGAAGTGGCGGACCCTGGTTCCTCAATTCTTCATCTTGAAACAGATATTTGTAAGAACTGAAGCCCGACCTGCCACAGGGTTCTGCAAAACATGAATAAAAAGCGGACACTGCGTTCACATCAAACTTCCTCATACTGACTAGAGAAGCAAAGGTTCTTGGAATCATAGACCGTCAGAGGCTCAAGATCTTAGGATCCTCCTGGACAACGTCCTCATTTTACACTTGAGAGACGAAGGCCTGGGGGCCTGGACCAGCCACGCAGCTGAAAGCCCCCCACGCCCGGCTCAGAAAGGGACAGGCGATGAGACCAGGAAGGAACAGCCCTGCAGAGAGACCCACGTGGGATGCAGCCTCCATGCCACAGGGTGCTTGGCCGTGAGGCGGTACACCCTTCAGCTGTCTCCTCTGCTGGGGATCAGGGGAACAATGGCGGCCTGAGCCTGCAGGTAGGGAAACTGACAGGTGGGAGGGGACAATGAATGTCAAAGGACTCCTGCCAATGGGAAGGCATGATGCAATGACCGATGTTAGTTTGCTTTCTCCGTGTCCCCCATTGGCCTTGGTACCCCTCCTCAGAGCTCCCACCCCACCCTTTTCCCAATCACACCCTTTATCCCCCTGTGCTGAAACTGCCCGATGCAGATCCTCCCCAACACGTCAAGCTCCCTAGGGCCAAGGGCTTCGCCAAATTGCACTTGGTGCACCCCACAGGCCCTCAATGAATGTTTGTTGAGTGAAGGCACCTCTAAACCAGTGGTTCTCAACCTGTGGGTCGCGACCCCTTTGGCGGTCGAACAACCCTTTCACAGGGGTCGCCTAAGACCATCCTGCATATCAGATATTTACATTACGATTCATAACAGTAGCAACATTACAGTTATGAAGTAGCAACGAAAATAATTTTATGGTTGGGTCACAACATGAGGAACTGTATTTAAAGGGCCAGAAGGTTGAGAACCACTGCCTACCTTCAAACTTCCAACACAAAAGACTGAAAGCTCAACTAGACTCATTGAGCGCCTTTAGGGTCTCACTAATAAGGCAAATGTGTTCGTATACATTTGTAAATGAAACCTTTCTGAGAAATGTTTGCAACATTTTACATTTGTAACTTGTAATAGTCATTTTGTGTGTGTGTCTGTGTGTGGGAGAGAGGGGGGGGGGAGAAGAGAGAGAGAGAGGGAGAGAAAGAGAGAAGATAGAGAGAGAGAGATATGACTATAATTCAGGATGTCTCTAGGCTTCTAACTTTCCAGATTCCTTTCTATCCAAAATAAGATATCCACCTGTCCACCTGGAATCAAGCTGCCCATCTGGAGTTAGTCACTTGGATAATGCAACCTCAGGGACTCACTCCAGTGTCCACGCCCTGGCTGTCTCCTGAATCCCAGATGCCTGCTGCTAAAGGGACAGGTGCAAAGCTCCCTGTGTGTGACTGGCATTACGCCTACTTTATCTTCCACCTCGTCATCTATCACAGTCAAGAACTAGAAGCGCAAATTCAAATTTCAAGGGAATAAAATAATAGAGACTGCACAGGAGTTCCCCTTTCAAGTATGACCTCAATAAAACCCCTTTGCCCTTGGTCTTCTGGATTCAGTGGGGTGGAGGGGAGAGAAATGGTTGCGTGTCTGTGGACCCAAAGCCAACTAACGGTAGTTTGGGTAGGTACTGCCTGGAGCAGTTCAGATCCAAAGGTGTTGAGAACGTTTTAGAGCCCAATTTTGGAAATTTGAGATTTATATCCATATTATTCCCAAATAGAAAGTGATATATTCTCTGCCAGAATACATGTGAAACCCATCTCCCCCTGCTGCTGATTTCTGCTTATCTGATAATCTACATTTACATGGTACCTGTTTATGTGTTCTAGAGAAACGTTCTGGTATTTTGAAATCTAGCAAGTTTTTAAAGTCTGAGAAGTAATGTTTATCCTAAACAGCAGCAGTGTCCACAGTCAGCAAATGTGAACAATGCTCCTTCAATCCGATGACGAAGATAAACTAATGGCATTATGTTCTATCGCAGGGAATTTGGGCTTTAAACATAATTGATGTGATCCACCTAAAGGACTCATCAGTATTTAGGAAGCATTTATTGTGTGCCGCTGTCTGGATCGTGAGGAGAGCAATAAGCAACACCCCCAGAACCCCTCCCCACACAGAGCTCCCCACCTAGCAGGAGGAGAGGAAACTTCCAAGTAAGATAGATGTCCCACGTTGGCAAGGGCTGTGCTTGATGGCGTCAATGCCCCAATTCTTTACCTCCCCTCTACCCACTCCCTTTCCACGGTTTTTTGTTTGTTTGTTTTGTTGTTGTTTTTTCAGGGAGCTGGGCTTCATCCCTTCCTCTTGACTTGGAGCTCAGCCACGTGACCCAGTTCAGCCAACAGCCTGAGGTGGAGAGGACAGTGTGTCAGCTCCTATCGGCACATAAACCTCAGGGGTTTGGTGATTCCCACGCCCCTCTTGGTGCCGTGAGGAGAAGACACCCAGGCTGGTCCTCTGGTCCCAGGAGGAGGAGAGAAGACATGGAGAGAGGAGCCCAGCTGAGCTTCCCGCCAGCTCAGTCCAAGGCAGTGCCTCAGGAGCCCCTAAGAGGCCCGAATAAGCTGTCAGCCAGGCCACCCAGGGTGCCCAGCTGAAGTCAGCTGACCTGCTGACCCCAGATGCATGAGCTATAATAGATGACTGTTGTTTTGGTGTTGAGATTTGGGGTTCTTTGTAACACCTCAATAGCTCACCAATACAAGAGCTAAAGAGCAGTAAAGAGGGAGAAAGCAGTATGTGTGTGTGGTAGTGGTGGGGAGTCCATCCTATATAATAAAAGCCTAATATGGCAAGTGTCTGGTCGACTGGGTCGGCCATTCAACCAGTCAAAGTGTAATATGCTAATGCTATACTAAGGCTGCTCAACTGCTCACTATGATGTGCACTAACCACCAGGGGGCAGTCGCTTCAACCGGTAGGTTAGCTTGCTGCTGGGGTCCGACTGATCGGGACTGAGCGAGATGGGCCGGACATGCCCTGGAGCTCTCCCACGGTCCCTCCCCAGCCCGATCGAGCACCAGTGGGGTCCCTCAGCCTGGCCTGTGCCCTCTTGCAATCCAGAACCCCTCGGGGGATGTCGCAGAGCAGTTTCAGCCCAATGCTGAAGGCCAGGCCCAGGAACCCCACTGGTACATGAATTTGTGCACTGGGCCTCTTAGAATAATTTCCTTGTATAGAGTTATTTTAAATATGTAACACATTACTAGTGCTTCTACAAACTCCCCCTTTCCAAGAATTGCAAGTTTCTGTGTTGCTTACCTAACGCCCTCATCACCCAGTTGGCACTGTCATCCTCGTTCTATGGGCCCAAGAAAAGTGGGGGGCAGAAAAAACTCACTGACTTTATCTGGTTTGAGAGGCAGAGCTGAAATGAACCCTATTTCCACTTCCTGTCCAGTTTACATTCTTGCTCTTTCTCATGTTTGAGGTGCCGTGTGTGAGTTCTCTTTCTCTTTCAGGGTGGCATCCTGTGACTGCTCCAGCTCTCCCAAATTCTCCCTAATTTACCACAAACTCGCTTAGGGCTTAAAGGCCAAGGGTTTAGCCAGTAGAATTCTTACAACACACTCCCAGGAAGAAGACCTGTTTCAAGGATTAAAAAAACAACAAATATATATATTCACGCAAGATTTGAATTTTGCGTGAGCATTAACAACAACAAAAATAAAAGCCTAATTTTACTTGGTTTATTGAATCAGAATCTAATTTCTGTTGCCCTTTTGATTTTAATCCCTTCAATTTGATAAGCATTACCAAGTACCAATGATGGCCCAGGAGCAGGGACAATGAAGACCAATGAAGACCACGGCTTTGCGTATGTGCCAGCAAAGCCGTGGAGGCCATTTACCCGATGTGCTATTCCATACATAACCCTATACTGTATACTTTATGAATTATACTTTTTATAATTAAAAATTTACAATTTTTAATTATAAACCTGTGT
>NW_005370042.1:2195627-2197089 GCF_000412655.1 Myotis brandtii
ATTATTGATTTCAGAGAGGAAGGGGGAAGGAGAGATAGAAACATCAATGATGAGAGAGAATCATTGATCAGCTCCTGCACAACCCCACTGAGGATCGAGCCCGCAACCCCCAACCCAGGCATGTGCCCTGACCAGGGACTCGAACCGTGACCTCCTGGTTCTTAGGTCCACACACAAGCACTGAGCAGGAAAGGATTCTTTTCCATGGTGATACAGATAGCCAGTGGTGTTGTTTTGTGGAGATCAAAGCCTTTCCAAATGAGCCACCCTACCTTCTAAAAGGTGAGTGCAGGTTCCGTCAGAGTCACTTGTCCTCCCACCTGAAAAAACAAAACAAAACACGACATGACAGGGTTCCAGCCCAAATCCTAACCATGCGTTTTCCATCTTGTCACACAGCACGTGCTCCGTTGGAATCACAGTCCCCAGTTCCAGTTCAGGGTTCTGGAAGATTCCAGGGGCCAGAATTGGCTCCAATACAGCTAGAGTTCATGAACATACTAGTATACATAAAGGCTGAGGGAAAAATTCCTCTCACTCCCTGTCTTCTAGGGAGTGGCCTGCTGGTGGCTCCCCCGGCTGCTGGAAAGGTTTCAGATCTTCCTTCCTAAGGTATTCTCGCGGGGCTCCTCAATCTAGGGTTGGAAAGCTTCCAACTTTTATAGATTCGCACAATTGGGATCATAAATTCCAGAGCTGTCTGATCTTGGGGAGATCACTGAACCTCCTCTCTGGAATGAAGTTCCTCCCTGTCCTGACATTGTCATTTAAATACACGTCTTAAGCTACTGATTCTAAACTGACGAAGGCTTTCAGCCTGCTACGGACTCACACCAGCCGAGTTAAAGGGTTTAATCACAAGAATTAGGTCAGATCTTTCATCAATAATTTTTAAGTCCTACCAGCCCTCTTTATTGCCTCTTTTTATGGTTAGCCTTACAATGTTTACAAGCAGACCAAAGATCAAAGCGTACACGGTAAGGATCTCAAAATCCCCCAGACCCAGCTGCTCGGGTTCTGGGTTCAGGGATACGCTGCACATCCTGAAACGCAGCAGCGGAGTCCGGGAAGCCGGCTCCCTTCCGCGATGCAACGTCGCCGCCGCCGGGGCCGATGCAGTTTCCTGTGTGAGCGCCGCGTTCCTCCAGGCCTGACCTCAGCGCTCCCAGGTCCCGATCGATCGATCGATCGCTCCCCACATGCGCACGTCCGCACCTGTAAAGCCACTTGGACATACGCTGTGGGGTCCTGACGTGATGGCACAGCCGTCAGCGGTGGGGTGGGGGGGGGGGGCACTGCACTGAATGGGGTACACGAACCCCATTCTCCTATGTGAATGGGCCTGGACTGGGCTCCAGCCCCCAACGAAAAGGGATAGTCCTGTTAAATGGGACCATCTGGCCGCCCCCGGCCCCAGCGACACCTCTGGGGTGGGGGTGGGGGTTGGAGTGGGGATGGGGAG
>NW_005370042.1:2198009-2208322 GCF_000412655.1 Myotis brandtii
AACCCGCATCCGCGCCCGCTCCACGCCGGCCGGAGCCTCCTTTCCGTGGCCAGCCTCTTAGAAAGGTGATGAGGGTTTTGTTTTTAGTCCCACCCTCTCCCCCCAAAAATGAGGGGCCGGTGGAGAAAACGTGTCGCCCACACTGAGCTGGGACACGGAAGCAGTGTTATCTGACGTCCAGCAGAAGTTTTCTGGGAAAAGCCAAGTCACAAACCCGTCCTGGTTCTTCAGGGCCATTTGTTTGGCATCGGCTCACACAGGGCACCTCACAACGTGGGCGAAACGGGGTGATCCTGACACGGGGCGCGCTCCCCACAATCTTGGACTAGACCACACTCGGAAATGTGTGAGAACAAACAATTTCAGACTTAGGATCTCAAAAGAAAGCCAGTAGGTTTAAGTGCTGTGTATTTTATTTTTAAATTATTATAGCAAGGAAAAGGGAAAGAAAAATAAACTTGTGGACGTTCTCAGCTAACATGGCCTATGGGAAAATGAAAATAAACCTGATTGAAAAAACAGTGCTCACCATAAATAGGCCTCGCTTTCAGGCAGGGGCCTTGGTTTAAAAAAAAAGCACAACCAGCAGAAAAGGGACCAATCGAATGTAAGATTGTCCGCTTTTCATCAAGTAAAGGTCAAAGCACCCTCTAAGCTTTAAAGCAGTATTTCTCCGTGTAGAGCCAGGGCTTCTCCTTTGTTTTTTGTTCTGAAAATTGTAATCTCTAATTCCTGTTTGCAGGTATTACTCAAAGGAATGCTTTTTGGTCTCATCTACCCACATACTCCCAAATTAGGTACCAATCTAAAAGAAACAGGAAAGCTGTCGGTTTGTAATTATATGACATCCCATCTGGTTTCAACTCTATCTTTGACCAAAAAGAAAAGATGGAAAATACGGGCAAAGGTCCCACTGCATCTGTACAGCTGTAAACGCTCCCTTACTTGGACTCGAAATGCATGACCCAGTCTCTGCCTCCCAGCTCGTTGATGTGGGGCCTGTTTGAGGGCTCATGGCATTCCAGGCATTATTCTTGGCAAATTTATAGATATTAGCTTTTTATTTAAATTTCTTCAACTTAGAAGGCAAATAGTAATACAATATTATCCCATTTTATGGATGAAGAAACTGAGGCTTAGAGAGGACCTACAACCTGCGCCGATTCGCACAGCTGCAGCCAGTGGGCAGGGTTGCAGGAATGAAGACCCCAAACCAGCCATCCCTGAGCAAGGTCCTTTGCTCCCTGACCTCACATCCCGCAGGGGTGGGGCCGCCCTTGTATCTTACAGAGAATAACTCTGGATTTAACCATGGGTCAAATATGCGTACAGGTTAACTGAATTTCTTGATATCATCCCGTTTTTGTGGCATTGTGTAGACTTGCGAACTTATGAGTCATTACTTTCGTATGTTCTAAGTTTTCCCGTAATAAATTTTTATGCAATATTGTAAACTTTAGAAATACAGAAAACAGCAACCCGCCAGGCCCAAATCTACTACCAAGCACAAGTTGTTCCTGTATGTTCACATGAGTATTTAGAGTTCTGGCAATATTTAAAAATACATATTCTGAATTCAGTGATAACCCATCTTACTTTTTAACTTGTATATACTTTTTTTTTAATCCTCACCCGAGGATATATATTTTTTATTATTTTATTTTATTTTATTTGAGAGAGAGAGGAAAGGAGAGAGAGAGAGGGAGAGAAACGTGGATCCATTGCCTCCTGGGCTTGGGGTTGTCCTGCCGCTTGTATTTCTTTATTACCTGCAAGTAAGGAGGCACCGGCTAAGCAGCACTGGCTGTCGGTTTGCACCTTCAAAGTCAAGTGAGGGCTGAGAGCTTCCTGCTGAATTTGGCCTCTAGAAATAGATCATTAGAATATACCCTCCCCTGAAATCTTTGGCCCGAATCCTTCCCCTTTTTTCTGTCTGAATCAGTCCTGTCGTCCTTCACCTGACTCAGCGTGGGGACGGAAGGAGTGCTGAAAAAACAAGAGTGGAGCTTCTGAGACCAAAGTGAGCAAAAGACGAATGTTTCCCTCTGCAGGGCCCGCAATGCTGGGGCTGAAGGTCAGGGTGCTCAGGATGGGGGACAGATGGGAAGATGGGTGGGAACCACTACAGGTGCTAAGGCCCATCTTTTAGGCTGAGAACTAAAGGGAAGAGCTGCTTTTTCAGGCTCGGCTGAGGGGTCAAGTTTGAATTTCAGTTGCCTTACTGGGGACGGGGTGAGACCCCTGCCAAGAGGCGAGGCCCCCAGGAAGTTTCAGAGAGTAGGACTTACTCTCCCACTGAAAACCAAAGGGCCTTTGCTCACGTCCACGGCCACTGTCCCTGGGGGCCTGTGTGCCTGTCCCAAGGCCCTGAGAGCTGGGGGGCGAGGGGGCCACGTGCTCTGCCTACTGAGGCCCCGTCCTGCTGTGACTGATTGTGATTCACAATCTTTTCGTTTCCTTTCATTTTCTAAACACATTTCCCCTTAGGAAAGCACTCCCTTGTTACTTTAGTCCAAAGGTAATTTTTTTTTTCTTTTACAGAATTTAGAGGGGAAAAAATACCCTGTGACTATTTTTAACACATGTGACAGAGAAGCGATCATTCACAATGTTACTTAATCATGCTGATATTCCCACCACTGGTATTTGACATTTCCCCAAACTAAAAGTAAAATTTCCCAGTGGGGTCCCAGTCTGAGTAAGATTTATTAGAAAATAAGAATGAAGAAATGGGGGAAGGGAGGGAGATAAAGAGAGGCTCTATTTTTCATAGGATTCTAGTTTTTGTCTCAACAAAAGTTCATTTTAATTGAATTCATAAGCAGCATTTTGCTGTAATATAATTGCATGCCTTGCCTTTTCTTTTTATGCCCACAGTTTGATTTTTAGGTTTGACATTTAAGGGAATACAACTAAATGATTTTGTTTTTTCTTACAAAAGAGGTCAAACAAGAAGATGACAATTTAATCAATACTGAGTTTGGGTTAACTAATTCAAAGTGACTAGGAAGTCTGGAATGAAAACTTTAAGCATGCACCGAACAGAATACCTAATTAGTATTGATCACCAAATAATTCTAAGCACATGTACTGTTTACATAGAAAGGAAGCAATATATCTTCTTAGAAAAATAAAAGCTGCAACACTATATCTGGACCTCATTAGCATGAGGAAAAGAAAAGGGGGCCGTATAAAGTGGGACTCCTGCCACTGCCACGTGAGAAAACACGTGTCCGCAGGGCACGTCATTTAGTGGAAGAGGGGACAAGACTTGGGATGAGGGCGATGCTGGCAGAGACTCAGTCTGAACGGGGACAAGAGTGACAGGCTGAGGCGTCCGACAGGCTTTTGTGCCTGGACACAAAGACCAGCTGATGTTCTGCATTCAGGAGGGTCAGACACACCCTGTGCAATCCGCACACAGACCCTGCAAGGCCCACCTGCAGTTGGGGCATTGGAGAGGCCGAAGGACTGACCCCGGATCATAAAGGGTGAAGGTGGGATTCCCTCTCCATTCTTCCTCTTCATCCTTCCACCATGGCGATCCGTGAGTGGGGTGGAGGGGAACCCCCCCCCCAACTCCCAAACACAAGTGCCCATGGACACCCCGTTCAGCCAGACGGAGTGCCCTGCCTGCTGCTCTGATACCAGGGTCCCTGGAAGAGGCCTGCAGCTGGGCGCGGCGGCTTTTCCTGCAGAGGGACCGCTGGAGACCAGCATCTCCCACCTGGATCGGGAGAAAGCAGAGGCTGGCTCGTAGGCTCTGGAGCTCAGAACTTCCAGGACTGGCTGCAGCTTTCGGTTCTGAACCAGAAGTTTGGGCCTAGTGGATGGAGCTGGGGTGATCGTGGCTCATCAGGTGAAGTGAAGGAGAAAGGAGAGAACATTTCTTAGCTAATTGACTAGTGGAATCTTGAAATAAAGATAAAGGGTACTGTCACTATGAAATCTATTTGAAAATCCTTGTTTTATGAAGTGTGCTAATTTGGAAATCGTTAGTGAGTTTCTTTATGGCCTGAAGCAAAAGTCAGGGATGAGGGGCCTGGGATGGGGGATGCTGGTTACTGGTTACGGAGCCAACCTGGAGGAGCAGAGAGGGGTGGGGGAGCAGGCATGGGCCAGCTTGTGCAAGGACCCTGCGCGGCTGCCAGAGTCGGGGTTCACCTTCCTTCCGCTGCCTAAGAACCCACCTTCTGGGCCAAGGATATTTTCTTTACTGATCTTCCTCATCAGCCTCCACTAGACGAGCGTGTTCCTGCCGCTTTCGATTTGATGCCTCAGGGATGTTCCCCAGTTTCCTGGAGGGGCCCTGGGAGGTGGGCACGCTGCGCGCAGCCTGGCCCCAGGAGCAAGGCAGGGGCCCTCCCTACTTCTGCCTTTTGCCTCTATTTCCCTTCCTGAAGCCGCCTACCTTGTCACCTCTGTGACCAGTTCTGCTGCTCCTCTGAACACGTGGCCCATGAGGTCACAGAAAGGCTTGGTTCATATCACCTTACACAGGGAACACTACTCACTGGCCATCTCTGATCTCATTTCCAGACACAGGGTGAAAATTGGACCGATGTCACTCAACACGGTGTCCCCAAGCCAGTCATCTTAGTGAGAAGCTGGTTTAAATGGGGAGCCAGGTCCCTCTCGGGGTCAGGGGCCTGATGTGGGCTAGGCAGGCAGTCTCCCCGTCACATTCTAACTCCGCACCCCTTGGCTTCCAGATTCCCTAACAAGCTTCTTTCCTTGTTCCATGGGAACTGCTATTCATCCCATTCCTTTAAAAATAATACTAAATGGCCCTGGTCGGTGGCTCAAGGGTTAGAGTATCATCCCATGCACCTTCGGAAGGGTCTTGGGTTCGATTCCTGATCAAGGGCACGTACCTGGGTTGCAGATTCGATCCCAGCCCCAGTCCGGGTGCCTGTGGGAGGCAACCAATTGATATGTCTCTATCATATCAATGTTTCTCTCTTTCCTCCTTCCCTTCCACTCTCTCTAAAAATCAATGAAAAACATATCCTCAGGTGAGGATTAACAAACAAACAAATAAAAGTAATACCACACAGTGTTCTTTGTTTTCCCGGCCCCAATGTCACAACTTCTTCATCCTGCCCTGGGATAGAACATCGCAGTGACACCCACCCCCATTCTTCTTGCTTCTGGATTAAGGGGCAGAAAGGAATATTAGATTATTGTCTTGCAATCAAGGACAGCATATTCTTTTAAAAACAGACATGGGAAAAATCGTCTTCTTTTTACTATTGAATTGAGCATCTGTTGCTTGTGCCTGCTTATCTCGGAGATTGATGAATCCGTCCACTAAGAACTGCAGGTGCTGAGTGCCTTGCCTGGGCCACACACCGCGTTTGTGTAGAACTCTCCGGACAGGGGGTTTTCAGTTGTAAGGTACCCCTGTCCCATGTAGGGATGGGGGCACAGAGTAAGGAAGGGAAGGGCAGGAATCCCACCAGCCAGGTCTCAGCTCAGAGGTGCCCGGATGCCGGGACTGACCAGCAGACCCTGAGTGATGGATGAATGGATTACTCTGATACAATGTGTGCTGTGAAAGAGAGGCTAAGGGGCGGCCTGGCCAAAGGAACCAGGCAGCCTCAATTGCCTGCCTCATTAGGCTTTTATTGTTGCAGCAGTTTGGGATAAAGTGTATCTTTTAGATACAATCAGTAGGTGAGTAATTTTGGGAGGACACATGTTTACATTGTCCTCTAGGCAAGGGCATCCAGGGAGTAGGCATAAGGATTCCAGTAAACACCCGGGGGTCTGCACGTGCACAGACCTGTTTGGAAAGGTCAAGGAATAATGAGGGGCGCCGCCTTCCACATTCCCCTGTCTCCCCTAAGTCGAAATTCTGATAAACAGGGCAGGTGGCCTTCCACACACTTCCCTTTTCTCAGAATGTCCTCCTGACAACTTTCCAACCAAGTCTCTGTGCTCCCCAACACCCGGAGCGCTGGGAGCACTGGCAGTGGCAGTGTGGATGGCTGCCCCGGCCTGTGGATGGGCAGGGCTCCGAGTGCCGCTCCTGCACCTGCAGAGGCTCTTCTCACGGGGAAGGGGGGCCAGAGTGTCCGGCTCTGCCCACCTCGAGGCACGATAAACCCTCCTCCACCGGAGAAGCTGATGCGTCACAGAAATGAGATCTTTTGACTAATCACTTACAAAAATGGCTCTCCCGGCCACCGTAACCAAATGTAACCAAATTAAACCCACTAGATAAGAACTTAGTGTCTTCCATGACTGCCCACAGTTCTGAAGCCCAACAAGTCCATGTAAACACAGAGACAGAACAGGAGAAATTCATCACACCATAAAACACAAAAGGGGCACCTGGCCAGTGTGGCTCAGTTGGTTGGCATCATCCTCTGCACTGAAAGGTCGCCAGTTCAATTCCTGGTCAGGACACAAGCCCAGGTTTCAGGTTCAATCCCTAGTCGGGAGGCAACGGATTAATGTTTCTCAATAAAAAAATAAACAAACCACAAAGGGGTATCTAGGAAGTCCTCTAACTAAATGCAATGTTTTAGAACCCAAGCATTTTAAAAAACAGTCCAAATAATTAACTGCTTAGGGATTTTAAGAAAATGCTTTTGTGTTGGGCCAGTGTGGCTCAGTGGTTGAGCATCGGCCCATGAACCTGGAAGTCACGGTTTGATTCCTGGTCAGGGCCCATGCTTGGGTTTCAGGCTTATCCCCAATAGGGGGTGTGCAGGAGGCAGTCGATCGATGATTCTCTCTCATCATTGATGTTTCTATCTCTCTCTCCCTCTCCCTTCCTCTCTGAAATCAATAAAACATAATTTTTTTAAAAAAGAAAGAAAATGCTCTTGTAACTCCTGGTCAAGGAAAGAAACAATTGCAACAATAAGTTATTTTTAAAATTATATTCAACTCCGCATAGTCCATCTTTAAGACACAGCCAAGCTATTCCCCTCTGCAGCTTATGAAGCTCGCACATAGGGGTCCTGTCATTTTATAAAGGAAGACACAGGAACAGAGATTCCTGCTCATGGGACCATAACCCAGGCCTTCAAGAGGTGGAAAAATTGGAATTTTTCAAAATCTAGAGAAGCGTTACCTTTACCCAATGAGCATACTTTCTTTTTGATTTTTTAAGAAAGGTGAATAACAAAAATCTCAATTTAATAGTTAACTACTAAGATAATTATACAAATCAAAGATGTAATTTTAATTTTATGGTTTTATTCTTATATATTTGAAAACACGAATAAAATAATTTCCTTCAAATATACCAAAACATTTGTATCAAATAAACTCTGTAAATATAAAAGTTGAAAAATTTTCTTCATGTTTGCCAGTTTGAACAACATCCTATTAGAGAGTGTGGGTCTGTGAATGTGTGTGTGTGTGTGTGTGTGTGTGTGTGTGTGTGTGTTTCTCTGTGTAAATGTGTCTGTGAAATCGTGTAGATGGGGCCAAGTGTCACATGGAGCAATGAAGAAAGACCTGAGTTTCATTATGCAAGAAAGCATGTCCCAGTTTTTTGTTGTTGTTTTTTTAATGAAAAAATCCCTATGCACTTACTTTCTCCTGAAGGACTTCTTAAAAGGAGCCAGGAGATATAAAAAGGGTGTTCTTTCTAGGCAGCAGTTCCCAAAATGCAGTAGAGAAGGTAATTTGATGTGGCCTATGAAGAAACATGTGTATTTGAATAAGCATGCATTTATTTTTATCATTCCTCTCAACACTGCCTCGAGGTCACTGGTTTTATTCACAGCGCTAATCTGGTTCCTCACATCTGCCACCAGAAGCCCAGGCCTGAAGGTCACCACTCCTTGCCCCCTACTCCCTCAGTCTTTTCTGAGTCCATCTCCCCATCCCCACTCCCTAATGACAGGAACCCTTGCCTGAACCCTCTGTAACTCACAAGAAATCATCAGCCAAAACTCAATGCATAGAAGCAAGTCTAGCTGTCTTTCCAATAAGGCAAAGCTATTCCCTGTTAACCAAGAGATGGTGCCAGTGAACGTTTTGCTTCTATTTTGGTTATTTCTTGCTAAGAAACAAATTACCCCAAACTTAGTGGCTTATGATGACAACCACGTTGTTTGCTTTCTAGCTTCTGTGGGTTGACAGCTCAGCCGGTGGCTCTGCTGGTTTCCCCTGGTGCCTCCCAAAGGGTGGCTGAGCTGCAGCCCCCGGAGGAGCCCTGGAGGCCCAGCAGCCCGCTCCTCCCCCTCCAGGCAGGGCGCGTGGCCCCTCCGTGTGGTAGTTTGGGGTTCCCCAAAAAGACAGAAAATGAAAACCTCCAGGCCATCTTAAGCCTTAGACCCTGAGCGGCACCCCACCACCTCCAGGCTTTCTACTAATTCAGCAGCCCCAGGGCCACCCATATTCAAGAGGAGAGGAAATAAATTCCCCTTGGGAAGCTCAGGGGACGCAGGGGGAGGTGGCGACAAAGGATCTGCAGCCATCCTTGATCTACGAGTTTCTCAAACAAGAGAGTTCCTTTCCATTTCTGTGCAGGTTTCAAACCCTGTTCACCATTCTCTGAAATAAACTTCAGTTCCTTGAGTATAAAAAGTGTGATGTTTCCCCAAAGCAGCGCAGCGCTGAGGGGAAGAGCTGATTCAGACAGGCTGGAGTGATTCTAAAATGATGGACACGCGGGCACACAGCAGGATTGCCCTGCAAACAACGCTCTGAAATCCAAGTTCTATGACAGTGAACCTCACTGTGTAAGTGCTCTCACATTCTCTACTTTTCTAGAAAATAAAATTCATCTTGTAACCAGTAAAGGTGTTTCTGTCCACACTTCTGAAAAAATGTTTTAAAAAAAGAACAGGTTATAATTCACAAGAAATAGCTATAAGTTGGTTTTAAATAAATGGGGGGAAATTTTCCCACCTCAAATATATCTGAGCAAATGAAAAACATCGTTTAAGTTAACCTAGCATGGGAACCTTTCCTGCTTTAATGTAACGTTGTCTTCCTCTGGAAAATTCCCCAGAGCATATAGACACTTTGAGGATGGGTGTCTATTTCCGGTCATTTCACAACCTACCTCTTCTCCCCTCTTTTTAATTTAATCTAAATGAGTGAATGTATTAAGGTAATTAAAGTCAACCTACGGGAAGTAGTGGTGTGAACAGTTGAAAAATCACTTACATTCAATTTGGTAAATGTATCTGTACTTATAGCTGGAATGGCTGCATGAAGAATTTTTTCAATCAAATCTGGCTAGGGCTTGGGGAGGGATGGGGGGTGGATGAGGGGCGGCAAACTGAGTCCCCGCGATTGTACTTAGGCTGGAAGTAGATGCCTGCATCCTCTGGCCTCTTCCGTGACTTGTCTGGGACTGGGGTCAATAACTGTTTGGGTTCAAAGGGCGTTTGTCTTTGCAAAGTAAACAGAAGGAATGGCCATGTGAAGAATGCAAGTCATTAGGTGGGGATACATAATTTCCAGATTTGCGGGTCATTTCCTACCATGTCATCACTCCCGACTACATCTGTCATTTCACGTGCAAGGTGTGGCAGCCCTGAGGTTACTGGGCTGAGCCAGGTGGTCAGGGGCCGTGACGTGGGAGCTTATCTGGAACCACCCGGTAGGTGGTTCGCATCAGAGCTTTACAGACAAAAGGAGGAACTGGGGTGCCAATGCTGGAACCGACACTGTGGTTTTACAAAAAACGTCTCACAACAGCTGTTTCCATACGACTGCAAATATACCATTTTCCTATCCGTCTTCTCGCTCGGAAAGATCTGAGCCCGGTGGACAACTGCATCGTCCCAGCACTGCGCGGGCTCTTCTTCCCCTGCCATCCGGTCTGCAGATGGCAGGCCGCTCCAGGAGGGAGCCCGCTAGCTCCATTTAGGGCGGCCTCCTCCGGGGAGAGACTCCCCCAGACTTGGATTCTCCTGGGAAAGCTGTGCGTCTCCGGCCCTCGCGGGAACGGCTTCCCGTTCGCATCTGGCTGCATCGGCCTCCTGCCCCATCCATCCCGCAACTGTCCAGCGGGCACTGCTTCCCGTTTGCATCCGGCTCCATCGGCCTCCTGCCCCATCCATCCCGCAACTGTCCAGCGGGCACTGCTTCCCGTTTGCATCCGGCTCCATCGGCCTCCTGCCCCATCCATCCCGCAACTGTCCAGCGGGCACTGCTTCCCGTTTGCATCCGGCTCCATCGGCCTCCTGCCCCATCCATCCCGCAACTGCCCAGCGGCGCAGAACTGCACGGGGCTAAAAACAGATGCTCCCGCCACCCTCGCGCGGGACAGTAACGTGGGTGCCCGATATCTGCGTGGCACGCTAGCCTCCTCCATCCCTCCGGAACCCGCCAGCCCT
>NW_005370042.1:2208367-2209479 GCF_000412655.1 Myotis brandtii
AAGGTCACGGGGGCAATGCGGCGGCTGTTTAACCAGGTGCGGACCTCGCCTCGCGCCTCTGCTTCGAGGAACGGGCCTTGCAGGTCAGCGTGACAGCCCCGGGAGAAAAAACACGAGCCCACACACGCAGGCCGAAGACAAACCGTCAAAAACCACCTCTGCAAACGGCCTTTTGCGGGGAGGAGCCCGGAGTATCCAGCCATCCTGGGGAAACAACCCTAAATGCTGAGGGGGCCTCCAGCGTGGTTTCAGGTAACGAACAATAGACCAGGGATGAGTGAAATTCCCTAAACTAGCTAATTACTAAAACCCACTCGCGAAAAAGGGTTGAGATTTAAACTCAGATGAGCATTCAAGGCCCTTAAAAAGTATAGCGAGGCTAGAAATGGACGAGGGCCCTGGGCCTCAACTAGAGGAATGCCAACACTGACCAAGGTGTGTCGGGGGAGGGGAGGGGTTCTTTACATCCCAAATCCTGCCCTCAATGTGCTGACGTTTCGCAAGGAAATACAATTCCCGCTCTACATTCTGTTTGGCGTCAAAATCAAAAGACTGTCGTTTTCTATTTGGGAACTTGAGTATGCAGTCACTTCTTTTTTATTTTTTTAAAAATTTATTGACTTTGGAGAGAGAGAGGGGGGAGGGAGAGAGAGAAACATGGACTTGTTCCATTCATTAGTTGCTTCTTGTATGTGCCCTGACCTGGATGGAACCCACAACCTTGGGGTACAGGGAGGGTGCTCTAACCAACCGAGCTACCCGGCCAGGGTTGCAATCACTTCTCATATATAAGGTGAGACGGTGCCACCTGAAATATTCAGAAAACAGCATTACGCATTGTTTTTTGTGGTTTTTCTAGGACCTCGCGTGCCTGTCATTGGGTCACTCAGGCACCAGGCTCCGCGCAGACAACGCGCTTCTGCTGCCTTCCTCCCCACCCCCATCATGGACCTTTATATTTTCCTTCCTCTGCAGATAAATACGGTGATAAAGAGGCACTCATTTTTATTTTGCTTTTTATTTTATTTTTTTAAATATATTTTATTGAGTTTTTACAGAGAGGAAGGGAGAGAGATAGAGAGTTAGAAACATCGATGAGAAAGAAACATCAA
>NW_005370042.1:2209699-2231445 GCF_000412655.1 Myotis brandtii
GAACCTGGGACCTTTCAGTCCGCAGGCCGATGCTCCCTTCCACTGAGCAAACCGGTTACGGCCGCTTTTTATTTTTGCACTGATTTTTTTCTGTTGTAATATGATGCTAAAGGCAGAGTATCGTCATTTTAGCAAGGCCATTTAAGCAGTTATTCAGCATTTTGCATTATATTTGGTTAAATAAGAATATTAAGACAAAATCCTTTAAAAGGAAAACGATATCACCAACTTGTGTGTATATATATATGTGTGTGTGTGCATTTATGTGATAAAGTGTGTGCAAGTAAGTATTCTTTATTGTAACACCTTACTACTGATACTTTCAGATGTCATGATCAAGCAAGACACATTGCCCTAAAAATTTAAAAAACACCATTGCAGGATTCTCCATACTTCCAAAGTTTCATCCACTAAGCCCATAAGAAAACTTCCCTTTGTGTGTGTGTGTGTGTGTGTGTGTGTGTGTGTGTGAGAGAAAGAGAGAGAGAGAGAGAGAGAGAGAGAAATATGGACCTAATTTGATAACAAATATTTTCCACAGCCCTTACATGCATTTCTTATTCTATTGATTATAAGCATATTATTAGAAATTATGTCTTTGGTGTTGCAGTTTCCAATACAACACTCAACCTCTCGGTCTCTAAAAGCAAGCAATCAAGTTGCAGGCAAAAGTTAGAGTCCTGAGCAGTTAGAGAAGCTTTCCCTGAAGTTTCCCTAAAGTGTGCTCAGGGAGAACCTCTGTTTAAAGGGGGGCGAGGCGGGGGAGGGGAGAGTAGGATTCCTTGTTAAAAACATTTTGGGAAACATTCTGTATCCTCCCGGTTGGAGAGTCACAACATCATTAACATATTAAAGGCTCTTGCATTTATGCTCAATTGAATTTCAACAAAGGTGCCAAGGCAGTTCAGTAGGGAGAGGATAGTCTTTTCAATGGAAGGTGCTGGGATAATTAGATATCCGCATGCAAAAAGGGATCTTTAAATCCTTCTCTCCCATCACAATCAAGTTTAACCCTAAATGAATCATCCATCTAAATGTAAAAGCAAAAATTATAAACTCTTAGAACCTTCACAGATACAATGAAAAAAGCACAAGCAATAAAAGAAGAAACTTCATAAATTGAACTTCACCAAAATTAAACATTTCATGCTTAAAAAACACCATTTAAAAAGTGAAAAGAAAAACCACAGAGATAATATTTGCAAATCATATTTGATTACGGTCTTGTATCCAGAATACAAGGAACTCTTGCAGCACACTAATAAGAAAATAAGCTTTAAAATGGACAATTTATTTATTTTTTCTTTTTTTTCTCTTTTTTTTTAATTGCTTAAAGTATTACAAAGAGTATTACATATGTCTCCTTTTTTTTCCCCCCGCCCTTGACAATCCCCCGGCCTCCCCTACCCCCCAGTGTCTTATGTCCATTGGTTATGCTTATATGCATGCATACAAGTCCTTTGGTTGATCTCTTACCCCCCCCCTGCACCCCACCCTCCCCGGCCTTCCTGCTGTAGTTTGACAGTCTGTTCGAGGCAACTCTGCCTCTGTATCTATTATTGTTCAAAAGTTTATAATGGTCTCTATTATCCATGAATGAGTGAGATCATGTGGTATTTTTCCTTCATTGACTGGCTTATTTCACTTAGCATAATGCTCTCCAGTTCCATCCATGCCGTTGCAAATGGTAAGAGTTCCTTCTTTTTTACAGCAGCATAGTATTCCATCGTGTAGATGTACCACAGTTTTCTAATCCATGCATAGATCTTTTCTGATTGGTGTTTCTGTTTTCTTGGGATATATTCCTAGAAGTGGGATCACAGGGTCAAATGGGAGTTCCATTTTTAGTTTTTTGAGGAAACTAAAATGGACAATTTAAATAGGTACTTGAGATAGAAGATATATGAATGGCCAATAAACACATGAAAAGATGCTCAACATTATTGGCCATCAGGGACTCCAGATACTACTACACACCCACTAGTTGGTGAAGATGTGGAAGTAACTGGAACTCCCATACACTGTTGGTGGGAGTGCAAACGGTTTAGAAGTTTCTTTAAAAATTAGGCAGAGCACGGCCAGTATTGCTCAGTGGTTGAGAATCGACCCATGAACCAGGAGGTCATGGTTCAATTCCCGGTCAGAGCACATGCCTGGGTTGCTGGCTCAATTCTTGGTGTGGGGTGTGCAGGAAGCAGCCGATCAATGATTCTTTCTCATCATTGATATTTCTATCTCTCTCTTCCTCTCCCTTCCTCTCTGAAATCAATAAAAATATATTTAAAAAAACAAAACAATGTGTCCATACAAAGACTTGTACACGAATGTTCATAATAGCTGACAGTAGCCAAGAAGTGGAAATGGTCCAAATGCCTATAGACTCGTGAAAGGATAAGAAATCAATGTTGTACATCTGCATGGAATACTATTTGTCACTAAAAAAAATGCAGTTGTGATTCAGGCTAAAACTGGGCGAACTGCAAAAACATTATGTGGGTGAAAGAAGCCAGATAAAACTTCTAGAAGAGGCAAATCTATACAGAAGGCAAGTCAAGTGGTGGTTACCTGGGGCTGGAGGTGGGAAGTCAGAGTAACGGCAAATGGGAACAGAGATGCTTTTGAGGCGAAGGAGTGTCCTGAACCTGGATTTAGTGATGCTCAACTCTGTACATTCATGAAAGTCATTTAACTGTACCTTTACAACAAGGGAATTTCATATGTAAGTTATATCTCAATAAAGCTGCTGCTGTGTTTTTTTTTAAGGAAAGCGTGTTCTCTGTTCAAAGCAATTTGAGAACATTTTATATCCCGCCTCTTGGAGGTTATTCGCAACATATATTAATATGTTAAAGACCAAGAGACCCTATGGTAAAGAAACCTATTTAATCTTTTTAACCAGCATAGACCAAGTTTGTGTGACCAAAGGAACTTTTTAATAAATTACACCAACTAAACCCTTTCAAAATGACTACTAAGGGAAACATACTTAAGGATTGCTATCCCTTGACTTCTCCAAGCTTCAGGTCCAAGTTAATGGCATAAACCTAATTAATTCCTGAGATTTTTTTTAAAGCAAAAACAAATACAACTTATATAATTAGTGAGCTGGTAGGAACCAGCAAACTGAACAGGCTCCCCACCCACCCATGACTGCTGTTGTGTTTGGATTTCTGCTGGGTGTCAGGCTGACAGGCTGAGATTAAACAGTAATTATATTTGAAGCTGAGTATAATTAATTACATAATTTTGAGTTGATGCAGGTTAAATCCACTAAAATTACATCCAAAAATTAGAGCAGTAAGAAGGATTACTGTCAAAAGGAAAGGAGGTGTGACTCAGGCACCTGACTCACCCATGAATCATGTGTGACGGCTGAATGACAAGTGCTCGCTGGATTCCCCACAGGCATTAGTTCGAGCGTGGATGCAGCCTGTCCCCATAGACCCGATCATGGGGCTCCTGCTGGGAACACGGAAGCCCCCCAGGACCTGTCTGTCGCTTTCTACGGGGCTTGAGTGGTGAAGAAAGTTTGTTTAGCTGTTATACCCAACTGATTGCTTTTCGGAGAATTTCTTGTAACCATATTAACAAAGAACTATGACAGCCACATGACAGAATTATGAAATATATTTGCCAAGAGAATGATGCTTTTTAATGGAACTCTTTTGGGGGGAAATGGCTTCAAGCAAGGCACAGATAATGTTATTGGCCTTTTGCCTTTATTTCAAATATATGCAAATAATAATGATATTCATGAGACCAAAGGACATCAGCCAGAATTTCAGGAATATTAGTCTCATATTTGGGAAGTGAATAAAAAACTTTTGATGGAATTATTTTGGATGCATGCAGGGTAAAAGCAAAATGAACACTTTTAAACACACACTTTTAAATAAATTTTGCATTAGTCTATTATTAACTACTGTAACTAGAATAATATTTTAAACAAAAGTGTGTATTGAACAGGAAAACCAAAATCATCCAAGATCAAACTTGTTTAGGCAAAAGAAACCCTTCTGGTAAAGGGGAGAAGAGAGCAGAGCTTTCTGGGAATCCCTCAAATCCATTTGGGTTCCAAGCACAATGCAAACTGCCGCTTAGTAACCTGCTCAGGACAGAAGAGCAAGCCAAACGCCCGCAGGCGTGCAACCCAGACCTTGCGGAGCCCCAAACACGCACCCGTCCCCCCAAGGCAATGTGAGTTTTGTTTATCATCTACCTTTTGTTTATACCAACACTTGCCTGTAAAGTTTATGGTTTAACTACATCTATTTTGCAAATTCCACTTCCCCTTCTTCCTGGCTTTCCTATGCAAGTTTTAAGGTTCCCCCTTAAAACCAGGCTTGCCTCTGATGGCATCACATTGTACATTCTTCGTTATCTCTTCATGTCAACTGGTTCTTGTTTTCTCAAAAAACAGCTCTGCAATTCCGGACGTGCACTTTGCTGTTTTCTAAATTCAAAAGAAAAATACTACTCACTCCTGCTCATAAACAGAATGCCTCGGTTAACTGCAGGCTGTGTGCGGGTGCGGATATGGAGGAGTTCCATGGAGAAGCCAAGCAAAGACTCTTCCTTCTGAGGAAAACTAGGAAAGGGGACAGAGTTCACTGGCAAGGGGACTGTGTCCCCTGATGGAAGGCACCTGTGTGCCCGTGGTCTGGGGAATAGGACCAGACTTCTCCATATTTACTAGTAGCTGTAGCTCAAAATGATCCCTACTCTCTCCTGCTGGATCCAAGAATTGTTAAGTATTTAACAATTGTTTTAAAAAGATTTTTATGTCAATAACATAAGCACCTATGTGGGGTGTAAAGAAGAATGAGAGAAGAAACAATAATCCCCCGTTATTCTGTCACGCTAGTGCAACCTGTGTTAGCCCGTGAATGTGTTCCCTTCCTTCTCCTATGAGCTCCCTCCCACAGCTGTAATCACAGTCTCCTTGCCACACAGGACGGGCCTGTCGCAGATCAGACCCCCAGTTGCTCCCTGGTCCTCATAACCACAATGTGTAAGCTCTGCACCATGCAATGCACCTGACAGTCTTTAACCCTTTGACCTTTTAAAGATAACAACACCGAGATGAGCATCTTTCTGCATAGACTCTATCAATATTTTGGGTTTAATAATTATATTTACGGAATCTCAGCCCCCAGACGCAGGCAGTAGGGCAGAGTGGAGTTTCCGGAGGTCATCCACAGGACAATGGATGCTAACCACCTCCTTTTAGAAACTGGCCCTGATTTTAAAACCTCAAAAGTGTGTTTAGGAATCTGATTTGTAGTTTGCTTAAATCAGCGACCACTAGAGATTACAGGCAAAAGAGGAAAAACACTAAAGGGAAGAGCAGAGGCTGTCGGTGTCTGCTTCTTCCAACTTCATCAGCGAGGGTGTCGCCTGCCGGGAGGTGGCAGCGCTCGGGGCTGCCCTCGTGGCTGTCGGAGGGAAGGCCCTCGTTAGCCAAGTCAGGCTCCTGTGGACTCTCAGCAGCCATTTTCAAAGACAGAAATAGGTAGTTTGACTTAAGTGGGAACAAAAAAATTAGAATCTAATGGCTTTTATTTCTTAATAAAAGTACATTCTATCTTCATTAAAGAACCAGGCAGAGCTGCCTGGGTCATGTGCTGAGCTTTCTCATAGATGGAAATGCTTGATAAGCCCCGCGTTCTTCACTGCTTCCTCCCAAATAATGTATCTCATTGTCAATAGAACAGTGCACTGTTCTGCTCGCAGAAGAACTTGGCAGTTCACAAATAATGGGGGAAAGTATGCAAATCTTTGCCAGCCTCCCAGTCCTAAGGTTAATTTAACTGTCACAAGTAATTTCCCAGGAAAGAAAGCCTGTGGGCCAGGCAGTTAACTTGTCTGCATTGTACACTCACTCCTGTGTGGTGTTTTCATCATGATGGGGCTTAGCGTGTCAAAGCGCTGACAAGGTCCGCAGCCACGTTCTGTTCCTGCCTACGGCTCAGTGACTTGGGGCAGATCCCGCCGAGTCCCGCAGCGAGTCACAGGCTCTTCAGAGATCACAAAACACCAGCTTTTGAGAATCAAGTTCCCATACCTGTAACAGGATTGTAACACATCAGGAAGATTTTACGAGTGTGCCACAGTCATTCTGTAATCACTTAACATATTTTTCTCTGCCTTTTCAAAAAACAAACAAAAAACAAACCCAGGCTGAAAAACAAACCCAGTTTGTTTCTGTTTGAAAGTTAATGGGCTCTTGATTTTCCAGGGACTTTTGCCCTAGTTTGGGGTCATCCTGCCGGTTCTAAGCCTCCTTCCTTTGGACCATGTTGCCTCTCGTGCGCCTGGAATAAGAACGGGAAACGGAAGAGAGGGCTCCGGGGCTGAGCCTGCCTGCATTTCCACGGCAGGTGAGCCAATTCGGGCCCTTCGGTATAACGAGCGACCTCCCCATACTGAGTGGCTTATTTTGCTCATGGATCTGTAATTCAGACAGGACTCAACAGGGACAGCCTTTTTCTTCTTCCTGCGGCATCAGCAGGTGACGGCAGCTAGGGGCTGGAGCCATCATCCGAAGACTCACTCACATGCCTACCCTTGATGGGGCTGAGAGCTGGGACTTCAGCTGGAACACTTGCATGAGGCGGCCCCTGGGCCTGTGTGGCTTCCTCGCACAGTGGCTGGGTTGCAAGAGCAAGTGTCCAGGGGCACAAAGCAGAAGTCCATAGATTTTAAGACCTGCCTTTGGAAGTCGTGTGGCCTCACTTGCACCTGTGCTGAATGGATGGAGCAGTCACAGAGGTCTGCCCAGGTTCAAGAGGAGGGGACAGAGGCCACACTACCTGATGGGAGGAGCGTCACCTTCCCCTTGAACGGGATATGGTGTGATGACCATTTTGCAAAATAAAATCTTCCACAGCTGCTAAACTGTTCAGATGGAAATATTCATTCAAAAGAGGATCTGCCCAGCCGGCGTGGCTCAGTGTTGAGCGTCGACCTATGAACCAGGAGATCACAGCTCCATTCCCAGTCAGGGCACATTCCCGGGTTGAGGGCTCAATCCCAGTAGAGGGTGTGCAGGAGGCAGCTGACTATGAACCAGGAGATCACAGCTCCATTCCCGGTCAGGGCACATTCCCGGGTTGAGGGCTCCATCCCAGTAGAGGGTGTGCAGGAGGCAGCTGATCAGTGATTCTCTCTCATCATGGATGTTTTTCTCTCTCTCGCTCTCCCTCCCCCTTCCTCTGTGAAATCAATAAAAATATATTTTAAAAAAATAAATAAAAATGGAAAAAAGAGGACCTGCTTTCCTGATACGATCATTGCTGTGTAAGTTCCATAATCTAAACATTGGCAGGACCTGAGCACTCTGCCGGGGCGAGGCTTCTGAAGAAAGTGGCATCAGCCTTGCCTTTGAGGGTGTGTCATCTACTGGGAGAGACCCTGAAGGAATAATTACAGTTACATGTGAGAACGCAACCGTGCAGATAAGTATAGTAAAGTGAAAAGAAAACTGCATCTCGCTCCACCTGGTGAAGTGGCCAGTGCAGAGAGCCCGGGGGCGGGCTCCGGAAAGTGTGGTCATAAAAGGCAGGGGAAGAGCCATTGGTAGTGTGGGAGCAGGGAGCCCAGCAGCTGGGTTTCTGATGAGGAACCAGCTTCAAGGCAATCGGCAATCAGCCGTCTGGTCCTGGGAGGATCCTGGTTGCATGTCAAAGTTAGCCTCCCACGTGATACATCTGAACAAACCGTACCAGGGTGATGACTTTATGCTGAAAATCATGGATTAGCGCCTACCGGAAGTGTCATCAATGTGGTCATTGCAGATACCTGACATTTCCACAGGATACTTTGTGTTGGTCTCCAAACTATTATTTACCGATAAATATGCACTGAATAGTGACTAAATAGCCACTTGTCATTGTCCTCACATAGCATGGTCTCCAGGAGTAGCCAGCGTTACCTGATGGCTCCTGAAACAAACAAGGCATGTCTTTGTGCGACCAAAGGTGTTTTTGGATAAAAAAATACGTTCAAATCCTTTTTCATGTGTGCATTTTTAACACAAGAGAGAGCATTTTATGCATGTAGCTCTGAGAGTTTTTACTTACAGATGGATGGTGGATATTTCCCATGTCAGTTCTGTAGCTCCCTATTTCATCACTTACACATAGAGGGTGTCCTAGGATGTGTGTGTGTGACCTGACCATTCCCTCCTTGTGGATGTGACAGTGTTTCCCTGTCACTCACAGTGGCATCTCTGGTGATGGACTGTGGACTGGCTCGTCTTTTTTTTTCTTTTTTCCCAAAATTTCATTTTGTAAGTAGTATGAACACATGTTGGTTTTTAAAAGGACACCAATGCGCCTGACCAGTGAGGCGCAGTTTGTTGAGCATTGTCCCGTGCCCCGAGAACTCACCTGTTAGATTCCTCGTCAGGACACATGCCTGGTTTGTGGGCTTGATCCCCAAGAGGGGGTGTGCAGGAGGCCACTGATAGATGTCTCTCCCTCTCCCTTCCTCTCTTTCAAATCAATAAAAACGTATAGTTTTTTTTAAAAAAAAAAAATAGAAATACAACAATGAATCAAATGCCTAAGATAGCCAGAGACAGGTTACTTATTATATAAATCCATGGTTTGTTCTCATGGTGTTTTAATTCTTCCCATTTCGTTTCAAAATACTTGTTTTCTGAGGGGAGCCTTCCAGAAAAAAAAGTCTTCTGAATGGCCTATTCTTATTAAAAAATAATAATATTACCAAAACTGTACTAACATAGTGTAATATCATGATTGTCCTATTCTTCATTCCACTTTTACTCCAACTAAGCAAATAGGAGTGAGGGAAACATTTTGGGTAAACAGTTGGGATGGAACAGGTTGGAAATAGTATCCTTATTAGGATAACGTGTAAAGAAATACTTTCTTGTATAAGGATTGATCTGCTGGAGAGCTTAGATTCTTTTCTTGTTGAAAAGGGCCCCCCTTGTTAGAAGTCGGGACAGAGGTCACTCTTGGTGGAGAGAGTCCCTGGAAGGGATCCCTAGCCCGGCAGAGTTCTGGGGTACGGGCAATGTTGTTTCTTAAGAGCGGTACAAGCCACACACAGATGTGCTCACTGGTGAGAACGTCAAGCTCTGCACTTTTGTTTCCTGTCCTCTACTGTGTGCATGTTATTCTTTAATCGCACGTTAACGTAAGGCCATGGTGTGAAAGATGAGGTCATTTTGGCAGTCCCAAAGAAATCAATGAAATAAAGGACTGAGGAGGGAGACTTGTAACATGAGGAGTACTTTCAGGGCAAAATTCGAGCTACACATCATGCAAGAAAATGAGTCTCAGGAAGATTTCAGAGCCAAGATCCTTGAGGAGGGATGCTGTAGGCAGTTAGGTAGACATGAGCAGAGCAAGGACGATGGGTCAGGGGCAGAAGGCACCAGGATGGAAAGCCCCAGGTTCCCAGCAGCGGACAATTAATTGTAGGGGGGACCTTGCCCCCAGGGTGGCTTTTCCTCCCTGAGCGGATGTGGTCGTGTGGTTTGGACCCCCTGACCTTCCCTCCCTAGAGAAGACATCTAGGCCTCAGTTGTATTTCAGCTCCAGGCCCAGAGAAGCAACTAAACCAGCCATGGCCGACATCAGAACCCGCTGCATTGAAGGCCGGCCAATCAATCAGTGGAGACCACAACCCTGAATGGATGCACCCGGAAAGTTACCAAATATTCTAACGATCTTTCCCGGGGATCTCCCCAAACCCTTAGGATGGAGAACCCCGTGCGCTCTCCCCCACCCGCAGGCACGTGACCATCAGCTTCCTCACTCCCAAGCTCCAAGCGCCCTTCCTCTACCTCCATAACTTGTTTCCTTAAGACATTTCTCATAGGAATTACTTCTTCCTCTGTAATTTACCCAATAAATGTTCTCTTAAAAAAAAAAAAGAGGAAAGGTACCTAATGACACAGTTCCCACCATGTCAAACAATACGTTTACTTTTCATAATAAATGTAATACTATTGCAGGCTTTGACTATTATTCCTTTGTTTTAGCCATAAAGTGGTCACCATGTTAGTCACTTTTCCCAGGTGGGTCCCTCCACCTGTGTACTTGACCCCCCATTCCCACCCCCAAATCCATCAACACTTCCTGCATCAGTTAATCATGCCCTGTCTTTGCCTCTCCATCTTTCCCTCAACCTGTAAAAAGTTTTCAGATCTCTTCCTATTCCAGGAAACCTCTCCCCACACCGGGCCCCTTCCCTAACCTTTGCCCTCACCGGTCATTTCCTCCCCTGCTTGCAGCCTCCATTTCCTCTGTTTTTAACTATTCCTCAACTCCGTGCAGCTCCAAAGTGGTTATGTTGGTCTGATGCATTATTATATGTATTGTAATTACTCCTGTGTCGCCCACCCCGACTATCAGGCTAGCAGCAGCGAAGGGACTGCTTACTCATCTTTATGGCAGCGGAGCCCAGTGTAATGCCTTCCTTTCAGAAAGCTGCATTCATTGTTAGCTCCAGGAAACTCTGAGTAAATGACTCCCCCGGCGCTGGGTGCTGTGACGTAAGAGCACATCCCACCTCCTTCCTCACTTGACTGCCCCTCCCATGGGGGTTGGATGTCTCTGACTCAAGTTCCCTTAGAGCCGCTGGTGCTATAAGATCCAGAATCTCTCCTGCCATCACTGCATTCCCAATAACTGGCCAGGCACCCAGCTCATGGCAGGGTTTCATGGCTATTCCTCCGATAAATGAAGGAACAAATGAATGAATGAAAAAGGAGTGTGGAAGTGAGGCTGACATCGATTGGCAACGTTCCTGGGGCTGGTAAAGAGAGAAGACACTTCTTGTTTTTGTCCATTCGGTACCCTAGACTAGACCAGTGTTCTTCAAACTACTCCATAAGCACATTGTGAGGTCAACTTTGTGAGCCACAATTGACATTTTAAAGTGAAATGGACTAGGATAGAACAGAACAGGTAGAGGAATAGAATACAGTGGAAGGGGGTGGAGTGGAATGAAATGGGGAAAAAATAGTTGTAAAGAAAAGCAACATTTCACAAAACTATTTCTCAATTAGGTGTGTGTACACACACACACACACACACACACATTTAAATACCTGTTTTTTGGAGTGTTAGTAGGTAGATAGCCACGAGAGAAATTAGGTTATTGTAATGATCAGCAAAGTGTGAGCTGATTATTTCTTTATTATTTTTGTAACCTTTTGTGGTTTTTTTGCAGCACAAAGTCTTCTACACAAATTAATCTTCAACTCAGAGGCACAGTTCACTCGAACTGTCTGGAAACTTTTTGAAATAGGAGATGAATAAATCAACTCTCTGTAGAGAATATATTAATGTACCAATGTTTCAAAAACACTCTATACAGGGCTCAGTGTGGAAATAGCATGTGCTACTTTTTGTCTTTGTAAAAATAAATTTTGGTATATTTCAGACATTTAATACAGTTTAGGAATATTTTTACTTGACTCAATTCTCAAACTGTTCTCAGGATTGGGTCTGCCTTAACATTTTCCAAATTCACTAGCAGTTTCTTAATGAACTCTCATTTTTTTGTCAGACTAGAGGCCTGGTGCACGAAATTTGTGCACCGGTAGGGTCCGTAGGCCTGGCTGGTGATCAGAGCCAGCCTGGGCCCGTCTTCGTTTCGTGCCACCCCCTGGTGGTCAGTGCATGTCATAGCAAGTGAGTGAACTCCCGGTCAAACTCCCAAGGGGACAATTTGCATATTAGGCTTTAATATATATAGATTCTTTAATAGATCTCATTTCCTAGGCATCCTTCCCATCAGATTGGGCTGGTGACCTCCCCTGTGATCTGGTCACTTCGATTCTCTTTGACCACGTTACACTGGAGGTGAAAGTTACAGCGTAGCACCGGGTACTGGAGCTTGCTCTGGACGTGCATGTGTGCACAAGGCTACTCCCAGAGCCGCAGCCGCAGATGAGGGTGACGTGGTGGCTCCCATCATCACCGTGGTCGGCAGAGCCAGGTGGACTAAGAATGGGAGGAAGGATGGCATCAGAGATTTTGATTTATTTTGTGTAAATGACCAAACAGAAGAGAGGGCATTCCCAGTACGGTACCCCGCTCCCAGGCTGTACCCCACAGTCACCTGCTCTCTGAACTGCTGACTGGGATGCAGGGTGAGCTGCACTGATGTGGGAGGCTCAGCCGCCACATGCTGATATTCTGTCTATTAAAATATTCTCTTCATATTTCCTCCATCCAGCTGGCGCTCAGGAGGAGAGGACGCCAGCCCGAAGCAGTCCAGCTGGGAACGGGACCCGACATGGAGCCCAAACGCTCACCGGTCTGCAGAGAGCAGCTACGGCAGGCGGCAGGGAAGATGGAGTAGAGACCTCAGGTGGGTGAGACATGTCGTTAGAGCTGTGTGCATACAGGCCATGGGTTTATTGTCCGAGCTGGACAGAGAGAGAATGCCAGCACTGGGGGCAGGGGGTGAGCCCACAGCTCCGAGGCCCTTTTCTCTCCTAGAACAGTTTCTAGAAGTTCTTCCAAAGCACACAAACAAGCAAAAGGTGTCCCAACTCCTTGGTGCCGCTCGGGTTCAGAGTCCCTGTTAAAGGCTCTCGGACAGCCACTGGCCCCGGGGGACGCATGCCCCCCAGGCAGACACGGACAGCAGTCTGGGCCGCTCCCTCTCTCCTGGGCTTTAGGGGACCCATGCGGGAACCAGGGCAGACTCTATAGCTTCGAGACGAAAGCCATGTACACATACTTCAGGAGGGAGGGGGGCGTTGTTTACTGGGCACAGCACTGCAGATTTGCAAGGTGAGAAAGTTCTGGAGGTCTACTTCACAGCAACGAGAATATGCTAAAAGCCAGTGGCCCAGGGTTAGGATGTTTCAGATGGGAGAGTTCATGTCTTTTTTACCGCAGTAAAACAATATGTCATTGTGCATACTCTGTAAGTAGGAAAATTAGATCAGCTACCTTCTCTTTACTCTTCAACAGTCCTCGATTCAACAAGGGATTACAAATCAAACCAGGTGCCTCCAAGTTCCATGCCGTGTGGTTGTCACCCCCATAGTAATGATGGCTGTAAGACCAGCACACAGCTCTCGTGGTCCTGGCCACGCTGCCCGGGTGCAACGTGCTCCGAGTCACTCCCCGGCACAGTGGGAGCCAGATGCCCCGTGGGTAGTGGGCAGTTCTCGTGCGCGCCTCCCCAGCGCTGCCCAGGGAGGGCTGGGCAGAGAAGGACGTGTAGACTACATAGAGCGAGGCGCCACAGTCAGCGAGCCCTGGTTGGCCTCTTGCCACTCAGCATGGAGTAGAGAGATTACTGTAAATGGGAAACTCCCCAGTGCTCTGGGTCCAGAGCGCCATGACCCTTGGGAAGTTCATTGTCTCAGGTGGCCTAATGATGGTACATGTAGAGAACATCCCACAGAAAGCCAGACGGCCCAATCTCTGCCTCTGCCATTTTATAACATATGCAGAGCAGTGCTTGGCATGTAGTCGATATCCAATACATACCTGTCAACTAAATGAATAGTAAGGGCTCAGTAAATGTTAGTTGAAAATGTTTTAGATTTCTGAAAGAAAAAAGAGGTTTCCATGGAAAATGTGAGAAAACTGACAAAATTGGAACAAATCATAGCTTAAGATATTACACATGAGGAAACTGTTGCAAAAAATGTGGACTGAATAAGAAAAACGGTGAAACCCGTGAAAGGTCATACACGGGGACGTGGGAGGCCCCTGGGTGCGCGGGGTGGGGGGCATGGGCTGGCTGGTGGCTGTTCTTGCACGAAGGCAGCAGCCTCAGGGTCTCAGGCTTCCTGTTCCTCTTAGTGCCTCAACTTGCTCAGGACGCACTAACACACTTCCTGAGGGCCAGGGCCAGCCTGCCCTGAAGATGTGAGCGCGCATGAATCCAGGCTTGTCACTGAGGGTCTCTCAGAGGGGCGTGCTGACGACAGCGAAGTCGCATCGTGTGATCAGCAACACAGCACAGCAGGACAGAGCGTGGTGTGGCTGGCCACACAGAGGAGAGTGTGAGGGGCAGAAGGCGTGGTAAGGGCTTCCCAGAGAAATATTTTAAATGAGCATGGGCGTCTGTCAGGCAGATAACTAAATAGCAGAAAAGAAAGATAAATGAAAGGGAAAAGAAAAAATATTACTTTTAAAATAAAATAGTAATCTATATATATAAAAGCCTAAGCGACCAACTAACCAGTTGTCATGACGTGCACTCACCACCAAAGGGCAGACGCTCAACACAGGAGCTGCCCCCTGGTGGTCAGTGCGCTCCCACAGCCAACCTCCCGCAGCCGGCCAACCCCAATTGGAACTGGGCAAGACAACCCCAATTGGCCCTGATTGCCGGCCAGGCGGAGGGACCCCACCCGTGCATGAACTCGTGCACCGGGCCTCTAGTAATGTTAATAATGATAATAATAATAATAATTATAATTAGGACCTGTCATGCACTGGGCACTGTAACAGGCACTTGAAATGCATTATAGACAATGATGCCCAGAGTCACCGTGCCCAGCCATGGGGAACCCCACCGTGTCCTTCGATATCACCATGGATGGCGAGCCCTTAGGCCACATCTCCTTCGAGCTGTTTGCAGACAAAGTTCCAAAGACAGCAGAACACTCCGTGCTCTCAGCACTGGGGAGAAAGGATCTGGTTACAAAGGTTCCTGCTTCCACAGAACATTCTGATTTATGTGCCAGGTGGTGACTTCACACCCATGATGGCACAGGCAGCAAGTCCGTGCATCTATGGGAGAAATTTGAGGATGAGAATTCCATCCTGAAACATACAGGTCCTGGCATCTTGTCCATGGCAAATGCTGCACCCAGCACAAGGCTCTCCCCTGTGCCGCCAAGCCGGAGTGGGTGGGCGGTAAGCGTGTGGCCTTCGCCAGGGGAAAGAAGGCCTGGATATTGTGGCAGCCATAGAGCTGGGTCCAGGAATGGCAAGACCAGCCAAAGATCACACTGCTGACTGTGGACGACTCTAAGGAATTGGACTTGCGTTTTATCTGAACCGTCAGACCACTCCTTCTGTCGCTCAGGAGCGCACCCCTGCACCCCACCTGCTTGGAATGTTCTGTCACCTTCGTGCTCTTGCCGCAGTTCATGGGGTTCGTATTTTCTTCACCCCTTCCCAGTCCAGCTGGATTGCAGAGTTAAATTGATGATTATGAAATAAAAACTAAGCAACAGAAAAAAGAAATGCATCATACATTACACCATGCGGTGTCTCATTGACTTGTGTGTGTGCATGCACATGGGCACGCGCGTCTTTGGAACATCATTGTTGGCAGAAGGGGGTCCTGATAGAAAAGAGGGATGGCAAGCTGAGAAGCACGTTCCCAGGCCCGTTCCGGTCCCCTTACCTGGAGCCTCACCACCGCTGCCTCCAGGACCAGATCTCCTCTGCCCACCATTTCCTGTCTTCAGTGTCTGCCCCTCCTTACTCACTGCATCGGAGATTCAGGTCTGAAAGACAGGGCGTCCCAGCCCAGGGATAGCAGTGTACAGGGACCAAGGGTAGAAAAATGACAGTGACTCTCACTTTCAGTCATGTGAAAACACAATCAAGACAGCATCCGTCATTGTTTGACTCCAGGACTGTGAGTGCTCCGTCCACCAATATACATATTCTGCAAAAATACAGTCACATGCACTGACAAGGTGCAGGAGTCTGCAGACATCAATTACTTGTCTACACCATGACCAGCTGGAGAAGAGGGGTACACACACGATGACCTCCTCCAGCTTCCTAGGATGGCCCCACAAGCCTGAGTCTGGCACAGGACTCCGCAGTCCATGCTTACCCCTCCCCCTCCTCCACAGCATTCACTTGGCCACTAGTCACACCCGTGGTTGGTGGTAGTCTCTGTGCTTTACCTGCTAACTAACCCCACATGCTGCTCACGCCATCACCGAGGAGTAAAGTAGAAGCTCACGTGGCTTCACCTGGGATTCTGCAGACACTTGGTGGGGCTCGTTAGAAATAGAACTTTAAAAAAAGACTCAACGGGTCAGTGTGTGATGCAGATATTGCGTGTGGCCTGGTGACACGAAAGGGTAGTTGTCCCTCGGTACCCGTAGGGGAGTGGTTCCGGGCCCCGTCTGTACCGACATCCACAGGTGCTCAAGTCCCTCATAGAAAATGGGCAGTACTGGCTGCAACCTACGCATCCTTCCGTGAACTTCCCATCAGCTCTAGGTAGTGGACAATATCCAATACAGTGTAATCAGTGCCGTGTAAATAGTGGTTATGCTGTGTTGTTTGGGGAATAATGACAAGAAAAATGTCTGCGCATGGTCAGTATGGGCACAGCCATGCTGCCTAGCTACCTAGTGCAGGTCAGCAACAGCGTAACATTTTTTCTGAGTATTTTCCATCCATGGTTGGTGGAATCCGTGGCTGTGGAAACCACGTACTGGACTGTATACTACAAGCTCAGCGCAGCCATCTGTCTCAGCGCGTGGGAGTCCCTGAGGGCCTGTTACAGCACAGACTGGGCCCCCCCCACCCCCTCTTGCCCCTTGTCCCAGTGCACCCAGTGGATTCTGGGTGGGGCCCAGAATCTTGTATATCTTGTGTCCCTGAGGGCCTGTTACAGCACAGACTGGGCCCCCCCACCCCCTCTTGCCCCTTGTCCCAGTGCACCCAGTGGATTCTGGGTGGGGCCCAGAATCTTGTATATCTTGTATGTAGAACAAGTTTCGGGTGATGGTGCACTCTTTGAAAACCACTGGCTTACGGCAATGACATTTAGTTGGCCTTGGTGACGCACTGGGCTGAGGCTTCTGCAGCGTGCCCGCCCACCTGGGTGCTGAGTGGCGTGGAGGCCATGGAGGGAGGGCATCAGAGGCTCTGTGTTCAGCACCACTGCCCCACCACTACCCACCCCAAGAAGTCGTACATGAGTCTTACCCTTTGCGACATGGATGGACCTAGAGGGTATTATGCTCAGTGAAATAAGTCAGACAGAGGAAGACAAATACCATGTATTTCACTCACAGGTGGAATCTAAAGAACAAAATAAATGAGCAAGCAAAACAGACTCGTAGACACAGAGAACAGACTGGCGGTTGCCAGATGGGAGGGTTGTTGGGGGTCTGGGCGGAAAAAGTGAAGGGATAAGATGTGCAAGTTGGCGGTTACAGAATAGTCACAGGGATGTGAAGTACAGCATAGGGAACACAGTCAATAATATTGTAATAACTATGTAGGGGGCCAGGTGAGTACCTGAATTATCAGGGATCATTTTGTAAATTATATAAATTTCTAACCACTAGGTTGTACACCTGAAGCTGATATAAAATAATAATGTCAACTGTAGTTGAAAAAAATCGTACTTGGAGCCTATAGCACTGAGGCCGAGCCATGGGAGGGATAGAAAACCACAGAAACAAACTCTCAATCCCAGAATATGAGAGGCACCCCAGGCAAGTTCCAGGTGAGCCCCTGGTTTAGGGGCTCTGAGAGGGGCTGGAGGCACAGACTTGGGTATGAATTCCACTCTGCACTTTGATGTGCATTTGGAAAATTTGCTTAACTCCTCAGCCTGGGTTCTTTATTTGTGATTAGTGGACAGCGAGGTTTTATTCTCACAGTGTGTACAACGCTTTGGTCAGTATCTGTACGCACACCCTTGCATTAACCTAGGACTACTTAGAAGTGATCACTGGATGCAACATCGCTTGGTCAAAGGCATGAACTTGACTGCCTTCCTGGCAGTTTCCAGCACTTCCTGCATATTGACAGCATGTGGGAGGGCTTGCTTCCCAGCATTCCTGATATCATTGCCACTTGTATTTCTTCTTTTGTAAATTGCCAGTTCATGGCCCATACCCATTTTCTATTAGTCTATTTGGATTTTCCTTACTGTTTTGTAAGAATTCTTTATACACAGAGTAGTACATTTTTATTTGCCATAATTTGTAATTTTTTCTTTTATGATGGCTTTTCATATATTTAGAAGCTTTAAGGTTTATGTGGACTGAAGGATTTCTGATGCTCTTTGAAATTATTCATGGCATGCATTCCTGGTGATTTGGGAGAAATGCATTTATGTGTACACAGAATTTCTTTGAACCCCATCCATGCAGGGCTAGATGTGGAGATATTAGAAAGATATACAGAGTATACAAAAGCCAGAAATGAAGTCACATATACTTATAGAATTACATTTTAATGTTTAGAGACATATGTATAAATCAACACAATTCTTAATCCTATCTAATAAAAGAGTAGTATGCAAATTAACCATCACTCCCTCACTCTGTCACTCCCTCACTCCATCACAAAAATGGCGGCTGCCACAGAGCTGGAGCGAGCAGGAGGCTTAGGTTGCCCCCAGCGATGGAGGAAGCCAAGCTTCCTGCCTGCCCTGCCAGCCCTGGGCTCTGCTTAAGGCTACAAAATTTCAATTATAAAAGATAAATAAATCCCAGATACCTGCTTCCAGCCTGCAGGCGTGGCCAGCTTGAAAACAGCCCTCAGCCCCTCACTCAAGCTGGCCAGGCACCCCAGTAGGGCCCCCCACCCTGAAGGGGGTGTGACCAGCCTGCAAACATCCATCAGTCCCTCACCCAGGCTGCCCAGGCACCCCAGCGAGACCCCCACCCTGATCTGGGACACCCTTTAGGGCAAACCAGCCGGCCCCCACCCATGCACCAGGCCTCTATCCTATATAATAAAAGGGTAATATGCAAATTGACCCTAACAGCAGAAGGACTGGGAATGACTGGTCACTATGACACACACTGACCACCAGGGGGCAGATGCTCAATGCAGGAGCTGTCCCCTAGTGGTCAGTGCGCTCCCACAGGGGGAGCTCTGCTCAGCCACAAGCCAGGCTGATGGCTGCCAGCACAGTGGTGGTGGCGGGAGCCTCTCCCACCTCCTCAGCAGCACTAAGGATGTCGACTGCAGCTTAGGCCTGCTCCCCGCTGGCAAGTGGACAGCCCCTGAGGGCTCCTGGGCTGCCAGAGGGATGTCTGACTGCCAGCTTAGGTCCGTTCCCCTGGTGAGCGGGCTTAAGCCAGCAGGTTGACATCCCCTGAGGGGTCCCAGACTGCGAGAGGGCACGGCTGGGCTGAGGGAACCACCACCCCCCCCCAGTGCACAAATTTTTGTGCACCAGGCCTCTAGTTTTTTAATATTTTCCAATTTTGAGTATGCTTTTACATACATGTATCTAGCATTTTGGTGTTAAAATATTTAAATAAGTCATTTACTGAGATAAATGATGTAACGTGCTTTCACAATACATCAACAAAATATTCCACGCTTATACCTATTCAAGCTACAGCAACATAAATGTGCAGGAAGCCTAAGAAATGTATGAATACTTTTTCTAAGACCAGAAAGGATGCTTATGTTTAGCAAAAATAATATTAACTACAATTGTGATAAATTGTAGCTACATGAGTCTAAATAAAATTAGACTCATGTAGCTCTATGTCTATCATCTTCTTTACTCCTTTTTCTCTCCTCTGGCCAAAGCAGTAGGAACTGAGTCAGTCACGTGCTGTCTGGTATATTTTTTGAATGTGATATGAATCCTTGGAAGAAGATCCAGAAAAGCACAAAAGAGCAGCCTCGGTGAACCAGCCCATTGCCCGCCTGTAGCAGTGCCTCTGCCCCAGGCCTGGCCATCTGCGCAGGAAGGCGGGGACTGAAGGTTAGGAAGGAAAGCTTCAGAGAAGACTGGGTGGGAGGGGCCAAGGCTTCCGAACCCGCTCAGACCTGTTACTTAATTCCATTCTGCCTAAAGCAAGGGATTCTATAAACACAGATGACATTTAGCGACTAGTGTTTTGTTTGGGCACTTGAAAATGGAGCAGTAAAAACTAATTTTTATCTTGCTCCTTTTTCTTTGTAAGACATGGATTTCTTTCCCTCACCTGGATTCCATAAAGCAAGAGGGGTACATTTTCCTTATCCTCGGGGTAAAGAACCTGGTGTAACCAAGAAAAGCAGCAAGATATGAAACACTATCAGCTGTCCTTTCCACCCGACAGGCTGGCTGATAGAGGACGGATGAGATAGCGAGGAATCACTTCCTGACTCTCTGGATCGTTACATTTGTAAGTAGCACAATACCAAGGAGAAGAAAAAAGAGTGGAGAGGAATTTAGGGAAATATTAAAATGCACCAGTCCTATCTCCATACTTTAAAACAATCCAGCTTTGTTCCAAGTTAGAGGCAGGTGGGTGCTCATGGGAGGCAGGCAGACAGGATGTGCTGATTATATCCACACAGAATGTAGCAGAATGCATTTCTAAATTATATACAGAAATTAGCATGCCCTCTGACACCTACTCCACCACCTGGAGTCCCTCCCACAGCACACAAAGGGGCCCAGGGAAGGACTCTGATTGGCCCTGCTTGAGAAGCATACCCACCAATCACTGGCCCAGGAGATGAGTGGCTATGATTGGCCAGATCCTGAGGGATGTGAAGGAAGTATTCTGGGGAAATAAACACAGGGGTTACCCCAATGCACTGCAGAAAGCTGGGGTGATTTTTTTCACAGGAAAAAATTTTAATTTAAATGTAATACACACAGAAAAGTGCATAAATTTCAAGTATAGAGTTTCAGGAATATTTGTAAAGTGAAAACACCCATAAAACTATCATCAAGATCAAGAAATGAAACATACCATTTGAATTTGTTTTAAGTTCACTTACGTCTTGACTGGCTCCATTGGAACCTCTCTTGGGGCAGTTTTCTCTATAAGCTAACTCAATAAATAAGTTTTCTCAAAATGGCAAAATTATAATCACCCGTGCTTATGATCAAAGAGCTAACTCAATCTTCCAATTAATAAATACAGAAATCTTTTGGTTTTCAAGAATTTTTTCTTATTCTAATAAGTATTTCCATTAATAAAATAAATTAAAAGAAAAAGGGCCCTAGTCAGTTTGGCTCAGCAGATAGAGCATTGGCCCTCGGACTGAAGGGTTCTGGGTTCGATTTCGGTCAAGGGCATGTACCTCAGTTGCAGGCTCTATCCCCAGCCCTGGTGGGGGTATGTGTGGGAGGCAACGAATCAATGTGTCTCTCTCTCTCTCTCCCCGCTCCCTTCCACTCTCTCTAAAAATCAATGGAAGAAAAAGGGTGTGAAACAATACCCAGACCCTGTACGTCTTCCCTTCATTTATCAGTCACCTCCGCGCTCTCCTTTCCCGTGTTCTGGGGTTTTCTTCACGTCCTATTCCCTACAGTGCTATAGAATAAGTCAATGGCTTGATAATTTTTTTTTTATATTTTGCTGTTTTATTTTTTAATTCAGAAATAAATTATATCAAATAATATCTATTCCTATATATTTTAGTAAAAGGGAATATGTTTTCTTTTCCAAATAAATATTTTCTAATGTAAAAAGTTCATGTCAAAATTTTGAAAATAACCAAAGAAAGTGTAAAGAAATTGAAAATCATCCATAATTCCACCACTCGGGAGTCTTCACGTGCACATGATGCTCTCTGCCGGCTTCCTTCTTCTGTGGACGTGTGCTTGTCTTCTTTCTCACAAAGTTCATACCCCTGTCAGTTAAGCATACCGCCTTTTCCTCACTTACCTTTATAACCTCATGGCTTGGCATTTCCAATCAGAAAAAAACACAATGAGGAATGTGAGTGGAATGAAACCCACATGCTACTCAGTAGTATTTCAGAAGAGGGAGGCTGTGCAGCTCCACACAGAACCTCTGTGGAGCCGGAAAACATGAAGGAAGAGGGCCTGTGGGTGCC
>NW_005370042.1:2231470-2277664 GCF_000412655.1 Myotis brandtii
CAAACCAGAGAGCTCACTGGGTGGACGGTGAGTCTCCATTACAACAACAGCTGAGGATTCAGGGGCTCTTGGGGAGAAGCTGAAATTTTGGCCAATTCCCCGTAAGCAACACGTGGAGCCTCCATTGTGTGTCGCACGTGCACAGAAAACCGCACAGCAGGCAATTTCTGAATTAAACTTCCTCTCCTGGGAAATTAATGAGACCATTGAAGAGCTCATTTAAGATGTGAGCTAATTATTTAGATGGTAATCGAGATTAATCTCTAGGAGCAGGAGCAGCTTCCACACTTCGGGCTTCTCTGCAGTTACAAACACGAGGCAGTTTCAAAGGGAACTGAATCTGTTCAAACGTGAAGTTAAATTGGAACATGAGAAATTCAGATGGCAAGACCTGTAACGAGAAGAGAATGTGACAGTAAAATTGTCCAACTTGTTGGGATTGAAATGAAGGCAAACGTGTACTAAACTTGGGTTCTCTGACATGGATTTCTTCCTAACAAATGACCAAGCAATCTCCCAAACGACCTGGAGATCAGCTTCCTTTTTAAGAGAAACATTGAAAGGAAAATAGATGCCTTTTAAAATAATTTTGGGTTGGGGAAGGTCTTTCTCTACAAGACACCAAAGGCAGAAACCACACAGAAAATAAAAATGATTTGACCATGCTAAAAAAATCTATATATTTACATACAAAAATCTATACAGAAAAAGGATAATATATAAAACAGTGCTTGAAAATGTGTGCATGTGGTATGGTATCACAGAAAAACATACCCAGATCCACTGCAGGGTTGTTTTTTTTTTAATATATTTTATTGATTTTTTACAGAGAGGAAGGGAGAGAGATAGAGAGCTAGAAACATCGATGAGAGAGAAACATCGACCAGCTGCCCCCTGCCCATCTCCCACCGGGGATGTGCCCGCAACCCAGGCACATGCCCCTGACCGGAATCGAACCTGGGACCCTTCAGTCTGCAGGCCGACGCTCTATCCACCGAGCCAAACCGGTTTCAGCAGGGTTGTTTTTTTAAATATATTTTTATTGATTTCAGAGAAAGGGAGAGAGAGACAGAAACATCAATGATGAGAGAATAATTGATTGGCTGCCTCCTGCACACCCCCCACTGGGGATCGAACCCACAACCCGGGCATGTGCCCTTGACCGGAATCAAACCCAGGACCTTTCAGTCCGCAGGCTGACACTTTATCCACTGAGCCAAGCCAGCTAGGCCTGTTTGTTTTGTTTTTAATTAGTTTGTTGGGCTGAATTCATTCTAAGCTTCTGACCATGCTGCCAACCAGCTTGTAATTTCTTTTGGGTGGGATATGGGCCTTAGTAATTATATTAAAATAACCTCTCACAAGGGTTTTCTTGAACAACAAAAATTATACCTCATGAGTGGCAAATAAATGACAGGCTGCAGCCTGGCCGGTTTGGCTCAGCGGATAGAGCGTCGGCCAGTGGACCAAAGGATCCTGGGGTCGGTTCTGGTCAAAGGCACGTACCTTGGTTGCAGGCTCCTCCCCAGGCCGGGCCCTAGTCGGGGTGCATGCAGGAGGCGACCAATCGATGTGTTTCTCTCACATGGATGTTTCTCTCTGTCTTTCCCTCTCTCCTCCACTCTCTCTAAAAAAAAATCAGTGGAAAAATATCCTTGGGTGACAATTAACAACAAAAACGACAGGGCTGCAGGCGCACTCTGCTCAGAGCTCTGTGGCTGTGAGGCTCACAGAGCGGCTTCACTTCCCACCCGGCCCGTGGGAGCTGCAGGTCCCCTACCTTCCTGACCCATAGCCCTTACCCTGTGCAGTGGACCTGCGTGCCGACCACACAATTCACATGACAATTTATATCAGGCTCCTGGGAGAGTACTTGGCAAACAAAATATGTCTAAATACATGGTCACTGTGGATGGTCTGTTCTCCTTGGCGTGGTTGTTAATTAAGAAAACACAGCGATACTTAAGCAGCACAAACTATTAAAAAAAGAAGCACCTATGAGGCTTGGGATATGGCTTCCAGAAGACTTACTGTCGTAAGGCCAGGCCTCCTCCTCCACTATCAAGTCAGTTCTGTCTCAGTGAGATATAAAAACCATGGGGAAACTTTCCAGAGAGAAAGAAAGAAGCGAAGCGATAAAACATGCCAGGCATTCGGGAGTGCGTTCAGGTTCTGGAGAAGGGGGAGAGCTGGGATTCTAAAATGGAAATGAAGGGGTTCGTCCTGCCTCTCAACTTTAGTTTTAGGACTTGGGTTGGAAACGTGTGACAGAAACAGCAAACTGGGTCAGAGGTATGATTTTTTGCTTTATTCCTTCGGGATTCTCTGTACCATCAAAAGAATATTTTCTGAGAAGGTCAGCATCTGACGGAAGGAAACTTAGTTGTGACATGACATACTTCACAGCAAGACACGGCAGCTCTGAAGGGAAGCTCCGACTCCTCCGCGAGGCCCCATCAGACCTGCCCGTATTTGTGTGACTGGCACGTTAAGAGGAAAATGGCTGTACATTTTTATTTATTTTTTTTAAAATATATTTTATTGTTTGTTTTTTTTACAGAGAGGAAGGGAGAGGAATAGAGAGTTAGAAACATCGATGAGAGAGAAACATCGATCAGCTGCCTCCAGCACACTCCCTGTATGTGCCCGCAACCAAGGTACATGCCCCTGACCGGAATCGAACCCGGGACCCTTCAGTCCGCAGGCCGACGCTCCATCCACTGAGCCAAACCGGTCAGGGCGGTTGTACATTTTTAAATGGTGGACAATGACATGTGAACATTACAGGAAACCAGATGTCAGTGTGCACAAATTAAATTTTAGTGGGCCATAGCCACACCCACTTGCTAGGCATCTTCTTGCTGCTTTTCCACTGCCAGGGCTTGAGTAGTTGTCATGGAGACTGGCTGGTCCACAAGCTGAAAATATTTACTATCTGACCCTTTGCAGAAAAAGTTTGCTGACCACTGAGCTGGAAATAAGCTTAACTGGAAAACAAAATAGATGACTATCTTAATTTAGAAGTGGAGAAGGTGTTTCTAAGCACACAATCAAACACAGAGCAGCTATTAAAATGATGAAATGGACCCACGCTAACTCACTGAAAAGGATGATACTATATTGCTAAATGAAAAAAGGGCATAATATGATCACATTTTTAAAAATAAAAAACTAGATCAACCAATTCGTCGATCGATAGTTTGGAAAAGGATGATAGCTAACATATTTTGCCACCAGTAGGCAGGGACCTGGGCCACCGGAACAGTTGCTAGTTGCAAATACTGGATGTGGTTCGTTATCAGTGTATATCCCTGAGACCAGCCCTGACGCCACATCCATGTGCAAACATTTGGAAGAATTATACAATAGATGTTAACAATGACTGTCTCTGGGGGGTGGAATTGTGGGTAATTTTTCATGTCTCTTTTTTATTTACTCATAGTTTTATGTATTTTCAGATATATAATTTATTTCAGAGAGGAAGAGAGAAGGAGAGAAAGAAACATCAATGATGAGAGAGAATCAATGATGAGAGAGAATCAATGATGAGAGAGAAACATCAATGATGACAGAGAATCATTGATCAGCTGCTTCCTGCATGTCCCACACTGGGGATTGAGCCCACAACCCGGGAATGTGCCCTGTCTGAGAATCAAACCGTGACCTCCTTCATAGGTCGACGCTCAACCACTGAGTCACACCAGCAGGGCTCAGATATTTTTAAACTAACAATATTATTACTCTTAAAATCAGAAGAAAAGCTATATACATATACTTGGAAAATGAAATAAAGCAAACTAACTAATCAATAGCACCATTCCCATAAATCATGAAATGGAACTATGTTTGTTTTCTAAACTAATAAGAAATACTTTGATTCTTAATTTTTATCATATAATTTTCTAATTTAAAAAACTGCTTGTTGCAGTGGAAAATACACTAAAGGATAAAAAAATAAATTATCCTAAAAGTTAGCATTTTGGTGTACTTACTTTTTATACAAAATTGGGAGCATATTACAGTTTGTGTCTTTTTTCTTAATATTTACACAAGATAGGCCTGGCCAGTTTGGCTCAGTGGACAGAGCGTCAGCCCACGGACTGAAGTATCCCAGGTTCAATTCCAGTCAAGGGCACATACCTCGATTGCATGCTCCATCTCTGGTCCTGGTCGGGGAGTGTGTGGGAGGCAACCAATCCATGTGTTTCTCTCATATCAATATTTCTCTCTGTCTCTCCCCCTCCCTTCCACCCTCTCTAAAAATCATTGGAAAAATATCCTTGGGTGAGGATTAATATAAATATATGTATATGCTTACAGAAGATAATATATTATCAAACACTTTCAAAATATTAATGGGTACCTAATATAATGAGACTGTCATTATTTATTCCTACATAATTGGAAATTACATTACTTTTTATTTTTCTCTTATAAATAACACCCAAAAACATCCTTGTATGAAAATCCTCTCTGCTGTGGGACAGTGTCCTAGGAATGCATTGTGGGGCATGAACATTTTAACGACTCTTAAAATACATTGCCAGCGAGCCCACGGCATGGCTCAGTGGTTAGCATTGACCTATGAACCAGGAGGTCAAGGTTCAATTCCCGGTCAGGGTACATGCCCAGGTTGTGGGCTCAATCCCCAGTAGGGGGCATGCAGGAGGCAGCTGATCAATGATTTGCTCTCATCATTGATGTTTCTATCTCTCTTGTTCTCTTCCTTCCTCTCTGAAATCAATAAAATATATTTTTAAAAAAACATAAAACAAACAAGAAAAGGACTTATTTCTGTGGGATATTTTTTATGCAGTGTGAATGTGGTAGCATCAAGTAATAGCAGTGGCATATTTACTTTAGAAAACAACAACAACAAAAAACCCCCAAAACTTTAACTTTTAATGTTTAGGGTTAGATGCTTTAATAAAATGACTTAAAAATGTCAGGCTTTTGAAACAAATGCTGGGGTCCAACCCTACCTAGGGAAATGGGGGGCTTACCTAAGGGTCCCTGTTCGGGCGCCATATGCTGGGGTCCAACCCCAGCGGGTCCAGGGGTCCCCAAAGGTGTGGACGGAGTCGGCGAAGAAGGAATGACACGGAGGCAGCATTCAGTTGATCAGCAGCCTAGCCAGGATCTCTAGCCACGATCTCTGGCCAAGTTCTGGTTAGGATCTCCAGCCAGGTTCTGTTGCCATGTTCTCTCACTAGGTTCTCCAGCCAGGTTCTCCAGGTTCTCCTGCCATGTTCTGTCTAGGTTCTCCAGCCAAGATCTGTAGCCAGGTTCTGTCCAGGGTCTTTTGCCATGTTCTCACGCTAGGTTCTGTCTCTAGGTTCTGTCTCTTGGTTCTGTCTCTAGGTTCTGTCCCTAGGTTCTGTCTCTAGGTTCTGTCCCTAGGTTCTGTCTTCTGTTGTCTTGTTACATCTGTATTTATACCAGTTGATTTTAATCCTGTCAATTTCTATTCCAAAGGTTAGGGTGTTTCTTATCTCCATTCCAGGGAGTAAAGATTATGTAACTTAAGCATGATTGTTCTTAGTTAAAGTGATTAACTACCCGCCTGGCACTTAGTTAAGGGATTTTATTCCCTCCCTAACTTCAGGGAAAAATCCCTACCTAGGGAAACAACCTTTCTCGGAGAGGTGACCTTGGTTAAAACACATAGCGCCAAGAAGGGGAGCAAACATATTAAGAACAGTATGCTATATACGCCAGGTCCCTTGAAACATATGCTGTGCAGACGTTTCTTCTCTGCAGTGACTGTGTCAAGCAGCAAGGATGGACCGGCTCCTGGCAAACAAACACACATAACTAACCTTTCTCACCAAATCTCACCTGTTACCAGTCACCGTGTTATAACCCTGGTATAATCTCCAGTCTCATTTCTGGGAATCTTATCTTGGAATTACAAAGTTCTTTGGTTGGTTTTTCTATTTCCACTTCATGTGGGCTGCTAACCCTAATTAAACTCATCCATGTAATTGAACCAATGGCTTTGGTTGTCTTTTTTAGAAAGCCCTGATCAGCTAGCAATAGAACAACGGGAAACTGGCTATTCTGTTCTCTCATCTCACAAAAGCAAAACCAGGAGAAAAGAGGCACGTGGCGCTCACCGCCCACTGTGGCCAGGGAACTGTCTACACCAGTGGTTCCCAACCTTGGCTGCACATTAGAATCACCTGGGAATCTTTAAAATCCTGATTTCTGGGCCCCATCCTCCGGAAATTCTGTTTCTTTGTTACTAATGTTGTGGCCCCACCCCATAACAAAGAAACAGAATTTCCGGAGGATGAGGCCCAGAAATCAGGATTTTAAAAAGATTCCCAGGTGATTCTAATGTGCAGCCAAGGTTGAGAACCACTGGTCTACACCCTCCTCATCAGCAGGAGGGGGTCTTTAAACTCTCTGCAGAGCACTTTCTACCAGTAGCACTAGCCAAGTGACACTGGGCTGGCACTGAGATCCACACTCTCCTAATTTCACAAACAACGGAACAGAGAATGCGTCAGAAATACTTTTAGGAAGAAACTTTTTATTCGTATACAGAACATTTTAGGTCATATTCAAACATTTTTATAAAAAAGATTTAATGGGTTCCATGATAATGGTCATATGAAGATCATTTCAATACTGTACACTAATGTGTCTGCTGAATGAATGTTAAATAATTTCACAAAAGGGATGTCCATCCATTTAAGGAAATCTAGATTTCAATACCAGTTGACAACAAAGACGACAAACATTTTTTTTCATGTATTGAATATTATAAATTACTTGCTATTAACTCTCTATATATACTGTATTAGAAAAAATTGGTTGGAACTGCCTGGTAATTTCATAGCAAGTTCCTAAATAGAGCCTTAGGCCTCTGACGTGTCTTAAGCAGGAACTACTATGAGTCACTTAGAGTCTGGCACCTCACAGGAAACACTTTAATTGCACCGGCTTTCCCCGGTAAGGATGGCACAGCCCAGGAACTGCTGGCCACCTCCTGGCAAGAGCACCTGAACCATCAGCTGGGAGTGGGGGTGTGTGTTCCTTTTTTAAAGTTTGGGCATCCACCCAGCCCTGTGGCTGTGACGTTCCCGGCAGGGAGACTGGCAGTGGGAATAGTGAAGGTTGTTCAAACCGCTGAGCTCTCTGCTCCAGTGGAAACCAGCAGGCGTGGCCCAGGCCTCGTGCTCCCCCCTCTCCTCCTCCACCTGCACCCACGCCTGCAATGGTAGGTTTTTGTTCCAGGAGGCAGGCGAAGAGAAACTTAAAATCCTAACTGTCCTGATTATGAGGACTGTATCGTGTTTATAATTACCTGCTTATAAATGTATACAAATTACAAATATATAAATACAGAAACAAAAATCCTCTCTTAGTAGTGGGTGAGAATGAGGATGTTACTGTCAGGGATTTTTGTCCATAAAACAGCTTCATCATGAAAACGGGCATCTAGGATCTATGCTAATTTGGTGGTTTTTTACTACCAATATCCAAACAAGCACTTTCAGACGTGGGGAGAAATCAGGAGTGTGAGGTCACAGAAGTCTCACCGTAAAGTAGGGACAGTAAATAGGCCTCGAATGCCGACGTGGGTGGCGCACACTTACCTTGGATGTGCCATTCCTGACTTAAACTAAGACCCTAATTGGCACACCCAGATTTGAGTCCAAAGTCTATCACTTAGTAGCTGTGACCTCTTGGCCAAGTTCCTTAATCTCCTTAAGCCTCAGTTTCCTCATTTGTAAGACGGGGATAATAAAAATGCTTGACCTTAAGGGTTTCTCCTTAAGGATTAATGTTAGTATTTACAGCGAGGTCTGGCACTTGATAAGCACGCAAAAGCTACAATTGCTGTTGTTGTTGTCGTCTTCCATGACTGTTTTTAAATTAAGTTGGTGGTTAAAACATTTTTTCAAGCACGGGCCCTGAGAGCTAGGAGATGAAAGGGGAGCTGCAAGGTCTGGCTGAGGCCCAGGGCCCCACCTGCTCTGCCGGCAAACCCCACACCCAGGAGGCATCTTCAAAGAACCCCTAGGATCCCAGAGCACATTTTGAAAATCCCTGAAGAACGTTATTTACAAGTGAAAACAATGCCCCTCTTTTGAGGTTTGCTCTGCATTTGTTAGCCAGTTAGTCTTAAATAAGAAAGGTCATAGTCAGGGCAAAACGGCCACATGTAAGGCAGAGAGAAAAACGAAGTGAAGAATGTGCCCCTGGAAGTAAGGTGCTCAAAAGCAGGCAGTAAATTCACATGGTTATCTTAGAATAAAAATGTTTACATTGAGATTATTTTTGGCAAATAAAATAGGATTAAAATTCACTTCAGGTTAACTTGAGGATAATGGATCCTTACTTAGCTTTGTATTTATATCTAAAACATAGATAGATTTAGTTAAAAGAATTTAGCCAGAGCCCTAACCAACTTTGGCTCAGTGGATAGAGCGTCGGCCTGAGGACTGAAGGGTCCTGGGTTCAATTCCGGCCAGGGTTGGTGGCTTGATCCCCAGTGGGGTGCATGCAGGAGGCAGCCAACCAATGATTCTCTCTCATCATTGGTATTTCTATCTCTCCCTCTCCTTCTCCATTCCTCTCTGAAATCAATATATATACACTAGAGGCCTGGTGCACAAATTCGTGCATGGGTGGGGTTCGCACTGACCACCCGGGGGGCAGCTCTTGTGTTGATCATCTGCCCCCTGGTCAGTGCACGTCGTAGCAACTGGTCGACCTGTCGTTCCGGTTGTTTGGTCATTCAGTTGCTTAGGCTTTTATATAGATATAAAATTCAGCCAGAAAAAATAATGCCCAATTGGTCTGGACACATTCTTCAATTATTCAACACATATGCCTGCTCAAGTAAGTAAAGTTCATATGAAATTTGGTAGTTTATTCTTAAACCTTTCTAAGTTGCATCTACGTATCATGAAAACTTGTTTGCAGAATCAATACTCTTGTCAATAGATTGTGCGTCAAACTTGCAGAAGTGCCTTCCCTGTGGCTCTGAGGAATCATAACACTTTACTTCTAACCAAGCCTGGCTCTCAACTCTGAAACTAAAATACAAAGGCCTAAATATGTACCATAGTCCAATATTCATCCCACAACGGAAACTTAAACCTTAATGATTACGATGGTACTCCATTACATAGTATATTAATCTTGTTTCACTGGCTTAAGATTTCTCCTTAATGGCAGGGTTAAGTTTGCTTTCTGTGTGTACATGTGGCTACAAAAATAAAGCTGACAGTCTCTTAGGACATACAAAATGCTGGATTTTGCCTTTGCAGTTGCCTCATTAATCATCCCCAACAATGAATCATGTTAATAAAGGCTGGGGTGTAAGAAAAAAGGTTCTATTAAGAAGTAGGACATCAATGACAGTATGATATATTGGAAAAATTCTCAAATCTGATTTTTCAAGTCACTTCCGTCGTATGTGCAGAAAATGGACTTTTATAGTGGAAAACCAGCTAATGCAATTTAGTCACTTTTTGCTTGCAAAAAAATACTATGCCTGCCTCATTTATGCTTATTTTCCCCAAAATGGCCATTCTGAGGTCTGGATTAGAGTCACAATCATATTATAAAGAAATTGCTTACATTAAACCTGGAAGTTATAACTAGTCTTTCAGAATATGATCTAAAATGCCCTGGTGTCAGTGAGCGATAAGTGCTTAAAGAGCAAAGCCATCCCCCGGCTCGCATGTCCATCAGCGGCTGCAGTGGCAATGCAGCCAGTCCCCTGCGGGCACAGTGTGGGAGGCCCATGTTCCCGGCTGTGGTGAGAGAGACGGGTGTTGTGGTAATTCTCACACAGCATGCAGTAAACCTTACAAAAAGCATCTTGGCAGCTATTTTTATGAAATTCCCTCACTCATATTTTTAAAGTTCAAACATTGAGAACAAAATACTACGCTGATGAGCATTTAATAAACGTTAGGACTTAAACTGGCCTCCTGAAGAGGACACTGTCCAGCTCTGGGCAGGACGGGCTCCAGGCCTGGGCTCTGCGTCTTTTCCAAAACAAGGACAAGCAATAACAATGCAGCCATGACATACATCTTTGCTGCATAAAGGAGAGGAGTGGCTTGGGCCGAGGGACCTGAAGTTTTATAAGAATTTAATAAAGACGAAATATTTCTCACATCTTTCAGAATATGATCTAAAATGCAATTAAAAGAAAAAAACTCTCATCTTCCTTGTAATACATTTTCTAAAGGGAACTGAGTCATTCAATTTATATGGTAAAATTATATGGTAAAATTAATTATGAAATTCTTAAAAGCCTAGGATTAAGCAACATTAAAATTTTTATATCAAGCTGCAAACAAAATCTTATCTTGGAGAAGCAAGTTTAATCTCATGTTAAGTGTAGTGCAGGCAAATTACATTCTACTTTTAAGAAATATTTCTGGATGCTTTTCTTTAAAAATCTCTCTTTGGGCATTAGTTTTCCATATTAGTATTAGCCTTAAAATGAAAAGTGAAACATTCAACTGGAAAAGGATAGACAAGTATGGATTCTGATATTATTCTACAGAAATGAAGACACAGAATACTATTTACTATGAATGAAAAAATTGTAAGGCCCTAAGCTCTCCTCAGATACTACCCCTCCCAGTGTCCGCTGTCACACAGACCACATGTGGAAGGATCTGAATCTCTGGCCCCGAGATGGAGGGAGCAGATTTCAACTCAGAGAGCGAGGAGGAGTCTCCAGCTCAGACGACTTGCTTTACGAACGCTCACAGGATGAGTTCAGAGGCGGATAAACACGCGCTGTCCATGTTTCTAAGGTCCTTCTGTTCAAACATCCCATGAGTCTATGTAGTTAGCAGAGGTATATACGTGCTGATATGACAGAATAAAAGTCAGCCAGACACCACCTCTCAAACAGTGTGGACGTGGCTGGAGAAAGAATTAAAATCACGGTTTTAATTCTTCTAAGGGCGACTTTGCCAGGCTGTCTCAGCTCATGGCGAGACCATACAGTAGAATGTAAATCTAAAGACCCTTCTGCTCATGAAAGAACCGAGACCCTAATTAGGATTGTGACTAAAACTTTGTGCATCAAACAGTGCATGGGGTTATTACACAAATATTTGTAAACTCTGAAGAGTGGTCAGTGATGAACATCACCAAGACTGAAGTCACTGTGATCACTTGGGACTGAATGAGAACACCAACGGAAAGAACGCTGGGAGAGTGCCCCTCAAAGAATGAAAGGAATACCATGCTTATGGGGTCAAAAGAGGAGTCGAAGGAAATTAGTCATGAACAGTGCCAAACGCCGAAGAGGTGAGGAGTCAGCTCACAGTCATTCACGGCCTTTAGAGGGTAGTTCCTTCAGATACTGAAGCTCAGTCTATATTGCAGTGTCAGGGGGGACAGGGACGTAGATGGTGCCCGGGGGGAGCGTTAAGTGCCCACGTGCTTTTGAGTCCATCAGGTGTCCTTTCGGAATAGACCCGACATTCCCGACGGTGCAGTAGCCCGTGAGAACAGTAACAAAACTTTTCTAATCCCTTAGAATAGGACCATTTGTTCTCATTAATTTTAATCTTAATCTGAAAAACTATTGAAACTATTTTAGATCAACATTTAAATTGTCTTGAAATGTTTTAGTTTATGAGTCAAACTGGCGACACAGGCTGTGGAGTAAGATCTCAGCCCTGCTCCACATAGAAATGTGACATGTGAGTGAGAGCCTCCTATTGCGAGAGACCGAGTGACACAAAGGCCACCAGGTTGTCCTCAGTGGGTCACAATGGGGAGTCATGTGCTTGAAACAATGCCACAGGCTTCCAGGTCCGCTGGCTAGTCTTTGGTCTTGGGAATTCATTTCAGCAGAGACTTGTTCAGGCCAGATATGCTGGTTAGTTCCTCACAAGCTCAGCATTTTCAGGCTGTGGCCAAAGAACTGACAGTCCACTTTACTGACACCTTTTATAAACGCAGGTATCAATGAGAGTCTCAGAGGCTACAGAAAGTCAATGTCATGGTGTGCAATTAGGGTTGAAAGGCTTCTTTATTGCCAGTATATCGTTTAACACAGGATACACTGGCAATGAAGGGTCTAGAATTAGAAAGACAGTTTTATTGGCAAGTGAAAGTCTCTTCTTACGTCTCTTCTTATTTATTACTTAGGCACCAGGGCATGTGGAGGGGCACCTTGTGTACTGGGATGTGGGGTTTAATGGAATTCTTATGAAGGTCTGACTGTTTAATCAGAGCCCCCTTCTCGACTAAAAGGATGCCACCAGTGTTAATTCTTGCTGCTCCTCTAGATCTGTAACTGGACAGGACAGAATTCGCTGACGTCAAGAAGGCGTACCCTTCTTCAGTGCATGTACTGCAAGGACAGAAAGGTGGGGAGATGATGTAGTGAGAACTTCAGGACAGGGGCCAGCAGCCCGCAGCCTCATGTCCAAGGGAAGTTTATCAGAACACAGCCGTGCTGCTCATGAACAGTTTCTGGCTGCTTTCGTGGTACACCAGCAGAGACCTTGTAGTCCACAAAGCCAAAAGTATTTATTCTCTGGTCCTCTCAGAACAAGCCTGCTGACTCAGAATCCTACTGAAAGCAAACTGTAAAACACCCCCCGCCCCACAACACACACACAACACGAGATGAGTGGGTTGAACATTCAGGTAAGAGATTGTGGCGAGGTGCAAATATGCTTTGATGAAAACTGAGGGGAGATACTTAGCTACCACTTTCCGTACTAACCGCCTGGGAGGGACTCAGCTTGGCTTCATCCTCTGAGAGGAGGTGCTGTTCTTTTCCTAATGGGCACCTCCGGGGAACAAACATGCTCTCACTGCACTGCCTATTGGACAGGAAGGCTCTGCGAGGTCCAAGGCCCTTCATGCAGGCAGACCCGAGTACCACGGGTTCTGAAAGAGCTTGTCTAGTCCTAAAGAGTGGTCCAGCAGAGCGAGACAAGGAGGCACCTAGAAAGTCCTATATTCCTGTCCCAGAAAAAGATGCAAATGGGTAATATAACATTTCTGTTTGCCAGTTAAGTCAATATTATGGTCCATGCAAAAATTTTATGGGTATTTTCCCCAAAAAATTCAAGATATATTTTCAAGGTGAAAGTATTCTTTTTATTATGTTGAAGGGGAAACAATGAATTCAAGTGCTGTGTGCGCACCGGCTCACCTCCATCTGCACGGTTCTATTTTCAGTCATCCTACCTGTCCACTCCTCCCAATTACGCCTGCTTTTCAAAACCTCGGAAACGAAGGGCCTTTTTGATCAAGTTCCCTGCGTGGCTAAACTTGTATCTTTTCCCATCCCAATGGCTTGCAGAACAGCTGAGAGCAGAGTGTTCGGTGTGACCTCATTATCCGTCACAGGTACTGAACATGCATCCGTTTAAACATGTGTGCCCACGACTGAAAGAGAGCTCCCCGAGTGTGCTGTGTCACCAACAGCAGCAAAGAGCCGACAGACAGCCTAGGGCCCTCCCTGCTTCCAGAGGCAACTGCAGGATTCTAACCGACACCTTTAAACTTATGCAATAAAATCTTAAATGGAGGCACATTTATGATCACCGATGAGAGAAGCTACACACATATAAAACTAGCTGTTTATGTCGTCTTTAAATAATGTCTTCAGTTTCCTTTGCCACAATGAAGATGTGGCCGTGGACTAGTCCTCTCGGAGGCTGATCTGGTTCTGTAATTGCTATTCCTTGAAATGAGCTAGTTGTTTTATCTAATGATTTAGGGGACAATTACTTGACAATTGGTGTGTAACCTACTTTGGAGAATTGCCCGTGTCTCTATGTAAATACCACCATCCCAGTTTAGTAACCCAAGTGGGTGAGTCAAGATAGGGGGCGGGGCGACAAGTACTAAGCTCCACAAATCCTTCACAAGAAGGCTGGTCTCGTGTGGTAAAATGTAAATGCCATCACCTAACATGTCTCTTCACAATATGGCAACTAACACCTCCGACCCAGCACCTCCAGGATGCGCTGTGCACCAGGAACCAGCTCCATGGGCTTCCTTCCTGCTTTCCACAGCTTTCCACATCTTCCTCACATACCGAGTTCTGACATTTGCATTGGTGTTGGCCACACTAATCATTTCAAAACCAGTATTTTGCAGCAAACCACCAATAATCTTGTCACTAAGTATTCTGAGTTATGGAGATGGTGTACATTTAAGACTCTTGCATTGAGATCTCTATTTGCTAGATTGGGTTTGGTCACTGTCTTTGGCTATGGTCACCTATGGGTGTATTGGGGAAAAGAGTCCCGAGGGTCCAGGATGTGTGATCCTATATATCCTGTGCTTGACAACACAAACTACTTCTAAATAAAATATAGCTTGACAGCTACAAGCCATTAGATACTAGCAGGCAAAAATCCTGAAGTTCCTGATATTTTTTAATCATTCACTTAATATTGAGCTCAGACTATGTGCCAGGTACTATATTTGAATATGCTTTGTAGTTTCTAATTTCAAAGTTTTCCCTAACCTAAAGTACATACTGAATATATGTTTGATGTAGGGGAAGAATTACAATGGAAGTTCAGGGATGGCAAAGTCACAATAGCAACCTGTCTGGGAATCAATTCTTTATTACTCCTAAAGTTTCTTTCAACCTAAAAAAAATCCCACAATTACCCTGAAACCATGCTATATAGTTCTCTCTTTCCAGCTGTTGGGACGTGTGCCAAGAAGTAAGAGTCTTTTGCTAAGATTCTCACACACCCCTAATTATGCGGGAAGATCGATGCTTTCCTATTGCCAAACTGGTTGTGCTGGAAAAAAGAAAAACGCCTGGCTGAAGGTCAGGGGGGTGCACAGCAAGGATGGCACAGGGCAGTGAGGAAGCAGTTTCCTCCCCTTTAGCTCACGTAACAGATCCTGTGGCGCCCTTTTTCTTTCCCTCTTTAGTACAGAAGTTAGATCGTTCAGACAGACTGAGCCCTTACAGCACAGACCCTTCCATAGAAATGCTGGCCCATCCTGTTGCAGCAGAGGCTGCCAGCTAGTGCCCCCGCTTCCTCCACAACAGCTCCAGTGCACGTGGGGACTTTTCTGAAGCAATCCCATCTCATCTCATCTCTGGGTCATTATTAAAAACTGCCTTTTCATCTTGAGAAGTGGTCTCAGCTTAAGCCCTGGAACCGCAGTGAACGCACCCAATTCTTCTGCCTCATGACAGTTCCTGCGGCGGGCGTTACACGCTACATGGGCATCCACCCGCCTTCAGCTCGCCGTTCTCCAAACTAAATCGTGACTCATCCCTCAGCCAAGCCTGACCGGCTGGTCCTTTCTGTGATCTCCTTTGTTCTGCTAACACCACAAAAACCTACATAACTAGTTAGTATGTTTTCTCATATTACTCAAGTTTTAAAGACGTGAAATTTATATAGTTACTTATAATCCATTAACCTACTAATATGCAGTAAATATGGGATAACGTGATTGAGCTTTGCTTTTCAACCCATTCCCCAAAGTACAAGTGTAAATCACAGGGGAAATACTTTGTTTCTAAAACCTGTAGAGAAACGTTCAAGTCATCATGATGGGACACGTGCTGGTTAGAGCCACTCTGTGCTCCAGAGCAGCTCTCCACGCAGCACAAGGAGGTAGTTGGAGGGGCTCGTGCACTTCTCTTCATATAAAAATACACAAGCAAAAACCCTTAAAATAGTATATAATTCAAACTTTAAACCTCAAGTACAAAGATATCTGAATTATACATGTCAAAGTTTACAAAGGTGTCCCCCACCCCAATTAGTCTAATTGTGTACACTTTGATTGCAAAAAAACTGAATGAAAAAACCAAGAGTCAACAAAATTCACAAGCCAGAAGCAGTTTAGTGCTCACAAGTTTATATTTTTAGGTTTGATAAAGATTCTTGTGTATTTTCTAAATACACGGACAAACAGTCTTGGAAGTTTACATACATGTCTTAGGACACTTATACTAGGTAGGTAAGTTACATTTAAAAATTGGTCTTCGTAAAAGATCTTCCCAAAGAGCTTTTACAAACAGCAGGCAGAGAAAGTGTTCTTTCTATGTTTACAGTGTTAAATGCTGATTCTCCCATTTCATAATGGCCTCAACCACCCCTCTCCTCAACCCAAAACGGTGTTTCCAGTAGCCAGTGTACTCCATCCACAGCTAAGTCCCCAGGGTCCCACGGCAGGGCTTCCCGTAGCTTCTCCCCACACAGCCTGGCTGCCTAGAGCTGCCCCCGCCAGGAGGCAGGGCCACAGCAGGAGCAAAGCTTCCCGTCTCACCCGAAAGGGACTCAGAGACGCCTGGACCATGTTTAAGTTTAAGGATCTGGGTGACTGAACGGCACTAGACCTGGGGTTCATGTTTCTTTCTTCATTTAAAAATGAAATGCCGCACTGAGGCTGGGTGCCTGGTTTGTAGGCAGGTGGTGCAGCGATGGCTGCACAGGAGGAAGGTAGGGAGGATGTGCACCTGGGGACAGCGGAGAGAAAGGCGTAGACGCTAGATTCCTAACAGCTGTTCTAAGGGAAATGTGTCTCCACAGGGGACTCCTTAAAAGGGTGAACTTCTACAAAAGCTGTTGCATGAGGCCCAGTGGAGCCTCCAGAAGGGCCGGGCTCGGGGGAGGCGGTGGTGGGAGCAGCTCGGCCTGGCCCTGGCCCTGGCCCTGCGGCTGCTACAGCGAGCAGGCGGCCGCTGGGAGCCTTTCCTGTCTATAAAATGGAGACAATAGCACCTACCTTAGAGAGAACAGATCAAATAAAGCGCAACGGCACGTGTAGGCACTAAAAAATGGTAGCTTTTGGAATCATTATTCAGAAAAATAAACTCTTCATTCTATGTTGACAAAGTCCTAAAAATATAAGTAAAGCTTATCAAAGTTTTAAAATTTGTGATTTTAAAAACCCATCTCATCATACTTTCTCCATGATTACACTGCTCCAGTTCTTTTCAGGCCTTTGACACTATGTTGTAGTGATAGAGTTTCTCTCTTCCCCCTTCCTCGTTCCTTCTTTTCCTCTTGGTTCCCGTCTATTACTGAACAACTGCCAGTGTTCTAAGCATCTGACAAGAGTCTACGCATGACCTCATTCTCCTCATCAGGATGGCTCTACCCAAACCAGTGAAATGTTTCCCCCCAAATTTCAAAGCTACTCATGACTGTTCAGTTTCCCTTCCTGTAACATCTCTTCTTTTTTCAGCTTAGTTGCTGTGGTACTAAAATTTAGCAAAACATCTAGTGACTATAAAAAATGAGGGCCAAACTCTGAATGACAGTGTGGGGACCGTGTAGCGGTGACTGTCAGAAGCCTAAGAAACAGTGTATGACCTTGATTTATCTGAGAGGGTCTGTACTACAGTGAACAGCAGAGAGGCAGTTCATGCTCTTCCCCTTCATTAAAATTAAAAGCTCTGAAATATTTTTAATTTTAAGTTATGAGAGAAAAATTCAGCAAATGTGTTACACACAATTCTGCCAGGGCCCCACAGACCAAACTATGGGTATTTCGTTGTTACCTGGGAGACCAACCCTAAGTTCTTAGCATCTCAACTTCCTGAATTTGTACTGTAAGTCAGAAAAAGAACATACTTAAAAAAATAGAAACATCCAGTAGTATACCTTAGTACTAAAACTAGTTTTTAAAAATGATCTAGAAGGGTAAAGGCAGTCCCTCAAGATCATGGAACAAAATAAATTAGGGAGTCAGCAAGTAGAAAAGTTTGTCAGTTCTGTTTCTTGTGAAACGCTTACTTTAAAGAAGAAACTTTTATATAGGCTGAGGCTAATATATTCAAGAGTATAAACATTTTTCCTTTGGATTGCCTTTCTAAAAACAATATGGTAAAGTAAATATAGTCCGATCTGTCATAACACAACATAAAAGGTAATGGACAATCATAGAATATCTTAAATTAACAGTAACAAGCCATCTACATCAAACTTTGCTTCCAACTAAACCAAGCAAAAGCACAACAATCCTGTAGTGTACCACATGTGTATTTCAATTTACTGTATGCAATCTAACAGAAATTTGGTCATAATTTACCAGATATACATAAATGATTTAAGTAGTAAAGAAAATTCAACTTAAAGAGAATAAGTTCATACCTTGGGAAAAGTAAAAAGTACATTAGAGTGTAAAGCCCAGTCCAGTTTCTATGCAATAAGTGACCTGCAGTCTAATAAAGCAGATTTAGCAACTTTCAGATATATATCTTTTCTCTTTAATATATATTTATATATAGACAGATCTACCGATTGTAAACTATGGTTTATTTTAAAGGAGGGGGATAAATGGGATGAAAGAAATCTTTATACTATACTTACATATTCACAATGCAGAACATTTTATGCTTAAAATACTTTTTCATTCATAGTATCTTTACCCAACTAACGTCTACTTTGGACCCCACCAGAACTACATTTTACTCATTTACCTAGAACATTGAGAATAAGATGTACTCTTCAGTCTTAAAAATCAAACCAAAACTATTCGTGTCAGTTTTACAGTTATGTAGAAACTATAATAAAGTTTAGATAATGAAAGATGCATCTGACCATGTAACTGTACTTTATATCTTTGATTTATCTGGGCAGAAACATTGATGTCTAACATTTAAGCATCATTTTACTGAAATCAAAGATAATGAGAAAGCGTCTCTTAGAAAAGTATCAATGTTTCACCCTTGATCAAATGGAGCACCACACAGCAGGAAAATATGCTGAATCTCTATTTAAAAGAAAGCTGAAAGTTTGATATCCCTCACTCGGTATAATATACAATATGTTCCTGATAATGTTGTGCACATTAATATTAATTATGTGACATCTTGCTGTCTTACAATTAGCTAATTCATCTATCATCAGGCTACATAAACCTGACAATTTCTACTTTATAATATATCACCTCTTGTATCCTGAAAAATTCAGTTAATCATAAATTGTAAAGCCTCAATATTTTATTTGTAAGACTTTTGCAGATCACTGAATCAAGGTGACTACTAGAAAGACTGCATACCAAGGTGTAGTGACTAAGGAATTGAAAAAAATAATTGTCTATCATAATTTTAAAACACTGAATATCCCAGTAAATATGAAACAAAAGAGAATGCAATTTTTGTGTTAATTTTAATGGTAAAAGGGCACAAGAGTAAAAACCTGATAGTTCACTTATATTGCATAACAAGCTAACCAAACTGGACATGGAGGATAAATCATAAAACAAATCATTTTACTTATTGTTTCTATGACTCTTCTTTCGATCAGATTTCTGTCTTTTCAAATAGGACTGAGGTATAGTACACTGGCAAAAATAAAAAAAGGCAAACAAGAATAGTGCCAAAGTAACAGATACCCAAAACCAAATACCATGTCAGAAAACATCATATAGAACCATTTTATCAGATTAGAGCAGCAAGAGGAAGTGACTTCTAAATCATAATCATTTAGTGGTATTTATCAACTTCGTCACGGTAACTTTGCAACATCATTCTTCGTTTGTGAAGTAGTAAAATTCATGTCAAAAAGGAAGGGGGAATGGAGGAAGTCAATTAGTTCATTCCAATAAATTACCTCTCCAGTTCTTATAAACATGCCCATCAGCACAAAATTGAGAAATAATACCTAAGACTAGAAGAGACTTGGTTTAACTTATGAAGCAAATCAAAATGGAAAATACAGAAAAGTACAACCAATGGGGTTGAAAAGGCCCCTCACTGAAAATCTGTATTAAAAAAAATAAAATTAATAAAAATAAAAATAGAAACAAAACTCTACTAGTACAAACTAGCCTGAGTGGTTTGGTGGACAGTGTAGTTGGGCCAGCTGTCACTGTATTCTCGTAACTGGATTTTCTTCATTCCGGTTAAACTGGTACGTAAACGTCAGCTCTTTACAGACAGGTAATCCATTTTCATTAGGACCCAAAGAGTTACTGTATATCCTATAAATAAAAAATATTTTTACTTTGATAACTGACTGAAAATGTGGGGACTCCATGTAATCCAACTACAAGGTTGGTTGCTGTCCAGTCCTGTGCAAATATAAAAAAATTTTGCTATAAGGCTTTGACCCTACAGTTTTCACAGCAACTTAACTACCATCCAGCATGTACCATATTTGCAAGCCTTCAAGTTCAACAATTCAAATTGTCGCTGCATATTACGTCCCAATGCAGCATCCTTGAGGAGCAGAGTAGGCCAGTTAATCATCCTGAGACATACAGACGTCTCCCAACTCGTCCCATCGTGACGGGTGGTTTTGATCTTCTCCCTCGTCAGCCAGCTCTTCTTCGGCTTCTCCCCCTTTGTTCTCCTCGTACTCTTCATCCCGAGGGAAATCTGTCTCCTGTCCCTGATCTACACCTTCTTGCCTTCCTGGCCGTGGTTTATCTGCACATTCTACACAAATACCATAGCGTCGAGATCCATGTCTGATTCCAACACTGGCAGCTAATATGAAGGTCTTCTCACACACCATACATTTGTATTTTTTATCCTTTTTATGCACCTAATTGAAGGGGGGAAAAATCCAATAAGGACGGTATAAACAACTGAATGCATTTGAACCACTCAAATCACCAGCTGAACCATGAGTAAATATACCATTTTTGCTGTATGAGGCTCAGTATCAGACCATAAGTCATACTCTTTGTTTAAAGCTATTAATAATCAGCCTTCCTTAAAACTGCAGTAACAGTGCTAATATGCCTTAAACTTTACTGACATAAACATAGTTTAGCTCAAAGATCAGTTATATTTAAAGTTACTTACCAGGGAATGTCTTTTTACATGCTCTCTGCGAGTAAACAGTTTTCCACAAATATCACAGCTAAAGGATCTGACTCCCGTATGAATGAGCAAATGCCTTTTTAGTGTTCGTCTGTATTTGGCTACATAGGTACAATGAGGGCATTTTAACTTGTTCATGTTTAGAGATGATTCACCTTTGAGAATAAAAAAAAAAACACAGAAAAGCACTTATATATAAAACATAAAACTTGCTCTCAAAAGCTTACCTATCCCTGAGAACAGGGACAATTACAGGGCTACTACTGTCTTGATTAAAAAAAAAAAAACCCAAACCACCACAACTCAGAATAATTCTGTACATGTTTAGTTGACTAATACTTGCCATTTTCCCAAGTTTCTTGTTTTGGCCAAGATTCAGGCAACAATCCATACTTGAAATCGTTTGCAGCACCTGGTAGCAATCCATACTTGAAATCGTTTGAAGTACCTGGTAGCAATCCATACTTGAAATCACTTGATGGGCCAGGCATCAGGCCATACTTGAAATCATGTGAAGTACCTAATACAATTGAAAAGTGATTTCGATGTAATAATGGTAATAAAGATCTGTCTTTTGCTGGAATAAAAACACACAATAAATGAGCATTAAGATAGAAGAGCTTAATTTAAAATAGCTAAATAAAAAACCTCTACATTTTAATCTAAAACTGACATGTTTTCATACTTTATTACCTAATTATAATATCCTAATGGCAGGCATCTTAAACAGAAAACAAACTAAAGTTTAAAATACAATTCAAACATGGGGGAAAATTCAGTGAAATAAATCTAAATACTTTTTAGTGGTGTGTGGAGGCCACAATGAAAATACTGTCTTTCAAACATATTCAACACAGAACCCTGTCTTAAAACAGTTGCTCTTCCTAATTATTGTCACTCAAGACTGCCAGCCCAAAGCCGAGCTGTGGAACTAGACGGTCTCCTTCTGTCCCCAAACTATCACATAGTCTTGTCTTAAGACTAATTAGTTTAGAAAAATGGACGAGGGATGAAAAATATAAACAGGTAAACTACAAGTATCAAGTTCTTGTATTATCAGACCCTTGTCTGTGGTCATAGACACACTGGGCAAGGTAACGGAATGCCTGTGGGGCTTCACCAAAACCTCTTTCTAAACCCATCCTTGAAGAAATGGAAATCAAGAGGGTAGAATCAGAACAGAATAGTCGAAGTCCCGTGGGATCTTCAGAAGAGCTAAACCAGGAATTCTCTCCTCTGGACCTGGTCCCATGTTGACTATTCTTTGTACTGGGAATCCTTGGGCAATGTGAATCCAGAATCCTCATGGCTATTGCCACCCAGATCCAATCCACCATCAACTCTAGCCTCTGGATTATGCTCAGTAGCCACCAGCTTATCTGCCTTCCTACAGTGTAGTTCAACACAACAATCAGGTTCTTTTTAAAACTTTCAGTCAGAGCCTGGCACTCTGCTCAAAAGCCCGCAAGGACTATCCACTGCACTCAGAGTAGAAGCCAAGGACTCCCCAGCTCCTACCAAGCAGTGCCTGACGAGCCCTTGCTTCCAACTGCCCTCCTGGCCGCTCTGCTCCAAGCAGACTCCCCAGTACTGTCCTCTGTGGTGAAATGGTCCTACCTTCAAAGTCTCTGCCTGGGACTCCCCCTTCCGGGCTGTGCACAGCTCACTCGTGCAGCAACTGATTAAGTTTCCTCCCATGTACACCATGGATATAATAAAGGAAAGCTTGTCAAAAAAAGGGTTTTCTAAGAATTTGTTTCCCAGCCCTAGCTGGTTGACTCAGTAGACAGAGTGTTGGCCTGCAGACTGAAAGGTCACAGGTTCGATTCTGGGCAAGGGCATGTACCTGGGTTGCAGGCCCTGGCCCCAGTTAGTCAGGGAGCATGTGGGAGGTAACCAATGATGTCTCTCTCACATCGATATGTCCCTCTCCCTCTCCCTCTCTAAAAATCAACAGAAAAATATCCCCAGTGAGGATTAATAAAAAAATAAAAATAAAAAATAAAAATTCATTTTCCTATACTGCATCTATTTGCAGATACATTAATTTTCTTAAAAATTAAAATAACTGCCCTAGCTGGAATTAAACTTGGGACGGACCTTTCAGTCAGCAGGCCGATCCTCTATTCACTGAGCCAAACCAGCTAGGGGGCGAGCAGGAGGCAGCCAATCAGTGATTCTCTTTCATCACTGATGTTTCTATCTCTCTCTCCCTCTCCTCTCCTCTCCCCCTTTACTCTTCTCCTCCCTTCCTCTCTGAAATCAATAAAAATATATTTTAAAAAAAATTTGTTTAAGAACTTAAGACATCTTTTTTGGTAAAAGTATCAATATCCAACAGTGCACAAAGGCCTCTCGGGGATTTAAAAATCACATTTCATTGCTAACAATGTAAATTGTTTTGTGCTTAGAAAGCCACCCATTTTGTTAAATGTTAGGAAAGCCCTCTCAAAAACAAAAAACAAAGGAATAAAAGAGAAAAAAGAAGGAAATCTCGAATCCATAATTATATAATTTAACTATAGTGTATTGCTATTTGGGGGTAAGTTTTCAGAATCCTAGTGAGTGTGTGCGAAGGAATAGATCACCTTCACATTCCTAAAGTTTGAGCTTTGTGACTCACAGTTCTTGTCCAAATCAATGCCTGTCTTGCCTTTGTTATTTTTTAAAAAATATTTTATTGATTTTTTTTTTTACAGAGAGGAAGGGAGAGGGATAGAGAGCCAGAAACATCGATGAGAGAGAAACATCGATCAGCTGCCTCCTGCACACCCCCTACCGGGGATGTGCCCGCAACCAAGGTACATGCCCTTGACTGGAATCGAACCTGGGACCCTTCAGTCTGCAGGCCGACACTCCATCCACTGAGCCAAACTGGTCAGGGCTTGCCTTTGTATTTTTAATGTCCAAAACATACTCTTCAGTTATTTGTTGAATAAGTGGTATCTGGCAAATGGTATTTCTGACATGCTCAAAATACTTGAAAAATTAACATAAGAAATCATGTTAGATATGATGATATCAACTAAATATTATTCATTACATAAAGGAACAGACAGAATAGCCTAAAACATGACTTGATAATCCAAGAGTCAGAATTAAAGATTTTTAATACTTGAAATTCCATGTTTTTCTAAATAACCTCCAGTAAAGACATAACAAAAAGCATTCATGATAATAGGCAAGAGAGCATTCTGAAATTCAAAATAATTCAAATTAAGGAAGGCTTATCCCAAACTTAGTCATCTCTCCCAATTCTTACAACAATGGGCTATCTTGTAGGATACCTAAGAGCAGCTTGAAGAAAGATTCCTTTGTAATTCAACCCACTGAAGGATCATTAAAGTCATTGAAAATCTACTGCAAAATTGTGCTTACTTGTGATTCCACTAGTATCCCTGCCCACGAATCCGTGCACCAGTAGCTCGCAGCCACCCTCCAGTAGCTCTCCGCCTGCTGCCCCGCCCTCCTGTGGCTCCCTCCGCCCGCCGCCCAGCCCCTCATAGCTTGCTGCCCTACTCCGCCCTGCTTATAGCTCGCTGCCCCACCCTCCTGCTGATCCATGATCTGGTCGTTACACTTCACGGCATAACAACCATTTGCATATTACATCTTTATTATATAGGATAATGGCAAACTAAGAAGACAACAATGTTTTTATAGTCAAAATTGTAAGATAAAGGCTGGTCTCAGTTGCAAAAAATCCAATGAATCAAAGTGTCCCCTAAAGACAAGTGACTCTAAATCAAAGTGTTTCTTTTTTTGCGAATGAGATAAATTAGAGAGACCATTACCTGAAAATGTGTACGTGCAAATTTAAAACTACGTATGAATGTACATAGCCCAACTGAACCAGTCCATTCTTAAAACAGATTTCTAAACCAAAAGCAAGGGCAAGAAAACATTCCTGTACTCAGTGATTCTCTGAACAGCAAAAGTCTTCAAACTGTAACCCAAATCTGTAAACTACTAACTTCAAAACCTTTTTTTGTAAATTCTTTCAACAGTTAGGAGAAACCACCTTAAGGGAGCTTCTCCGAGTTTTGGCTTCGTTTTTTGCTGGTGTATTCTGCCTTCAGAAGCCCAACAGTTTTTGGTAAGAAGTACTCCTAGTAGTCCCCTCCCCATCAATTCTTTAAAAAATGTCTAGGCTACACAAGCTGAAACAATGACCATCTATATCCCTGTATGTACATTCAACAAATGTTCACTTTGCAGAATGTGCTCTGCAATACATACACACACCTTTGATGTCTATTTGAAAACAATCTGTACAACCATCTCTTCACCCCTAAACACAGCGTGCATCTTCTAGAACTTTCTCCCACATAACCACAGCACCTTTATCACATCCAAGAAATTTAAAGTTGTTCAACACCTGTCATTTAATCCATACGACATATTTAAATATCCAGCTGTGCCCAAAATGCCCCTTTAGTCCTTGTTGGGACTGGTCCCCTTCAATCCATGGTCCCTCTGCTTGTCTTTCCTGGCACTAGACCTTTAGAATCTGGACTAGGTGGACTTACGTCCATCTACCTCATTTCCTGTGTGATCAGATCTGGGGCAAGAACACCATAAACACTGTGCGTCCGGAGGCCCGTGTTCCAGTTCCTTTCACTGTAGCACTATGTTTGATCACTCGGTGATGGTCACTCATCAGACCTCTTTATTGTACAGCTACCTTTTCCTCTTTGTAACTGAAGACACCATCACCCTGTAAACCTTCCATTCCCACATCCCTGTGCTCAGTCCTGGAAGCCCATCAACCATGTCACCATAGAGTGACGTTCTTGAATTATTTCCTGTGGGGATGCAAAAATATCATTCTTCTATATTTATTAGCTTGTCATTCTTCTGTAAAGAAACCTTTCCCTTTCTAATTGACTCATAATGTATTCATGTAACTCTGTGGAATGTGCATGGAATTCTTTGTTCCCTAAAGTACAGCTGATATACCAGGTAAATATTACTATTTAGAATTAATATTTTCTGTAGCCAGCAACAGCCAATTATTTTATATCAAAGCTAATTCAAATACATTAATCATTCTAATAATTACCATTCTCATGCCATCTATACTTTAACACAGCGGTTCTCAACCTTGGCTGCACATTAGAATCACCTGGGAATCTTTTTAAAATCCTGATTTCTGGGCCTCATCCTCCGGAAATTCTGTTTCTTTGTTATGGGGTGAGGCCACAACATTAGTAACAAAGAAACAGAATTTCCGGAAGATGAGGCCCAGAAATCAGGATTTTAAAAAGATTCCCAGGTGATTCTAATGTGCAGCCAAGGTTGAGAACCGCTGCTTTAACAGAAGTCATATAATTACTTTTGATATTGAGTTTTACAATGTCCACCCAACAAAGGAGAAATGCCTATCTTTTTATTTACAGGCTTCCAAAGTCCATCATAATCACAGACACCACAGATGAAAGTACTTACATATAATCCTCTCCTTTAAGAAAAAGAAACTGCAGTAGGTCCTTAGTAAACATGTACACAAACACTTCCCAATCCTCAAATCCTCTTAAATGTATTCTTTTTAAATTCTTACTGCACGGGTGGAGGGGTGTTAAAGGGACACTGTAATACTGTCGATAACAAGTCCTGCTGTGCCTACCAGCATCGCCTGCATCCTGCCCCAAGCTGGCTTCTGCCAGCACGTTTGCGTTCACATTCCTGTCACAGTCCGGCCCCGGGAGCAGAGCACCATCCAGATCTGAAAGAGATGGAGAGTCATCTGTTATTACAGCCGCACCACAGCTGCCACCCAGCACACTCCCTTCTGGAACTGTTTCTTGGGCACACAGAGGGCTATCTGCAAGTGCTGAACACCTGCTCAACACCGCAAGGCACGGAAGGGCGAGACATGATTTTCAACCACAAGAGTAAGTGCACACTCAGCAGCAAGCACAGTGTACTGGAGCATGGGCTGCGAGCCCGGGGGCACCGGTACTCCAGCTCCATTTGCTACTGGCTACATGAGCGCATGTCAGTTTCCTCACATGCATCTACTTGTATCAGATTTGACAGAGAAATTAGGTTAATGCAAACCAAGGGTTATAATTATGATGTCTGGCACCCAACAGAGGATGACTACTGCTGGTACTAAGTACTAGATGTATAAAACATCATATGGCTCAGAGGTGGGAAGGAAATATAAAGCTAAAATAAAAAGGAAGCTATCAGAGAAGAGGTCATTCCCAAGAGTTCATAGTGAACTGTGGAAAGGATGTGATAGGCAGCATAAAAGGAAAAAGCACACTAACGTGTTAATCCCTTTAAATCTGTTCCATCCCTTCATTTCTCTACCACTGCCTGCAACTGGCTCTTGTCTTTACTCTCCTGATTAGTGAGTAAACGACTCAAACAGTTCCTTGGTCTCCTTGCTGCCCAAATACAGTGCTCCCACCACCACTCTCCCCACACACTGCCCGAGAGATCTTCCAAAAACATCAATCTTTAAGTTGCTCCTTTACTTATGATCGCCCATGGTTAACCACAGCTTTTACGATAATCTTCAAACTCCTTTGAGTCCAAGGTAATGTTTCAGGTGCCTGCTTAGGAATCTAGACTCACCCACTGGCACCATCTACTCTCCCAGATGAATCACACATTTCTGAAGACAGTGTTAAAATGCCGCGTACTATGGACTGTCCCTCTTCTGCCTTCTATTCAAGACCCATCCTTGGTAACACCATTCTGTACTGCTCCGATTCTCAATACTAAAGGTTAAAAAGTTTATGGTGGGCAAATATAATCATACAATGAAACGCTACCCAGCAGTGGTTCTAGTGCAGCTATAAACCCCAAACCACCCACCAGATCTGGTACTTTCACACTACGAGGCCAGTAGGATAACACTTCCATCATGACCGAGAGAAGAATAGTTTAATTGATCCCAAGTAGACACAAAGTCATGTAGGCTCCTGCAGGCTTCTGTAAAGAATTTGGCCTTTTTTTGCTAAAAGCAATAAAAGGGTTTTAAACAGGCCGTTAGTCTCGTTTGTCTTAAAAAAAACACACACCAAAAAACTCTTCCTGGTGTAGGAATGACTCAAAGGAGGGCAAGAGGAGATATCGGGAGACCAGTTAGGAAGCTATTTTAATACTACAAGTGAGAGCTGGTGGTGGCTTGTGACTTGGTTGAATGGCCATGGCAAATGGAGAAAAGTGGATGAATTTGAGAGTTTGTGGGGCAAAACTGACAGGGTTTGGTGACAGACTGGGTGCTGGGGTGGGGGCGAAGGTCATGAGTACGTTTCCAGACTGTTGCTAATGGCAGCTGAGAACCTGAGGAAAGAGCCCATTCTGGAGGGAACAGGAGGTGTAGGAAGTTCAATTGTGAACTTTACTGAGTGAAACATACTTCAGAACAAGGCTGAATAATATGCTTGGGGTGGGACGGGGGTGAAGAAGGCAGCGCTAGGACTTCCTGGGACCAGCTCTGCCACAGCCTCGCTGTGAAACAGGCTACTTTGCTTCTGTGATTGAGGACCGCGCCACAGTGCTCGTGCAGTCCCTCCCCCAGCAGCAGTGCTAGCTGGGAACTTCTAGAAATGGCATTTTCAGGCCCACCACAGACCTACCAGAGACTCTGGAGGTGGGGCCCAGCAACCTGGAGTTAGTAAGCCCTCTAGGGGACTCTGATGCTCAGGGAAGACTTAGGGCTGTATTTTTTTCTTCCAGGTGGAGAAATTTAGTACCAAAAACTTTAGATTTGGTGCTTGAGCTGGGGACAAAAATGTTTGAGTCGTTAGAATACACATGGCAAATAAAGCCATGGGAGTAAACAGATGAGGCCTGGAGGAATCCTAGCATTTAATAATCTACCAAAGGGTATAAAAAGATTGTTAGAAAAGTATTTCAAGAAGTAGTCCACTGTGACAGTGCTGTCAAGAATTCAAGATGAAGCCTGAAATATGGGTCACTTTCATTTCATCCAAGAATCCTGAGCACCTCAGTGGGTGGGTGGGGGCAAGCAGGAAGTAACAATGGCCTGTGTTAAGAATGGGAGATAGCCCTAACCGGTTTGGCTCAGTGGATAGAGCGTCGGCCTGCGGACTGAAAGGTCCCAGGTTCGATTCCGGTCAAGGGCATGTACCTTGGTTGCGGGCACATCCCCAGTAGGAGGTGTGCAGGAGGCAGCTGGTCGATGTTTCTCTCTCATCGATGTTTCTAACTCTCTATCCCTCTCCCTTCCTCTCTGTAAAAAAAAAATCAATAAAATATATTTTAAAAAAAAAAAAAGAATGGGAGATAATGAATTAGGAGATAATACAATTTGAGAAATTTGGCTGTAAAAGGGAAGAGTGCCGAATAGAGTAAGAGTTTTGTCATTTATAAGATGAAAGTAATAAACATATTTAAATGCTGAAAGGAAGAAGTCACTAAGAAGGGGAGAAGTTAAAGCTATTGAAGAAATACCACAAAAAGAAATGGTCAGGTTTGTAAGGTTCCCAGGGAGTCTGTTTGAGTAACAGGAGAGAGAGCAAGGAACATCTGTCCGGAGAGGAGTTTGAAGGCAGCACTCAGGACTTTTCTGTCCAGTAGATGGGAGGGTGATGCCAGAGTATGAAATAGGTGGGACGTCAGGAGGATGACTGAGAAGTAAACAGACCACACTCCTTCACCTGGTCCTTCAGAGCAGAACACTATTTGGGTCTTATTTTCCCAACTAGAGGCCCGGTGCATGAAATTCGTGCATGGGGGGTATATCCCTCAGCCCAGCCTGCACCCTCTCCAATCTGGGACCTCTTGAGGGATGTCTGACTGCCCGTTTAGGACATCCCTCTCACAATCCAGGACTGCTGTCTCCCAACCGTTTGCCTGCCAGCCTGATCGATGCCTAACTGCTCCCCTGCCGGCCTGGTCACCCCTAACTGCCCTCCCCTGCTGGCCCAGTCATCCCTAATTGCCCTCCCCAGCAGGCCTGATAGCCCCCAACTGCCCTCCCTTGCAGGCCTAGTCTCTCCCAACTGCCCTCTCCTGCTGGCCTGATCGCGCACAATTGCCCTCCCCTTCTGGCCATCTTGTGACGATCATCTTGTGTCCATATGGGGGCGGCCATCTTGTGTGTTGGAGTGATGATCAATTTGCATATTACCTCTACTAGATGGGATATTTATCAAAATGCATAACAAATAAAAAGCTTTTCAAGAAATGTTAAATGCTACTTAAATAATCTGCCCTTTGCAACATTACTAGTTTAGTTGTAATTAATGGTGTTTGAAGAATAATTTCTCAGTTTTCAGGTGTACAATTGCACTAAAACACGTCCATACACTGAAAAATAAGTGAAATTCAGTAGCTTTGTTTTCCTACGAAAAGTTAAATGTATTTTGAAATTCAAAAATAAAATGCAAATCACTATCCAAACAATGTTATTAAGTTTCTGTCTTTTAAAAACAGTAATTCGAAAGTGTAGCCTGTTGAGAGGGCATTTGTCAAATTCCCACAATGGTTTGTCAATATGGGGTATTTCTATTTATGTAACATCCTATAGTGATTTGTTGAAGGCTTTCCTCTGCTGGTTCTTAAAACAAACATCTCCCGTCTTCTACCCCATCTCGAAAGTATTAGAATTTAACTTGTAATCTTTAATCCTACATGGACACTAAGTACACAACAGCAATAATAGATGGCTAGTGTAGTCGTCCTGTGTGCAACATTTCCCCTCCGCACAAAACCACACCCGTGCTAGACAGTAAATCTCTTTGGAGAGGTACCAGCTACTTGGTTCTTGGTATTAAAAACAAACCTCAACACAGGTGAGCTCTGCCAGGCTGACAACAGCTTTCCTAAGTAGCATGCTTAATGCATGAAGCAATACATCACATCACTCTGGACCTTACGTGACACCAGCCAAACTGCCTAGCAACTCATTTCTCATCAGTTTCGCTGATGTGAGTGGGAGAGAAGCCAGGTAACCAACTGTTCACTTGATATAGGGACGAATTTGCTTCGCTGGGAAGCAAAGGCAGTAAATCTTCCTCACCATCTTTTTCTCTAAAATTATAAGATTAAAAAGTAAACTCTTTAACATATTTGCTTTTCTAACATTCATGACTTTGCTATGGAAATCTTTCACTTCATTTAAACTTAGCAAAAAGGGCTAAGATCTCTCTACAATTGTCAGACCTTTTAAAGAACTATTAAAACGTTAGTTTCACAAGATAACAGCTTTCTGAATGGTAGCAGGTATTATGTGTGCTGTGTAATATGATTCAAATCATCAGAGCTAAATGATAAGCCATGTATAATTTCTCTATTTTTACAAATGTCTTTCTCCCATGAACAGGTAATAGCAGACCCCTCCCTCAAAGAAGATAAAGAACAGAGTTTATGCATCAAGCAGTAAGTCCTTTTGTATATGCTTTCTCACACAAACTTTCCATGTGTATGTCACAATAGTAAGAATGTTCGTATCCTCGTTGCATGAGGAAGCTAAGATTAAGCTAGACTCTAGCTCAGCTGTGGGCAAACTACGGCCCGCGGGCCGTATCCGGCCCGTTTGAAAAGAAAAAAACTAAAAAAAAAAAAAAGACCGTACCCTTTTTTGTAATGATGTTTACTTTGAATTTATATTAGTTCACACAAACACTCCATCCATGCTTTTGTTCCGGCCCTCCGGTCCAGTTTAAGAACCCATTGTGGCCCTTGAGTCAAAAAGTTTGCCCACCCCTGCTCTAGCTGCTAGAGGTAGAGAGCTGCATTGCTCGTTGACTCAACTCCTGGTAATGTGTTACAAGCACCAGGCGTGTGGCCTGGTGCACAGCAAACAACCAAAAAGGGCTCAATTTGCAATGCTGTCCACCTTAAACTCACTTTCTAGTGATACTTGATATACTGTTCTGCTAAAGGAGCAAAGATAACCCTCACTACACTCTGCTAAACCAGCATTCAACTTTATTAACTTCCCTTTATTTAATACAACCATTTCAAAATCTTAAATGGACCTTCGATGTCAGCTATCACTGTTCTTTGCACTTACACATTATCTTTAAAGCATCCTCCAGCCCAGCCAGTGTTACTCAGTGGTTGAGCCTCAATCTATGAACCATGAGGACACATGACTGGATTGTGGGTTGGATCCCCAGTAGGGGGGTGTGGGAGGCAGCTGATCAATGATTCTTTCTCATTATTGATGTTTCAATCTTTCTCTCCCTCTCTGAAATCAATAATATAAAAAAATAATATAGCAACCTCCTCCCCAGAATTCATTTTTAAAATAATTCTCTGATTAACATGTCTTGCCTTTTTAAAACATGACCTCTTGTAGGTCATGGGTTTTTTAAAAATCTGGTTCACAAGCAATGGAAAGAGCATCCTATATAATAAAAGGCTAATATGCAAATTGACCAAACGGCCAAATGACCAGTCGCTATGATGCGCACTGACCACCAGGGGGCAGACGCTCAACGCAACCTCTCCCACCTCCGCAGCAGCACTAAGGATGTCCGACTTATGGCGGGCCTAAGCCATCAGTCAGACATCTCCCGAGGGCTCCTGGACTGTGAGAGAGAGCAGGCCAGGCTGAGGAACACCACCCCCACCCCCCACCCCGCCGAGTGCACGAATTTCGTGCACTGGGCCTCTAGTGTTTTTATGAACAGGTATAGGTTATTTTCACTTCCTTCACTGAGATCAGTATTTCCCTGGTTCAGTGGAGTAAACAGTTGCGATGTGGTCTATGCAATAAAGCACCCTTGAGCTCCTGCAGCAGTTCCCCTCCACGCGGAACTGCGCCTCCCAGCCTGGGCTCTCCCGTTCCCTCGCACTCCTCAAGGCGGGCACTCTGTCATGACCAGACCTCATCGGGCTCCCGGGTCACTTCCCACTCCATGAACAACACCCTACAAATGCTTTTGTGTTAAAGGCAAATATAAACAGATCGAATCTCTAGTTAAAACCTCTCGCTGTCTCAGAATCTAAAAGAATTTCACAATTACCACGTCAAACAGAGAATCACAGTCTGGCCCTAACCTACCCACCAACCTCATCTCCCTGTGACAGCCCCTTTCTATTCTTTTACCCACTATTCCAACTTGTCAGCTTCAGCAGGGAACGTCCTCCTCCCTCCTGGCAAACCCCACCATACGAGGGCCAAGCCCACTGCTGCCTCTGCAGTACGCTCTCCCCATGCTTCTTAGTGAGCACCCATCACACTGCACTGGGTGCCACGGCCACCCCACTGTGAACACGTGTGCTCCGTCTTACATCAACATAATCTGGCATGTTGCTTAGTTTCTTGGAGTTTTAAATAAAACTTTTATTACCAAATTTCCTCGTGTTATGATGTGGAAAACTACTTTGGAGTCCCAGAAATGTAATATTTGGATATAACAACTTTTCTGGAAAGGAAAGCTTTGAAAATTTAAAACTATCTGGTCACCCAGAATATTAAAGTTCTGTCAGAAATCAAACATTCAGTGTAACAGAAACTCCGATTTGACGTTTTCAGGGTTTAGAAAATGTAATGCCCTTAGCAGGTGGTAACCACAAAGATGCCCTTCTCCCAGGTCCACACAAGCCTCCTCAGCACCCAGCAGGGGTCTGGCCACACCGTCTGTGTCCTCAGGGCTCTCACTTAGGTTAGCACAGCCATCTTTTGGGTCAAACAAATACGGAAAACGGGAGGAAAGAATACAGGTGGAGGAAAGATAGAGAAGGGGAAAGAGATGGCAGCATAGGCTTTTACCACCATATAGATGCCTACTAGCATTCTTTCAAGATTAAATATTGAAGAGTCTTAGGCATTACTATATTTTATAGCCCATGAACTACTGGTGGATTTTTTTTTTTTTTAATGAGTATCAGGGTCCTGGCCAGGGTGGCTCAGTTGGTTGGAGCATCATCCCATACACCAAAAGGTTGCAGGTTCGATTCCCAGTCAGGGCACATATCTAGGTTTCAGGTTAGATCCTTAGTTGGGGCATATATGGGAGGCAACTGATCAATGTTTCTCTCTTTCTCTCTCAAATCAGTAAACATGACCAAGACCACCTTGTTCCAGAGTATTTGTACAGTATTAAAATTTTTTAATGAGCACCAGACTTTCAAACTACTATTTAAAACCCAATTATAACAGTTTATTAAAAAAAAATAATAAATCATCACTTAAATTATACTCAACCAAAAGGATGCTGGGAAGATGAGGAAGAACATCTGGAATCCTTAGAGCAGTGGTTCTCAACCTTGGCTGCACATTAGAATCACCTGGGAATCTTTTTAAAATCCTGATTTCTGGGCCTCACCCTCAGGAAATTCTGTTTCTTTGTTATGGGGTGAGGCCACAACATTAGTAACAAAGAAACAGAATTTCCACCCGTGGTCGGCAAACTGCAGCTCGCGAGCCACATGCGGCTCTTTGGCCCCTTGAGTGTGGCTCTTCCACAAAATACCACGTGCGGGCACGCATGTACAGTGCGACTGAAACTTCGTGGCCCATGCGCAGAAGTTGGTATTTTGTGGAAGAGCCACATTCAAGGAGCCAAAGAGCCGCATGTGGCTCACGAGCCGCAGTTTGCTGAACACTGCCTTAGAGGAAGAAAACTAACCCAAGACCTAGGCCCATCACCTGTTATCTGAAACCCCTGAGGTGAGGTACAGAAGGCAGATATTGCAGGGCTTAGAAAGTAATTAACTACAACACTCCCGGTGGGGTCTGTACAGCATCCTGCAATCAAAACAGCACTTCCGCAACAAAACAGAGATTCACAGCTAAGGGAGTAAGACTATCAATAGCTGGTTTTGCTGCCAACTGGGTATCAGGTTTTGTTATAAAAATGATTAAGAAAAAGCTTTAGGTAGTTTTATAGCTTTCAAGATTTTAGAATTAAGATATTTTCCTTCCTTCCTTTCCATTGCAGTGGTTCTCAACTCGTGCGTCGCGACCCCTTTGGGGGTCAAATGGCTCTTTCACAGGGGTCGCCTAAGACCATCCTGCATATCAGATATTTACATTACGATTCATAACAGTGGCAACATTACAGTTATGAAGTAGCAACGAAAATAATTTTATGGTTGGGTCACAACATGAGGAACTGTATTTAAAGGGCCAGAAGGTTGAGAACCACTGCTTAGAGACATTATGTGGGATAAACTCAGGGCTAGTTAAGTGGCAAAACTGAGTCCAAAGCCCAAGCTCCATGGTTTTTAAACATATTTTAAATAGTTCACACAGCAAACATATGTGACATGGTCAAAATATTAGAAGTCTCAAATCATATGGTCATTTTTTCAAGTGTAAAGATGTTTAATAACTTTAAAAATATGGTCACTTAGAAAGCATTTTTAGATTCTGCAGCACATGAAAATAATGCCAAGTACCAACTACTACCCAAAACACAACAGAGCAGAAGTGGTGGTCAGCTGGTAACTAATTACAGAGTTTACTCTAATTAGAAGAAGTAATTCATTTCAAGTATGTGCCACATTAGGGTATTTTAAAAATACTGAGTTTGAGCACTATTTTCTCAAAATTGTTTAATAAATACTCAAATTAGGTTTTTTAGACAAAAGGCAGTTATAAAAACTGAAAATGTAAAGCTTAAACCCAACTCAACTCAATTCACAAATGTTGTGCAGCTGTTTTCTCATCAGAAATACAGATGAGAGAAAGGAGCTTTTAGATGAACTGTATCCCTTGACCAAGACCACCTTGTTCCCGAGTACTGTTATCAGTATAGGATTCTCTCAGCTTCTATGAAAGATAGAAATCGATTACATAGTCTGCTGCTGCATCACTAGAGAATGCTTCTGAGGACGCTGTCTGTCATACCGGTTGGTGTCAACTTGACAAAACCGCACGGAAGATTCCTTCCAGAATCCAGTGCCAGAAGCCTGTCATCCTGCAGAACGGCTGTCCCCTTTTGAAAGAAGCTGCTTAGACTATATGGCACTTTGGAAAAGGCCAAACAGAGACATGTGAAAGGCCAATTGCTGCCAGAAGCCTGAGGACAGGGAGGGAGGGGTGAAGAGGTGGCGTGTGGGACTTTTTGGGCAGTGGAACTAGTCTTTATGTTAGTTCAAAGCGGATCTAACTTTGAGTAGTGAGTCCAATAACAGACATGCTAGCCTCCGATTAAAAATACCCTCTGAATCAAGTTCCTGATATCCATGGGTGTGTCGTCTTCTCTTAATATCTTACAACATTTCTTTGAGGCATCCAAACACCAGCTTCAACATTATGCGGCAAAAAGACATTATTTAGAGCTGTGCTATACAAACTGTAGGCTTAAGAAACCCAAATGTGCCAAGCAATGCTTGGAGAAAAAGTGAAGGGTTCGCAACTCTCCAGACATTTAGGTATAGAACCTTAAATTATTTTAAAAGCATTTATTTCACTGAAAACTTCCTCTATTTACTTAATAAAATGAAATGAAAGTATAATCTATGTGTGGGGTTCATAAAAATGTTTGAAGTTTTAAAAGGGACTAGTTTTTAAAAAAGAATGGGTCTAGATTACAGTGGTTCTCAACCTTCTGGCCCTTTAAATACAGTTCCTCATGTTGTGACCCAACCATGAAATTATTTTCGTTGCTACTTCATAACTGTAATGTTGCTACTGTTATGAATCGTAATGTAAATATTCGATATGCAGGATGGTCTTAGGCGACCCCTGTGAAAGGGTCGTTCGACTGCCAAAGGGGTCGCGACCCACAGGTTGAGAACCACTGGTCTAGAAGATCAAGCATGTCAATCTCACGGCCTTTGGGCCACGTGCAGCCCACAACAAGTATTTTTGTGGCCCAGCTAATATAACGGTATGTAAAAAACGTTTTAATAAAAATTCAACTTAATTTTTACAATATCCTATTACACATAATTATTAATAGAGCTACAATGTTCGCTGATGACTCATTACTATAATCATGTTGCATTCATTTCCCTTACTCGCCCTACGCGCAGACGCACCATTTCTCTCCACTAATACTAGCAGCGAATGTTTTAGCGGACAATTGCCACGTCATTAGTCTTGTACAGACTTGTTTGGTGTGTGCAACAGGAAGTATTCCACTTTTGGAGAACAAGAAAAATAGATTTGTGTTACGCTTATTAACTTGTGCAGTTATTCAGTGTCTGGTAAGTTAATAATCAAGAAAAAATATTAAATTTTATTTTAACGTTCTATTATTTTATGTTAACGATGACTCATTTATTTCAGCTCTTTGTATTCAGCATGTCTCTATAGAAATAAACCTACATTTCTATGAAAATTGAAGGTTTTGTTTTTTTGCGGCCCCCATAAACTTACACCTTATTTGGCCCGTGATAGCCTTTGAGTTTGACATGCTTGTACTAAACCAGCGGTTCTCAACCTGTGGGTCGCGACCCCTTTGGCGGTTGAACGACCCTTTCACAGGGGTCGCCTAAGACCATCCTGCATATCAGATATTTACATCACGATTCATAACAGTAGCAACATTACAGTTATGAAGTAGCAACGAAAATAATTTTATGGTTGGGTCACAACATGAGGAACTGTATTTGAAGGGCCAGAAGGTTGAGAATTACTGTACTAGACAGTCTTAACAAAACATGAGACCTGCCTCTATTATCTCCTAGCTGAATGACCTTGAGCAAGGCCTGACCCTCAGTAAACACAGACCCACTGTGTTCTCTACTGGTCAGAACTTGCCTAAGAGGTGTAGTCTATTCTGTCCACCAAAACTTCCAGGTGAAACAAGCCAGGTGATGTCTATGACTGGAAAAATCCACAAGGTGGGAGGTACAGCACTTAGCCCAGACGACTTCAGGGAAATTCTTTAAATGCTAATATCTGAAGAGTTATCAGGCAGATTAGAGGTTAGAGGTTGGGCTCAGATTATACTGCCCAAAATGACAGAATTTAGTAATTAAAGCAAAGCAATTTTTGGCTCAATATAAAATAACTTCCCAATAATCATAGTTAATTATCCTATACTGGAATAGGCTGCTTATAAAAGTATTCTAAGTATTCAAACAGAAAGTCAAGCTGAAACTATAAGACCATTTTATATAGAATTTGGTGGGAATTACACTGTACTGGAAAGCCGATTTTAAATAACCTCAATAGCCTCCCAACTTTAAGAGGGATTAAAATGACCATGATCGATGTTGTGTTTTTATGTACATTTTAAAGATGAGAAATTGAGGATAAGAGTTAATTTGAAGGAGAAGAGCTCATTTCCAAATCCTGAATCTATTTGGGTTCTTTCCTCTCTTTGAGTGGTTCTCATCCTTGGCTCACATTATAATCACCTGTATACCTTACAACAAACCCACCAACCAGGCCATATCCCCGACCAATTAACCAGATTAACTAATGGAGAGACCCACGTAATGCCAACATACGGGCACGACTGACACCCACTGTTCTACACCAAGGGTCGGCAATCCAGCTTTCTTGGAACACATCCATGTGCATGTTTCTATCCTGTATGACTGTTTTCATGCTACAATGGCTGAGTTAAGTAACTGACCTTATGACCAGCAAAGCCAAAATAGTTACTGTTTGGCCCTTTACAGTAAAAATTTGCCAATCCCTGGCTCTATATCAATTGTGTCCTAACTCTTATAAACCGGATGGATAAGACCACCAAACAGTGTTTACTACACACACCTGATGTTCAAACAAGCAAAATTTCTACCGATGAAAACTAAACCCAAACCTAAAAAGCCACAGGAACCATTTCACAGGATTACTATGACATTTTGCCCTTTCCCAAAGGGAAAAGGAAAGAAAAACAGTAATTCTTTTTAACAGAAAGTACTCCACCCCCACATGATCACCATCATGGAAATCAGACACTGAACAGCGACAGAGCTTCAGGGCAAAGCAAGCATTACATCACGTGCGGCGCTGGACAAGTGTGGGGTCTGCAGAGAAAACCTCCAACCCACCGGGCTGCTGCTTCAAATAAAAAGTTAGACAGGGGTAGTCAAGTTACGTTAAGGCAAAGTTCCAATCTATTTCCACCCCTCAATAATGCCCTGCACCCCACTTTTTTGAAACCCCACACAACAAATATGACATGCTAAGATTCTTGTACATACTCCTTTGATATATTGAAAAGTCTCAAAGAAAAATTTCAGAGGCCTCTCTTAACTAAGGAAAATGAGGTAAGAGTGGGACAAATTTAAAATATTCCAGCTTCTGTAATATTTATTGTAAGAACAGCAGCTCTACACAAATGAGAATAACACTATTACCATTTGCAAAAATCTATAAGCACTTGTAAATGTTTAATTTACCGAAAACATTAAAGAGTAAAGGATGCTGCCTGGGCAATGTGGCTCAGTGGTTAAGCATCAACCCATGAACCAGGAGGTTAGGGTTCAATTCTGGTCAGGGCACAGGCCTGGGTTGCAGGCTCAATCCCAGTAGGGGCATGTAGGAGGCAGCCAATCAATGCTTCTCTCTCACCATTGATGTTTCTCTCTCTCTGAAGTCAATACAAATATATTTTTAAAAGAGTAAAGGATATTAACTAGGTATCAAAAATGTTCTGAAATAACAAACTACATCTTACAACTAAAGAACTTATCGTTCCCAGCACTGGGTGCAAAAAAGGTGAGCAGAGTCTAAAGCAGGAAAGTCAAATTACTAAACATTGAGTGACGTCTGCATGCCAAACAATATAGGCAAATGCCTGATTATTAACACAGCCTTTGCATAACCCACAGCCACAGGCCTAGAGAAAATACTAAGATACCAAAATTATGTGCTTGAATAATTTCACCCTTCTATTTTAAATATTCAAATTTCTTATTAGTTACGTGTATTTCATAATGACAAAAAACTTTAAAAAGCATACTTCAACATTATAGCCAAATGGAATTATGTTGAAAACTGAAATAACTTTGTATGCACAATATTTACCCGGTTCTTCCTTAATGAACGCCATATCTTCTTCTGGATAGGCAACAGGTGGCTGCATCATGGAGCAATCTTCTAAACTTGTTTCATTATTAGGTGGTATAGTATAAATAAATCTCTTTGGAGTTTGGTTTTTCCTCCTTGTTTTGTTGCCAGTTTCTTGAATTCCCTGGGAGCCCATATTATTCCAAATAAACACTTTTGTTTGACTTGGGGCTTCACTTTCAGCCAATTCAGGTGAACCATCCTGAGCCCAACCACTGTCATTCATTTGGTAGTTCTCTATTTGGCCCTCATCGACATTGCAACCATCATTTTCAGTTTTTACATTACTTGCCAAATTGGTAAGATTCCGTGTTGCCCAAAAACTGGCAATTTTTTGATCCCGCGATGAAGACAGACCATCTCTACTAACTGGTTTTCTGTTGTTATAGTCCACAACCACAGACTCCGGAGCTTCAGATTTAATGCTTATATTTAAGGCATCTTTAATGAAATTTCGGCAAGTCTGAACAACTTCGCTCATTTGCAGATAGCTGGCCACGGTCATCACTTCAATGGCATTTTGGCTTGTGAGCACCAGGTTACCAGAGTACAGGAAGTCCAAGATGACGGAGAAACCTTGAACTGCAGCAATATCTAAGTGGGTAGTATTGTTTTGGTTAGGGCTTTCTTTGTTGGAAAAGCAATATAAAGTCTTAAAGAAACGGCTGCCTGCAACCAGGATGTTCTTATGAGCTTTAAAGATTTTTCCGCTCACCACAATGCTGACATCACAAAGAATACCTTTCTTTCTTTGCTCATTTAATTGTCGAAGAAGTTGATAGCAATAAGAGTTTTCATTTGGCCTACTATTAAAGTCACAGTATCCCTCTTCTGAAGGTATTTCTGATTCCTATAATCGAATGGAAAACATAAATGTTAAACTCAAGTTCCTCATATAAAATAGGTAGTACTTGCATATCCTCCTGTGTACTTTAAATAATCTCTACATTAACATTACTTATAATACCCACTACAATGGAAATGCTGTGTAAATAGTTATTATACTGTGTTGTTCAGGGAATAATGACAAGAAAAAAGTCCGTGCATCTTCAGTACAAGCTCAACCATAGCCGCCCTAACTCCATAGTACATGTCAGCAACAATGTAATGTTTTTTCCCAACATGTTTGACCTGAGGCTGGTTGAATGGGTGGATGCAGAACCTGCAGGTGCAGAGGGCTGAATGTACACTAACGTTAGCAATCACCACAAAGTGCTCACATCCCAAGTGCTGAGAGGAAAGTGTGAACAGCTTGGTGCACGCCATTGCTAATATAATAAAAATTGAACACCTGAATGAGAATCAGCAGGATTTCATTTACAGAGTAACATGTATCATGTCCTTCTTGAAATATAAAGTAAGGACAAGAATTAAGAATTACTGAAGTTAAAATAAAACACTCTGCAGTGCATTAGCAAAGCAGGAGCTGCTTCGAAGCTGGCACATTCAGCACCCGCGCTGCAGGAAGGACATGGCTATGTCTAACTGTAGTGACCATTTCAGGCTCTGGTCGTTGTGTTCTCAATTTCCTGGGCTAGTCCCAGGTTCTGAAATTCCCCGCCATTATCAGACCAAATATCCTAATTTTAAAAAATAACTCATACAAAAGCCTATACACCAAAACATTTGCCCATTCTATTTTAAACACAAACTACACAAATCAAGCACAGTTATTCAACCACTTTTTCTCTCATTACTATTGTATAACAGTGATGTTCCCTAATTTTACAAGCAACACTAGCAACTTCTTTTCCACTACGATCAGAGCACCTATTAAATGTGCCCTTGGAAACAAATGGTTTACAAGTCAGTGTGTGTTGCTTTCCAAGGGGAGTATTACTTGAGGATTTGGGTGAAACATAGCTAAAATAAATGGCCAATATTATTTGCTGAACCAAATAAGAAATTCTTATACTAAAGGCAAAAAGTTATCACTAGTGATCAAGACTCCTAAAGCACTGAAGACTAAGACACGGGTGTTAGAAGCACAGGAGGTGCATCTAATCCAGATTTCTCTCGGGAGGTGGGGGTGGGGGGGTTGGAGGAAAGATTTGAGACTTAGAAGATGAAAGAGAAGGATGGAAGGATGTGCATTCTAAGCAAAGTAGATAGTGGGAGAAAAAGAACCAAGATGGCTACAATAGCCTTACAATTCCAGATTTCTTAAAATACTCCAGGGTGATCCAAAAACCCAAGATATGCAAATGTGCACTTACTAACACTTAAAAAGTTTCTATAGCTTTCATCAGATTATTAAGAGATTAGAATCCCCGACAAGATTAAGAATCACTTCTATAGGTGCCAGAGCTTTAGAAGCAGAGTGATCTGATTGGATTAGTGGAAGAGATGACCGGAGCTAAGTAGAGGATTAATACTGGGGGACTAGGACGGGAGATACTGACCAGCGGAAGCCACTGTTAACAGTGTAACATACTTGCAATAATCAAGGACCTTAACTAGGGAAGATGGATAATGTTAATAGGGGGAGAGGTGGTGAGGCAGAGTTTGGAAAAATATTTGGGAGGTAAAAATCAGAACTTGAGTGATTAACTGGATTGTGGGGGTTGGGGAGAAAAGAATCAGAGGGTCCTCAGCATTCTAGCTTGGGAAGCTAGATAATGCCACCAATTTGTAGGGAAATCTACACCACCCTTCTGAGGGAGAGAGAGAGAGAGAGAGAACTTCAGTTGCAAGTAGTAAACTCAACTGTAGTCAATCAATAAATAAGAAAATGCTATTTAGCTAAAAACCAACAAGCAATTAGCATTTACTTCCCTGCCCAGAATTATAGTCCTCTTTCAAAAAACAATTATGGATTCAAACACAATGTTAGGACCTATACAAATAATATTCTACAAAGTGGTTCTTTAATGGGCATAGGTTCATCTTTAATATTTCTTCTTCTTAGTGAGAGGGTTTTCAGATTTTCCTCCTAAATTGACAAAAACAATAATCCTTGAGCCATACTGTTGCCAAATTCAAAGGCGGCTGGTAGCTTTGCTTCACCTTTGCTTTAGTGATGATCTCAACATAGTCCACTTAATAATGTCAACCAGACCAGATCTGAATTCAGCATTTACTTTCTGGAAAGGCTAAGTAAATGCATAACACCAATACATCTGAGTGCTTGTCTCAGGGTTAGTAAACTGGAAAGGGCTGGCACAATGTGCGATGTAAGCTATGAAATTTCACAAGTGGGTAGAAAGTGACCTGAACCAACAGACAGTGGAATAATCACTGTTAAAACAATTTTTTAAAGTCCTCTAGGCCAAATGGTCAATTCCTGTATGAGCTAATTATTGAACTTCTATAAAGACATAGTCAGTTATTACTCAAAATACAAGGGATAGCCTGGCCGCTGTGACTCTGTGATTGAGGGTCAACCTATGAACCAGGAGGTCACAGTTAGATTCCCGGCAAGGGCACATTTCTGGGGTTGCAGGCTTGACCCCCAGTAGGGGGAGTGCAGGAGGCAGCCAATAGATGATTCTCATCATTGATGTTTCTGTTTCTCTCTCTCCCTCCCTCTCCCTTCCTCACTATATGCTGTCCCTTACATGTTATACTCACATATGCTTATAAAGAATTACAGGCTTCTCTTTGAAACTGAAGGCCCAGAACAGATTTTGAAAGCTTATTTACAGACTCTTCCATGAGGAGCCCTTCACAACTAACATCCAGTTAACAAGAATATCAAACTTTTTAAGAAGGTGCTATAATGTTTTAGTCACCACCATGAAATTAATGAAAAAGAACTTTTCTTACCTACAGGAAAAATAAGAAAGAAAATTAACCCTTAATGACATACCAAGATTTGGCCAAACTCCTCTCAAAAAACAGGCCTCCTTAAAACAACAACAAAAGAGTGTGTATGTAATAGAGTGAACTACCCCAACCTCCAACTGAATTCTTGCCTGAAGAACTAACTCTAACACTCTTATTTCAATGTTTTTAAGATAGGAGGAAGTTGATGCAAGGCATTTTTTTTATGGAGCTGAGAAAAATGGCATGTGTGATGAGAAATCTCAGAATGTTCAAAGAACTGGATGGCCGAGGTATGAAAAAGGGAACTGGTTTGCTCTCCAGAATCAGTGTGATTGCGTGAGATAAAGTAGCCTCCAAACTGATAAAACTGGTAACACTAAGACATGAGAAACACCAGGCCACAAAAAGCATCTTGTTACACTTATCTGCAAAGAAAATAAGAATGATGATAAAAATAGTCCTCATTTACTAAGTGATTATGTGCTGGCATATATACTTTGCATACATGAGAAGCTACGTTTTGCTTGCCAATAAAGAGAATTAGGATTCAGGTCTCCCTAACCTTAAACCCGAAAATGCTCTTACAGTCTGTGTTATACTGCCTCCTATTGGTAATCAAAGACTGCAGGACAATGGAAAAAAATGAACTGTCCACAGGATAAGTCAGTTCTTGAACCTGTCACTCATATGAACAAGGAGAAATGTAGGTGGTACCTGCAAGGCACACACAATAGCAAATTAACACCCCAAACTAAGGTTAGCTAGAATTAACATAGACAAATGATTAGGATCAATTCAGAATGGAAACATCCAAAATCCAACCAAGGGAACCAATATATAGCCTCAAAGTAAACTGTGTCCCCTCAGTCTGATGAAAGAATGTCTCAAGAGAAAGAAGATGGGCTGCATAAGATAAGAGATCTATAAAAAGAGAGCTTCAAGGGGGCAAAGGAGATGGGAAGGGAGGGATAATTCAGAGATCAAGTTTAATAATGATTTTACCCAGGAGTGAATTCCCAGATCCGGATGCATGCCTGGGGGAGAATACATGCCCCACACCAAGTCTGTCATAAGGTGATCCAACTAATTCCCCTTCCTCTGATTTCAGGTTCACTAAGCAGCTAATTATAATTTGCATTTCCATTCAGCTTTGCCTACAGGGAGAGACTATGCTGATAAGAGGAGTAACTGGCACATTGTACTAGTATATTAAGAAAGTTCTTTCTAATTGTCTATTTTAATTTTTCTGAATAACCAACCTACCATTATTTAGAAAAGTCTACTTTCATTTTCACAAGTTTCCCACCTCCATCATTTTACTAATTAACTTCAGAAATACATACTTTACCCTTTAAAGCCTTGGACTCCTCTTCTGTAAAATGAGAGTAAAATGATGATTTTGCAGAGTTAAGGTAAATGCGTATTTGGCATATGGAAGACGAGGAAATGTTAGTTCTATTTCACTCCATGGCCCAAGCTCACAAAGCTAGTAATTGCAGAAAGCTGAGATCTGAACCCAGATTTACTCCAAAACCCGTTCTTTCCCCATTACAACATTCCTCACAGGCTCTGGTCTCAGTTATCACCAAGGGCTCTAAGGCTCAGGACAATTTACTTAACCTTTCTGGGCCTTGTATCTTTAAATAACCTTCCTTCTGGGGTTAGGCAGTTAAAATTTGTGCAAAACTATTGCCACTGTCCCCTGGGAAAAACAAACCTACACTTTAAAGTTCAAGCCTTAACTCCTGAGAAGGTTCTGGGCTATGGAGTTACTAGATGCTGCTTAATTAACTCCAGTGTAAGTGTTCTGAGCACCAAGATCATTCCAATAAACAGGGGGGCTACTATCTGCAAGTCGACTTTCCAAGCCAATGACTGGCTACAAGTACAAAAGAGCGAATCCCACCCGCCAGCACAGGTTGTCCAAAAAGTCTTAAAGGAGAACTGATCAACCTCTGCTAGGCCTGAAAGGGGATTATCAAAATGGTCAGGACTACTCTCTCTAGAGTGGAAATATTAAAACAAAAAAGGAAGAACCAGTGTGCAGCTTACTTGTTTTGTAACTAAGGACTTGCTTTCAAGGAGTTTGATAAATATGTACTCTACCAGTCAAATCAACTTTTGAAAAAGGCGGATTATATAAAATCTCAACACAGAAATCTAGGTAGAACAGGCAAAAACTGCAGTAATTTACCCAAAGCAAAGTTCAACAAGTTCAAAGAAAATGAATTCAGTAAAATTATGTACAAGAGAAAGGAGTGTTAAGCAAATAGCTTCCACTACATTTACATACTGCTCTCATATTTCAAACTATTCTGACTTGATGTAAAGAGTTTTCTCGGCTGGATGTTTTCCTAAAAGGGGTGGCATCAAAGGTTAAGGAAATTGTTTAATTCATTCTTCAAAGAGCTCCCAGGTTTGACTTCCATCAGCATGCTATAAAACACTGAACCGAAGGAGCTTTTCAAAAATCACAGGCAATGAAACTTTTGACCGCAAAGTCAACCTTTCCGGGTTAAAGCCTTCACCCTGCTTTCCTAAGTTTTCTTTTTTATTCAATCTGATGGGGCAAAGAAATGAGTAGTAAAACAACGAAATAAAGTCAGCGCTCGATGAATAAACTGTCATCCCCCCGCCCTCCCCAACTCACCGATTAACTTCTGAAAACTTGTTCCTGGGCTTCCCCACCTCCCACGCCCACGGGGCCCGCACCTCTCCCGGCCGCAACGATGCTCCCCGG
>NW_005370042.1:2279680-2287516 GCF_000412655.1 Myotis brandtii
CCGCACACGCACCGCCCCGAGTGCCTCCTCGCCGTGATGGAATGGAAATTTAAATAAAAGGTCGAGCACGTGCGCTCGCTGGGAAGTATTGACATGGGTGTGACATCACCGGCAGCCAATCAGATAATTGCAGCGGTGTTTATACTGCTGCAACCACCTTGTGAGGGTGACGCGGTGTCATAACGTTATAAATATTAGGAGGGTTTTCCCCGGGAGCGGGGCGGAGCCTGCTCGCGCGGACGTCGTGTGGGGCTCCCATCCCAGTCCGTTCAGACACCAGACTCCATTTCTGAGAATGGCTTTTGAACTGTTTCCCTTGCCTATGGAATTTAGAATGATCAGAAGACTAGATGGGAGCTGGAAATGAAACTCATAATCGAGTTATTCAGGAAAAGGTTTTCCAGCTTAGAGCCCCCATACTGACTTATTTAAATTGTTAATATGCTAAATTTAGCAAATTCTGAAGTGTTTAGACTCGTTTTACTAATTTTAAATGTGAAGTAAATCTCAAATTACTTTTATTCAAACCTCTTTCAGGTAAAATGATGTTCTCAAACTATGAACAGGGGCCTTTTACTCTTAAGAAATATATTAAAAGTTTAATTACAAACGAATCTAAAATATATTCAAGATAATTATTGGGTGGAAAATGGGTATTGATTTACATTGTTACATTAATATGTGTGTACTAGGATGTGCATAGAAAAAAGGAGACATACATATAGGATCTTTGCAGTTATGGTTTACCTAGTGTTAGAGGTTTTATTTGTTTTTAATATATTTTTATTGATTTCAGAGAGGAAGGGAGAGGGAGAAAGAGATAGAAACATCAATGATGAAAGAGAATCAGTTAGCGACTGCCTCCTGCAAGCCCCACACTGGGATCGAGCCCGCAAGCCCGGCATATGCCCTGACCAGGAATCCAACTGTGACCTCTTGGTTCATGGGTCGATGCTCAACCACTGAGCCTTGCCAGCTGGGCTGTTAGAGGTTTTAATCTTCTATTTTATATATTAATGGAAAGTTACATATGTTCTATAAAGAGCATGTGTTACAGTATTTAGGCCGTCTAGTTTTATAATTCTGTTAAGTTTCTATTTTTAAAATAACAGTATGTAAAGCTTTGAATATATAATGTAGAATATGGAATATGGTATGTTTTTTGAGATTAACTTTAGAAAACAGATTTTCAGGAGGACATGGATATTAAAAATGCCACTTATCTTAATGTTTATAAACAAGCTACACATGCAGGCATAGCCAGACTACTATTGATTGTATAGATTTACTCAAAGCAAATTCCACTTCATTCACTGAAATTTTAGTATCTATATAATATACAAAATGTAATTTTAATGTAAAGAATGACCCTACCAACCTGCCACAAAAAGATTTTGGCTTTGGGTTATTTTTCCTTAATGATCATGTTGTCACCTATTCATATTGTCACCTGGCCACCAGTGATCACCAGCTCAAAATTCCAATATATGTCAGATTGGTGCAGTTTGTGGGTTTAAAAAAAATATTTGTCCTGTTTTATGTTAGTAGTTGGGACATTTAGGGCAATAGAATCTCTGGCATTGACCTAATCTGTACCTTGGAGAAATGAGAGAATTCCGCCTGACAGGATGCAGTTAGTATGTGCTTCCATGGAACATATGAGAGAATAACAATAAAAGCGTAATATGACCAATAGTGAACTTTCAGAAAGAGAGATTATAAAAACAATCCCATTTACCATCGCACCAAAAAAACTAATATACCTAGGAATAAACTTAACTAAAGAGGTAAAAGACCTCTACTCAGAAAACTACAGGACGTTGAAAAAAGAGATAGAGGAAGACATAAACAGATGGAAGAACATACCATGTTCTTGGATTGGTAGAATCAACATCATTAAAATGTCCATACTGCCCAAAGCAATCTATAAATTCAACGCACTTCCCATTAAAATACCAACGGCATATTTCACAGACCTAGAACGAACTCTCCAAAAATTCATCTGGAACAAAAAACGACCCCGAATAGCTGCAGCGATCCTGAGAAAGAAGAAAGTAGGTGGGATCTCAATACCAGATATCAAGCTGTATTACAAAGCCACTGTTCTCAAAACTGCCTGGTACTGGCACAAGAACAGACATATAGATCAATGGAATAGAATAGAGAGCCCAGAAATCAGCCCCAACCAATACGCTCAATTAATATTTGACAAAGGAGGCAAGAACATACAATGGAGTCAAGACAGTCTCTTCAATAAATGGTGCTGGGAAAATTGGACAGATACATGCAAGAAAATGAAACTAGACCACCAACTTACACCATACACAAAAATAAACTCAAAATGGATAAAGGACTTAAATATACGACCGGAAACCATAAAAATACTAGAAGAATCCAAAGGCAACAAAATCTCAGACCTATGCCGAAGCAATTTCTTCACCGATACAGATCCTAGGGCATTGGAAACTAAAGAGAAAATAAACAAATGGGACTACATCAAAATAAAAAGTTTCTGCACAGCAAAAGAAACCATCAACAAAACAACAAGAAAGCCCACTACATGGGAGAACATATTTGCCAACATTATATCTGATAAGGGCCTAATCTCCAAAATTTATAGGGAACTCATACAACTTAACAAAAGGAAGATAAACAATCCAATCAAAAAATGGGCAAAGGATCTAAATAGACACCTTTCAAAAGAGGACATTCAGAAAGCCAAGAGACATATGAAAACATGCTCAAAGTCACTAATCATCCGAGAGATGCAAATCAAAACAACAATGAGGTACCATCTCACACCTGTCAGACTGGCTATCATCAACAAATCAACAAACGACAAGTGCTGGAGAGGATGTGGAGAAAAAGGAACACTTGTGCACTGCTGGTGGGAATGCAGACTGGTGCAGCCACTATGGAAGACAGTATGGAGTTTCCTCAAAAAGCTGGAAATGGAACTCCCATTTGACCCTGTGATCCCACTTCTAGGAATATATCCCAAGAAACCAGAAACACCAATCAGAAAGGATATGTGCACCCATATGTTCATAGCAGCACAATTCACCATAGCTAAGATTTGGAAACAGCCTAAGTGCCCATCAGTAGATGAATGGATTAGAAAACTGTGGTACATCTACACGATGGAATACTATGCTGCTGTAAAAAAGAAGGAACTCTTACCATTTGCAACGGCATGGATGGAACTGGAGAGCATTATGCTAAGTGAAATAAGCCAGTCAATGAAGGAAAAATACCACATGATCTCACTCATTCATGGATAATAAAGACCATTACAAACTTTTGAACAATAATAGATACAGAGGCAGAGCTGCCTCAAACTGATTGTCAAACTGCAGTGGGAAGGCCAGAGAGGGTTGGGGGGCAGAAGGGAGGGGAGTAAGAGATCAACCGAAGGACTTGTATGCATGCATATAAGCATAACTAATGGACATAAGACACTGGGGGGTAAGGGAGGGCAGGGGATTGTCAAGGGCGGGGGGAAAAAAGGGACACATATGTAATACCCTTTGTAATACTTTTAGCAAAAAAAAAAAACAAATAAAAAAAATTGAAAACAAAACAAAACAAAAGAAATGAATGAAGATGGCTTGCTTTTCTTAAAAAAAATAAAAATAAAAAAAAATAAAAGCGTAATATGCTAATTAGACCCGAGTCCTTCCGGACAAAGCCGGGGCTGCGAGGGCCGAGCCCCTTGCACGAATTTCGTGCATCAGGCCTCTAGTGTAATAATAATACTGTGCTTGGTCCGTAATGCATTTTTAAAATTCCAGGCACTTTGCAAATGAACGCATTGTTTATTATATTTTAACCAGCACTGCCTCCCCCATAAAAAGAAGAGTTCCTGAAGTTAATTGCTTATCTAGGGTTAAGGTGATGGGAAATAAAAATGGACTTGAGAATTTTAATTTCATTCCAAAACTGTTAAATCCATATCTTTGCTTTTTTTCATCTTCTATGTCTAGTACATAATAGGCACTAAATAAGTTTATGCTATTATTATTATTTTTTGTTTTCTGCTGACACCAGAATCACCCAAAATGTTGGAATCCATAATGGCATCTGTGTCAGGAGTGAATTTTTCTCTCACACATATCTTACCTTACATTGTCTTCTGTCTGGAATTATATTTAAGTGAACAACAATTAGATTCCAGTGGTACAAATAAATGACTTAAATTCTGGGACCACTGAACTCCTAACAGCTAAACAGTGTGCTTGTGTGGTGTGTGTGTATTTATACTTCTATGATTCTCGACATATAAATATATATTCACATGTCTTCCCCTAAACCCTGAAAGAAGATGGACTCAGAAACAAAGTTCAAGAGGCTAGTAACCACAGCTGTCTCAAGAGTGCCCCGTATGAGGGAACTTTGAGTACCAGAAGGGGATCTCCTATTCTGTAAATGGAGTTTTTAAGAATTCCCCCACCCCTTCCAGTCTTCTACTAGCAAGCAGGGATCTGTTCTCCCCTCTGGCCCCTATATTTACTGTTGGGGTTACACTATATTCAGGGGGATTCCCCGTTATGCTTACCAGGGGAACCCCTCAAGAATGGGGCATCCCCAACCAGTTTGTCCCCTAATTTCACTGTAGGCTGTAAAACTGCTGCAGGCCACCCTGATCCTGTCCCACCGTCACTCCGTGGTGAGGCTGAGCTCCCGTTTCTGGCTCCCTGGCCTTTGTGGTCAGACTTGCCTGTTCTTGACGGCCTTGGTAGAGGCTCTCGGGAGCCTGGCCTGTGCTCCTGCCTGTGCGTGGACATGTGCCATCTCCACGGTGAAGGACCCGAGCACAGAGACTGTTATTCATTCTTACGGTCCCCACCCCAGCCCCAGCCTGGCACACAGTAGGCAGTTAGTAAACGCTTGCGGACTATTTTCTCTTCTCTTACCATCTATTTTGGTAGCAACTTTTCTTTTTTTAATTTTCCTTAGCTAATTAAAAAAATATTTTTTTAAGGTATTGAGCTAATATTTTCATTGCATTTACATTGAAAGCAACTAAAAAAAAAAAAAAAAAAGGAAATCCTGCCATTTGTAACAACATGCAGCACCTGGAGGGCATTGTGCTGAATGAAGTGAGTGTAAGCACCGAAGGAAAAATACTACCTGGTACCACTTATGTGAGGAATCTCAGCAAGTGGAACGGTGGCTGCCAGGGGCTGGGGAGAGGGAAGCCAGAGGCGTAACAACATGCAGCACCAGGAGGGCATTGTGCTGAATGAAGTGAGAGTAAGCACGAAGGAAAAATACTACCTGGTACCACTTATGTGAGAAATCTCAGCAAGTGGAATGGTGGCTGCCAGGGGCTGGGGAGAGGGAAGCCAGAGGCATTGGTCAAAGGCACAGGGTTTCAGTTGCAAGACACAGCCCTAGGGTCTGCGCCACAGCACGGTGCCCGGAGCGAGCAGCACCCTATTGTGTACTTCAGTTTTGCTAAGAGGGTAGATCTCAAGTGCCTTTATCACAAGAAAATAATAATAAAGTGGCAGCAAGAAACCTTTGAAGCTAACGGGTATGTCTATGGCAAAGACTGTAGCGATGGTTTCACGGGTGTGGGCTCATCTCCACACTCATCTTGTACACAATCCATGTGTACAGCTTTTTGTATGTCGGTCACACTCAGTAAAGGGGTTTAAGCAAAAAAAAAAAAAAAAAGCAACGACAATCATGGTTGAATGTAAATAATATATTATTAGCACCATTTTCTATGTAGCTTACAGTGTATTACAAACAGTAACACAATCTTCCTGTGAGTGAAATCAAAGTAGATATTATCATTCTCATTTAACGTATGAGGAAAGCCAAGTACAAAAGGGTGAACTGACTTGGTTATTGGATGAGGCACAAGTTATATTTATAAGGTTGAAGACAAAGGTAATACTCTCTAATCTAGCTACTAAAACATGCGTGATACACGTAACAATGTTATATCTGCATAATTATGGGCTACACTAGATTTTAAACTTTTTTATTATTCAAACATGCTCATAAAACAAAAGGAAAAGAAGAGCACCCATTATTTCCAATGCCCAGAACTTACCACTATTAAGTAAATACAGTTTTCTCTTTCTGTGCCGAGTTAAAATTGTTTTTTGGTGTTCATAAGTTGGATCTTAGCATAGTTGTGCTTTTAGTAATTAATGTTTTAATATGATTAAATCTTTTTAGTATGTTAATGGCTATGGATAAACCATAATTGATTTAACCAATCTTCCATTCCATTTTGAACTTTTCATTGTTAACAGTTGGTTGGTTGGTCGTTTTTTTGTGTGTGGGTTTTGTGGGGTGTGTTTTTTTGCCATTTTAAACAACTCTTTAGTGAATATCCTTGAAACTAAAACTTTGTGTCTATTATTTCCTTGGGATAAATTCTAAAAGGAGAATTTCTGGCAAAGGGAATGAGTATTTTTTTTAAATATTTCCCCTCATCGCCCTCCAGAAACACTTTCAAACATGTCAAAGCACCCTAGCCGGTTTGTCTCAGTGGATAGAGCATTGGCCTGCAGACTGAAGGGTCCTGGGTTCAATTCTGGTCAAGGGCACATAACTCAGTTGCAGGTTCAATCCCCGGCCCCCAACCAATCAAATTGTCTCTCACATTGATGTTTCTGTCTCTCCCTCTCCCTTCCACTCTCTCTAAAAATCAATGGAAAAATATCCTTGGGTGAGGATTAACAACAACAACAAAATTTTAAAGTGTCAAAGCTACCCAAAGTGAATCCTACTAGGGAGGTATTTTTATCCTGGAGAGAGAAAGACCTAGTTCCTAGGAGAACACAAAAGCCAGAAACCTTAAAGGAGAAGGTTGACAGAATTGATTATATAAATGATAAAACTTTGTTTTTCAAAGACTTAATCAGCAAAGGTTTATTTATTTATTTTTAAATAGTGTTTTTTTAAAAAACATTTTGTATTGATTTCAGAGAGGAAGGGAGAGGGAGAGAGAGATAGAAACATCAATGATGAGAGAGAATCATTGATCAGCTGCATCCTGCATGCTCCCTACTGGGGATCGAGCCGGCAACCCAGGGATGTGTCCTTAACCAGAATTGAACCTGGGACGCTTCAGTCTGCAGCCCAATGCTCTATCCACTGAGCCAAACCAGCTACGGCAACAAAGGTTTTGTTTTTTTTAAAGTGAAGTAGGAGAAAGAAGTCAGATCTATAGAATGGACAAGGTGTGGGAACTTTTAATTCATTATTTTGAAGAAAAAGTTATCGTATACTTCGAGAAGCTTATGGTGAACATGCTCCATCTCAAGATACTTGTGAAGGCTGGTTTAAATGCTGTAAAAGTGATGATTTCGATGTGAAAGACAAAGAACATCCAGGTCAACCGAAAAAGTTTGAATACCAACAATTACAAGCATTATTGGATGAAGATGTGTGTCAAACTCAAAAACAACTTGCAGAAAGATTAAACGTTGCTCAGCAAACAATATCTGATTATTTACAAGCAATGGGAAAGATTTTAAAGGAAGGAAAATGGGTGCCACATCAACTGAACGAAAGACAAATGGAAAACCGAAAAGTCATCAGTAAAATGTTGCTTCAACGGCACAAAAGAAAATCTTTTTTGCATTGAATTGTGACTGACGATGAAAAGTGGATTTATTTTGAGAATCCCAGATGCACAAAATCATGGGTTGATCCAGGTCAACCATCAACATCGACTGCAAGACCAAATTGCTTCGGAAATAAGACAATGGTCTGCGTTTGGTGGGATCAGGAAGGTGTGGTGTATTATGAGCTTCTAAAACCAGGTGAAACCATTAATACTGATTGCTACCGACAACAAATAATCAATTTGAA
>NW_005370042.1:2287613-2307297 GCF_000412655.1 Myotis brandtii
ACGCACCATCACACACTTCAAAACCAGTTAAAGACACGTTAAAAGGTCTTGCCTGGGAAGTATTAACCCACCCGCTGTATTCACCAGACCTTGCTCCTTCAGATTACCACTTGTTCTGATCGATGGCACACACACTTTCTGAGCAGCACTTCAAAACGTACAAAGAAGTGGAAAATTTGATCTCTGAATGGTTTGCCTCAAAATAAGAAAAGTTCTATAGGGACGGTATCCACAAATTACCTGAAAGATGGAGGAAATGTGTAGCTAGTGATGGACATTACTTTGAATAAAGCATTTTTGATGTTTCTCTTGAAATTATCGTGTTTTCTTTGATTACAAAATCTGCATTATTAACCGGTACACTTTGGGGGGGACACCTGTATATATACTCCCCCAGCAATTTCATTCAGTTCTAGGAATTTATCCTAGACAAGTGTGTTAAAATGTCTGTGCAAGGATGTTCACTGTAGCACTGTTTATAAGCCTAAAACTCTTGGGGTCCCATCAGTGTGGGGTTATTTACATACATGGCACATGCCTATAATGAATTACTGACTGGTCATTAAAAAGGTTGATGTGGCATTACCTAAGTCCAAGACTTAACTGTTGAGTGAAAAGAGCATTATATTAACACTAGAGGCCTGGTGCACAAAAATTTGTGCACTCGGGGGGGTCCCTCAGCCCAGCCTATGCCCTCTTGCAGTCTGGGACCCCTCGGAGGATGTCCACCTGCTGGCTTAGGCCCGCTCCCTAGGGGATCGGGCCCAAGCTGGCAGTCAGACATCCCTCTGGCAGCCTGGCAGCCCTCGGGGGATGTCCACTTACCAGCAGGGAGCAGACCTAAGCTGCAGTCGGACATCCTTAGTGCTGCTGAGGAGGCAGGAGAGGCTCCCGCCACCACCGCTGTGCTGGCAGCCATCAGCCTGGCTTGTGGCTGAGCAGAGCTCCCCCTGTGGGAGCGCACTGACCACCAGGGGACAGCTCCTGCATTGAGCATCTGCCCCCTGGGGGTCAGTGTGTGTCATAGTGACCAGTCATTCCCAGTCGTTCTGCTGTTAGGGTCAATTTGCATATTACCCTTTTATTATATAGGATAGAGGCCTGGTGCACGGGTGGGGGCCGGGTGGTTTGCCCTGAAGGGTGTCCCGGATCAAGGTGGGGGTCCCGCTTGGGTGCCTGGCCAGCCTGGGTGAGGGGCTGATGGCTGTTCGCAGGCTGGTCAAGCCCCCCCCCTCCCAGTGGGGACCCTCACCCCATGGAGGTTTGGCCAGCCTGGGTGAGGCACTGATGGCTGTTTTCAAGCTGGCCACACCCCCTTTAGAGTGGGGGGTCCCCACTGGGGTGCCTGGCCAGTCTGAGTGAGGGGCTGAGGGCCGTTTTCAGGCTGGCCAAGCCCCCCGGCGAGGGAAGCTCCCAGCCTCTCCTTTTTTCTTTTTCTTTTTTTATTCTGAGATTTATTTACCTTCTATAATTGAAACTTTGTAGCCTTGAGTGGAGCTCAGAGCCGGCCAGGGCGGGCGGGAAACTTGGCTTCCTTCATCGTCAGGGGCAACCCAAGCCTCCTGCTCACTCTAGCTCCGTGGCCATGGCCAGCTGAAAGCAGGTATCTGGGGTTTATTTATCTTCTATAATTGAAACTTTGTTGCCTTGAGTGGAGCTCAGAGCCGGCTGCAGCAGGAGGGGAGCTTGGCTTCCTCCATCACTGGGGCAACCAAGCCTCCTGCTTGCTGCAGCTCCGTGGCTGCAGGCCGCCCTCTTGGTTGGGTTAATTTACATGTAGTCGCTCTGATTGGCTGGTGGGCATGGCTTAAGGCATAGCGAAGGTACGGTCAATTTGCATGTTTGTCTTTTATTAGTGTAGATATATAATTGGAATAATCAATTCATCCAATTAGTTTTTATTGTGCACCTACTTTTTTGAGCACTGGGCATATATAGGTTGCTGAACAAAACAGCTGTGGTCCCTAGAGCATGTGCATCGGTGCATATGTGAATACAAGCCCTGAAGTGCTTCCCAGGGATATTCCTCAGAATGCAGACAATCATTGACTCTTGAGTGGAATGTCAGTTTTTAGAAAATTTTATTAATACACTTTCTGTACTGTCTGACATTGAGAATATAATTTATATTGAATATAATCCAAAAAATCTTAATACAGCTATTTTCATTTTTGAGGAAAAAGGTAACTTTGATCATTGATGACATGTTTTTCCAGGACTTCTGGGAAGGAGTACAATGCATTCTTTTTCTCCGCTTACTGTGAAGCAGTTTTGCCCTACCCCCTCCCAAATAAACACAAAAGATTTAAAAGATAAATACCAGTTGTTTCTTTTCTTAGAAAATTCCAATCTTTTTAAAACGTTTGTTTTCAGAAGCTTAAGTTTACACACATATGTCCAAGGAAGTATCTATCTCAATAAACCCCATGTTCTGGCTCTGCCCTCTAATCCACTCCTATGGCAAAGCCAGTCATTTTTTCAAAATGCAAACCTGGTCCTATCACCCCACCCACACTTAAAACCCTGCCGAGGTTTCAATTATTTCCTGCTGGTCTACATATCAAAACACCTTTTCCTGCAGAGCCTGGCAGGTCTGGCTGCCTCCCACCACTCCAGCCTCACTGGAAGGGCTCCCTCCTTCCCCAGCACTCTGCTCGGCCCTCCGTGTTTGCTTTGATCCCCATCCGCACTTTGCAGGAGCTGTTCCCGGTCTGTAAGGCTCTTCCCTCCCTTCTGGTTAATCCCTGGATCACATCCTCAGGGCAGCTTTCCCTGACCGCCACCCCTCCCCCCAACACGCCAACATCCTGCTGAAGATTCTCCTAGCATGTGTAACTCTCCCTCACAGAACTTGTCACCCTTGCAGTTTCTACACGTGTGTAATTACTTGATTATTGCACGTTCCCTCAATAAACTGATAGCTTCAGGAGAGCAGGGACCATTTTTGGTTTTGCTCAATATTGAATTCCCAGCTTTTAGTAACAGTGACTGACACAGCAGACAGTCAGTAAGGATTTGTCGGATGAATCAGGAAGTGAATGTGCAAATTTGCAACCACTAGGTACACACAACCTTGAACTTTCAACAAAAGATGAAAACGTAGATGAGAATTTTACTGAATAAACTAGTAGAACAGAAATGTGGACGAGTTCAAGTGTTGATAAATGTGTGCATGTTATTCCATGTAAGGCATGTCCATGGAGTGTACAGTTGTAGGAAGGTTGTTTTGAAATTTTTAAAAATTAAAACTGGTAAATAAAAATAATTCCAATTAAAACTACTAAGCCATTAAAAATATGCACAAATAAACATTGCTTTATCTGTGAAGATATGCTTTTAATTTAAAATTCCAAATTTAACAATAGCTAACCATTTTGTGTGTGCAGTTTCTCTCTATTCTATTAATTGCAAATAGGAGTTCACTCCCTGAATTTGTAGAGAGATAAGGTAAAAAGTAAAATACCTCCTTTGTGTATATGAGTTGTACAAAAATAGATTCTTTTTGCAGAATGAATTTTTATATAGGTTGCAAAGAATGAGAACAGTGAAGTTAGGGGTTCGATATTTATTTCTTATTGAAAAGACACATACGTTACTGATTTCTGTAGGAGATCCATCCCAGCTATTTAGTTTGTAGGTACTGTTGGTTCACAGATTGACTTCCCCGATTGGTCCATTACCTTTGCTCTGTTCAGTTGCCACAGATTGGACCTCACCTACCTCTTTCATAAACTCACAGTGCAAACCAGTTCCCTTCAGCAGGACCAAGCAGAGGGGAGAAGGGGCAGAGGCCCAGAGGCCCGGTGCTGGCAGCTTCCTGCAGGAACCTCACAGGGGCCCCAATTCTACCTTCGGTAACTCCCTTCCCCAGAATTTGGAGGGAATGTCGAGGTCAGACACTAAAGTCATGGCATCAGTATAAGTCATGAGATGGGTCTTGACGAAAGAAACCCACCATCCCAAAGAGTCAGGTGACTCTCCCAGATGCTCAAGACTGAGGGCATCAGGACTGGGACAGAACTGCTTCAAGGAAAACACTTTCAGGCTAGTCCAGTGCTCTTCAGACGGAGCTCAGCCCGGGAGCAGTACAAGTTCCCGGGGGGGGGGGGGGGGGGGCAGCTCACTGCTCAAGCGAATTCGTTGGCAGGCTTTCGACTTCATGTGTACTCTTTGCCCCAAGACCGAACTGCTGAGAATGCTCCTCTCCCACAGTCTCCCTTCTCCCACTTCCCCCAAAAGAAGGCAGCCTCTCTCCCCTCCCTACTGTGTGGCACTGCCCAGCCTGGACAAGGCCCAGAGACAGTCACTGTCACCACCCGGGAGCGGCCTTCTGCCTCTCATCCTTAGTTTCCAGCTTTTCCTTCAACAAAGCTGATGAAGGACCTAGTTCAGTGGTTCTCAACCTTCTGACCCTTTAAATACAGTTCCTCATGTTGTGATCCAACCATAAAATTACTTTCGTTGCTACTTCATAACTGTAATGTTGCCACTGTTATGAATCGTAATGTAAATATCTGATATGCAGGATGGTCTTAGGCGACCCCTGTGAAAGGGTTGTTCGACCGCCAAAGGGGTCGCGGCCCACAGGTTGAGAACTGCTGACCTAGTTGAAGGGTCAGTTGATCATTAAAAGTAATTTTCAACGATAGACCACTGAGGGTTTTTGCACATAACTTGGAAGGAGTTTAAAGAATGTGGCACAGAATGCTGACACAAAACCCCTTCTATTCCCGTCACCCATAATTTTTTATGACCAAATGTTCTCAGCATGTATTCAAAAGAATAAAAAGGGGAATGAAATGTATGACAATCCCTTTCTCACTGCGGCAAACAAATTCTTGGCACATTGATTAGTTGGGAAAAACTCAACTAATTAAGAAGTGTATTTCCAATAGATGTGTATGTCCTGTGTAATATCAATGTGTTCCTGTTGCTTCGACCAAATGAAGGCGGCATATCTGTCAGCCCCCACCTCTCAGGTGTACTGAGACTTCCACTGTCATGGTGCAATCATTTCACAAACGATGGTGATGATACGTTTAAAATCCTCAACTTCCAGAAATGAGGATGAGGCTCTTCCAAATAGTCATGTCAACCAACATAAGATTTGCCTCAAACTCTTAGGTGTTACTCTTGCAACAAGAGCCAGAAAGATGGCTGCGCATTAACGCCTCTGCTCTCAGGAGTGGAGCAGGCAGTGTGGGTGGAGAAGGAAACATTCATGAGGACCTTTGGGTAACCGTACTACTGACGCACAGAAGCTCAGCAGAGTCTTCTGCATATTCTGAGACAGTCAACAAAAGTGGAGTCTGTTGTTTTCCTGCTGGTGGAAAGAGACGTCATAAATTTTGCCTTGAGAAGTTTCTTGACTGCCCTGAGAGATATGCCCCCAGGCAGTGGTGTGCTGTGCAGTTGTTATGCCTCACTGGCCGGGGAGCGGTTAGGCTCACTGAACAAGTACAATTCAGGGACAGCCTACTTGTTTCTTCTGTTGAAGCAACCCAGCCTAACAACCGTGGCACCCTGTTGTTGACTCTTTTTAAAAAAAATAAATTTTAAAGAGAGAGGGGGGGGGGCGGTTGTTGTTTCACTTATTCGCGCATTCATTGGTTGATTCTCGTATGTTTCCTAACTGGGGCTTGAAACACAACCTTGGTTTATCAGGACGACGCTCTGACCCCGGAGACACCCGGCCAAGGCCTGTTGTTGACTCTTAAATATTTCAGGATTTTCAGGTTCACTCACAAGGTATAAATGATCAATTTGTGATTCAGAGATTTCTTCCTTCTCACGTGCTCAGTTACTGTAGTTAAGATGTTAACTTCCCCAAGGAAGCCCACAAAGCATGGACAGCAGTCCTATGTGCAGTTGGCTGCAGAGGACTTTAGTTTTTATGTGGTGAGATTGGGAAAATTCCCAATATCTCCAGACCCTGTTCTCTCACTTGCAAAATGGAGTTGCTCATAGATTGGTAGTAACCTCGCAAGTCTGTTGTGAAAATGAATGAGATGGTTTTTGTAAAGCACATCTGGCTAGCTCAGTGCCTGGCAAATATAAACCAACCGGTTAATTTACTCAACTTCCTAAATACTGACTGCATGCCGGGCCCACTCAGTACCCGGATCAAATGGTGATGAGGATGTAGACACACTTCTTGCTCTCAGGAAGTCAACAGTCTAATGGAGGAGGTTGCTGAGCCAAAAATCACAGAAGCAAATGTACAAAGAAGGGGGGGTGGGGGAAGGAGAAGAAGGACATGGCGCTTTGGAGCTTACAATGGAAAGATTCGACTGGACCCTTAGGGTGATCAGAGGGGACTCTGGGAGAGTGCTCAGCTGGCCTCTGGAGGAGGGTGGAGTGACGTGGGAGGACGGCTTACTGGCAGTGCGGAGGGAGGCCTGCAGCGAAATGACTCAGCACAGGCTGGGAGGGGGGCACGCAAGTGTGAGGCTGGGCAGCTGAGGGAGCAGGATGGGCGATGAGGTGGACGTGAGATGCGTGGGTGTGCCCGGCCCTATAGCAGTTTTAAATTGTTCTCTGAAAAGAACCATGGAAGCTGCTGATGGGCTTTTGAGTGAGGCCAGATGAGGGATTTGCATTTTGGGATCCTCTTGATTATAGGAAATGGCTAAGAAGAGGACCAGAGACAGGGAGGCTGCCACAAGAGGGGATGAGAGAGTGGCCTGGGTGGCCACTGGCACAGGTGGAGAGGATGGACACGTTGGAGAGCTATTTGGGAGGGAAGATTTGCAGAAGTTGGTGATGGATTGGCTACGGGCATTAAAAAGAGGAAAGTGTTGAGGATGATTCTTAGGTGTCTGACATCATTCACTGTGACAGGTGACATCAGAAGAACAAAGTTCGGGGGTAAAATTATGAATTCACTTTTGGAAATTTGATTCTGAAGTTCTTTTGAGGTATTTAAGAGGCATGTTAAGTCCGCTAGAGCTCATAGGATGCATTTATGATAAATGAATGCATATATGTGCATACACACATACACATATACGTCGTCTGCATATATGTGGTGACTTTTTCCTGCTTCAAAGGAATGTTGTAAGAACTGAGTTGGAGATGATGTACACAAAGTATGTAGGCAGGTACAGGGAGAGCCGGGAAAGCCGTGGGTCGGTGGTGACGAGTAACAGGCAGATAGATGCCGGAGGAAAGGCTGTAGGGGCCGCAGAGCCATTCCAGCCTGATGTTTGCCACTTTCAGTCACTCTCAGTGATGGCGAACCTATGACACGCGTGTCAGAGGTGACACGCGAACTCATTTTTTTGGTTGATTTTTCTTTATTAAATGGCATTTAAATATATGAAATAAATATCAAAAATATAAGTCTTTGTTTTCCTATGGTTGCAAATATAAAAAAATTTCTATATGTGACATGGCATCAGAATTAAGTTAGGGTTTTTCAAAATGCTGACACGCCGAGCTCAAAAGGTTCGCCATCACTGCACTAGATTCTGTTAGGAAGCCCTTATCGCAGATGTTTTCTAAATGGTCAGTTACTGCCGCTGAGGCCGGGAAAGGCTCTTATCAATACTAACTAGTACATAAAAGCATTCAAGGGACGTTTCCATGGAAACTCATGAGCTTTTAGTGAGGGTCACTGGTCCGAAGTGGTAAGGCCGGAGCGCGGGTCCTGGAGCAGGAGAGGATGGTGAGCATGGAGGGCTGCAGAGGTGTGTTGTGTCGTAGGAGGAGGGGAGAGTGCTTGGGTCACCTGGAGAAGCAGGCAGAAAAGCACAGCATTTGGGGAGTGACAGGAGATGACATTGGATAAGTCAGGGGCTAGGGGCGGGTCACGTGCGGGAGGCAACCAATCTATGTGTCTGTCTCACATCAAAGTTTCTGTATCCCCCTCCACCATAAATAAATAAATAAATACATAAATACATAAAATCAATGGAAAAAATATCCTTGGGTGAGGATAAAAAATATTTTAAAACAAATAAAAAACAAAAAGAAGTTCGTGTAACAGCATCATTTAATGAGCAGGTGCAAGAAGAGGCACACGAGGTTTCTCATCCGATAATCCTCATTCTCAAAAGCCCTTTTTTTACATCTAACTTAGATCTTTCATGCTGTAATCAAAGTCAATTTCTCTGTTCACTCCCCAGCTGAGAGGGAAAGCAGCTGTGCATCGTCTTGTATATAACTACCCTCCCCATGCTTGAATACTGTTATTAAGAAACCTGGTAGTCTTCTCTAACTTAGTCTAAATAATTTCTGGCTCCTATTTTTCCAACCCTTTAATCATCTCTGTGACTCCCTGTTGCGTCCCTTCCACTCTCCCCACATCCCTCTTTAAGCTGTAGAGTCTGTTTCTGAACGTTGTACTTTTGAGATTCGCTTGGAGTATCATGGAACAATTTTTTTAAATGTCTTATATGACAGCTTTACATATCCCAGTCCTGGACTTGGATTTGCTCCATGTTAAATACAGGATTTCCAGTAAACCAGTTTATTTCGTCGATTTAAGGCGAACCAGCTAAGTTTTTGTATTTATTGTTCACATGAAATCCCTGTTGACTGTGGCATTTCAGAGATAATGCTCAGTATTATCTCAGAGAGAATTCTCAGATGGAGTGACATAAGTTGATCTGCCCCTGGCCTCACTCGTATCAACTTCAGTAGGAGGTGTGAGCTTTGTGCTCCGTGTACTTGCACAGGATGACATAGATCCAGAGTATGTTTTTCCATCTCCCCTTTCTTGTTTTAACTATAAAATCAGATTACACTGTAAATGTGAAGGAACCTTCCTTATTTCACGTATCTCGAATGTCTGTCTCCCTTACTCCACTGTCAACTTCTAATTCTCAAGGAAAACCTGTTCGATGCTGCCTGAAGTCAAGTGGACAAAGAAGGTCTTGGCCAGCAATGGCATTCTGAGGGGTTGATAGTAATTTAGTGATTGCTGAACAGGTGATTAGAAGGATTCTGAAGCAGAGTCCTGCATCATAAAAAGTGCCAGTGCAAGCTGGAATTGTTGGGAATCAGAATTATGAATTGCTACAGCAAATTGTTTGCCGTGGACATGGGACATAGGAGAGGAGGTGCCGGTAGCCCATACTGGCCACTGAAAACAACAGGAGTTATGCTTTCATTCCTATGCAATGCCTTGGCCCCAGACTAGTAATGGACGACTCCTATATGACAGAGAACAGCATTTTGTTCAGTTTATAGATCACAGTGAAGACAACAGAAAACCTCAGAGGTCATGGCCCTACTTAAAAAAAATCTATCTACCCACTCATTTTGCACAATTGCCCACAGTCTATTTTTAGTTCCTCTTGGAAATGGTGTGAGTGCTGATCTGCATGGTTGCCACACACAGTTCTGAAATGTCAATGCAACCAGTTCGTGGTTCTTTCCTTGAAGCTGCTGAGAAAACAGTTGTGATTTGACTTAAAAGTCAACACAAATAAGAGACTTTAAAAAAATTAATTGAAGAATTCATCTGCCACTTTAAAAGTTCCCCCCAAGAAATCTATCTTATGATGCTATTGCTAATTGTTATCTGATGGCATATTGTCAAGTGATGTATTAATAGTCAAATAATTGGATCACTAAAAAAATTAATGACATATTTGCTTGAGAGAGGTAGAGTTTGGTATAAAAGCTGAACTAAGGAGTAAGACAAACTGAAGAATGAGTACGTCGGGGGTAAGGTCGAGCCCTTGGAATGTAAGAAATAGTCCTGAAGAACTGAACATGCTTTCAATTGTAGACACTTTTGTTCTGTGCTTCTTCTTAATGTGAGCCTCCATGTGCAGGCTTTGGAGAACAGCCTCAAAGATAAATTAATGACGAGTCAAATAGGTTGACCCACTCATGAGAGGAACTGCATCTAAAGCTCACAGTTAACGAAGGGGATGAGCCCTCTACAGTGTAAGTTCAGTGAGTTGAGAGAGAAAATTCTCACCCTGTGTTCTAAGTTACTGAACCATTGACATGATTTTTTTTTAATCTTCACCTGGGAAATGTTTATTGATTTATTTTATTTTTTATATATTTTTTAATTGATTTTAGAGAGGACGTGCTGGGGCTGACTAGCAGCCCCTGAGTGATGGATGAATGGATTACTCCGACACAAAGTTTGCTGTGAAAGAGAGGTTAAGGGACCAGGCAGCCTTGATTGCCTGCCTTTTATTATAGTTTTTATCTTTAGATACAATCAGTAGGGTGAGTAATCTTGGGAGGACACATGTGTTTGCATTTTCCTCTAGGCGAGGGCACCCAAAGATTAGGCATAAGGATTCCAGTAAACACCCGGGGGTCTGCACGTGCACAGACCTATTTGGAAAGGTCAAGGAATAATTAGGAGCGCCACTTTCGACACTCCCCTAAGTCTCCCCTAAGTTGGAATTCCGATAAACAGGGCAGGCGGCCTTCCACACACTTCCCTTTTACCAGAATGTCCTTCTTACAACTTTCCAACCAAGTCTCCCATGCTCCCCAACATCTCCCCTTGTTTTGTTTTGCTGAATGTAGAAGACAGAGGGAAGTGGTGAACTTTCTGCTTTAGAATGTCAGGGTCCCTAAAGTGCGTTTACTGCTCCAGTTCCAATTTTACAGACTATAAGAAAAACAAAAAGAGCAATGGTTAGTCATCTGGGGTGCGTAGAGTGTGAGTAGCTCCGATAGTTGCTCAGCGTCCGCCATCAGCTTCTTCATCATTCCCCAGGTTATTCCGGGGGCCGCCTGGGTCCGGGGAAGGAGCATCGTTCGGGGCTACGGAGTCCCCAGGCCCAGATTCTTCATTTCTCCTAGGTGTCCTTGGCTTAGGGAAGACAGGATTTACTAGATGGCTCCAAATTGCTGTTTAACCATCTCAGTTTCCCTATTCTACTTGTCCTGGCTTACTGCTCTATCCACTGAGCCAAATCGGCTAGAGCAAAAAGATGCTATTCTTATTTACCCCTAGCATTCTTCGAGGAGGTTCTGAATTCAGGTAGATCCAACCACTCCCAAGTAATGGCAAATTCTAGCCTATCTGCCTACTTCAGGTCCAGCCTTTGTACAAAGTATAAGGGTTAACATTTTCATTGTTGGGACTTCCTGCAATCTGGGTTTGATAGATTATCAGCAATTTAAAGACCCACCCCACAACCCCCCTTGCCCACCCTCCCCTCCCCAAACCCCTTTCTCTCCCCAAGAAGATTCTGTGACTCATTTGTCTAAATGCAGGCAAGAGTATCTGCCTTTATTCACACCGTGGCCGAGTATTTTCCGGCTGAGAAGCTTTTCATAAATGTTTGCCTAATAGTGTTTTTACGTCCCGGTGTCTCCTTCAATGTTTTTATGTGGAAAGAATTAATGTGCTGCTCCTGCTCCTCCCCTGCTGCCTTCTCAGAGCACTTCTCAGCACAGGCCGGCCGAGCTGTGGTCCCTCAGTACAGGGACCTCTGAGCCTCTGCTTTCCTGTGTAAGCTTTTCCTGTGCTCATTAGGGGGATGCCCCCCACTCCCCCCCCAAAGAAACTGGCCTAAGTCTTCTAACAGGGCCCAGCATGCCATCAGGGGCAGAGAGAGTTTTCATGCCATGACCAGAGCTGCCTTCAACACACTTCTTTCTTCCAAAGACACACTCTTTTAAAGGTTTCTTATTTGGACAGGCTTCGCCTTAACTCTGATTACACTCCGCGATTACTGCCTCTGCATTAGACCTCCTTTCCCCCATTGCTTGACTATTTGGTCGAGTGGATGTTTTCTATCTCTGAGTGTTTTCCAAACGCTGAGATGTAGAGGCTACATAACTTCATTGTCTCATTCGTAGTGGAAAATTGGGAAACAATTATGGTAGCTATCGATCTATGGTTTCTGATATGCAAGGTGGTCATTATTTTATACCTATCTGTACAGCATGTACATATATTCCTTGAATGTGCCAAATTTCCCTTGTTCCTGACTCCCTTCCTCCACCCCTCTGACCAGATCTCACTTCACATCAGCTGTTAGTAGAGGAGCCACTTCTTACAGGAGGTGCTAGCTCTGCATTCTGACAGTAGCGGTTTTCGGGGTTGGTTTCGGTCCTGAACTGAAGCCCTGACTCCATGCCCTCCCCTGACAGTGAGTGCTGCGGAGCCCCTGGGCCAGCAGGGGGGGTGTGGGGAGCCTGGGGAACAGGAGAGGCGGCCAATGCAGCCCAAGGGGCCAGAGGTTCAGCCTGGGGCCCTGGGTTCCTTCCAGTCTAAGCTGATGCTTCTAAGCAAGACACTCGGCTTCTCTGAGCCTCCGTGTCCTCTCTGTTAAGCAGGAATAATACCTTGTGGTTCAAATCAGAGTATTTCATCAAGCGAGATACTAATGCTAATTGTGGGTGTAATTGAAAAGTAAAGGCAGATGTCGTCAATAAAAGTAGGGCCCTGGCTAGTGTGCTCAGTGGTTAGAGTGTTGATTTGAGCACCAAAGGGCCTTGGGTTCAATTCCCAGTCAAGGGCACGTATCTGGGTTGCAGGTTAGATCTTATCCTGGCCCCCATCAGGGCACGTGCAGGAGGCAGCCAATCTCTCCCCCTACCCCCTCTCTCTCTCTCTCCTCCCTCCCTCCCATCCACTCTCTAAAAAATCAAGGGGAAAAACATCCTCGTGTGAGGATTAACAAAAAATAAATAAAATGAGCTTTCTTTAAAAAATAAATAAATAAAATGAATTAAAAAGTAGGAATTTAAAGAATTGAACTTTGGAGGCCCTGGTCCAAACATACCTCGCTCTCACCTGAAATGACCCCCTTTCTATTGTTAAGTTTCATTATGTTCTTCCTCCAAAAAACATAAACGTTTGAAATAAAAGATATTCTGGGTCGTTTGAAAGTCATGCTCTGCAAGTGTTCCGAACTAGGCATTCGCATGTGGGTGCTCAATCAGAATGCTTAGTGGGAAGTTCTGCTGACTACCCCGAGGGCATGGGAGTTTATTAGGAAAGAGAGAAGCCATGGCTAGGAAACAGGCCATGGTTGAGGGGCTGGCACAGGCCCAGGTGGGCGGAAGCAGAGAGGACGTGGGACAGCACCGGGCCCTGGGGAAGCAGCGACAGGAGAGAGAGACAGAGAAGAAGGTGGCGGTAAGAGAGGCTTCCCACTTTCTAGAGTTTTCCTCTTTATGTAGAAAATGGGGGGTGGGTGAGGGAGGGGCTCTCTTCCTTTCACTCTCATCAGTGATGCTTGTAGGTCCCCAAATTCACGTAGGCGGTGTACACCCACAGTCACGCAGGCTTCGGGGCACCCCTGGGAGCCCAACATCAGTGTTTCGGGAAGGAAAGTGTATTCCCGCTCGGAGAGCCAGCCCTCAGGCGCAGTTTTGAAACGCACTCTTTCTGAAGGTGAGCCAGCCACCTGCGTAAGCTGCCTTTTCCAAAAGCGTGTGAGGTCGGAAGCTTAGCGGCTGGGGTGGGAGCTGCTCCGTGTGGGGTTGCCGTGGAGCTGTCCCGAACACTGTACCTGCATAACTGAGGTGTGCGGACAAGAGCATCCACATAGATTGTCCGACGTTTAGGACAGCTATAGACCAGTCTCACCTCGTCCAGGCCCCTGGAAATCTTTCCCACAGCCCTGAAGTCAACCATTCACCTTAGGGACCAAGGGGGGCACGTATCTGGGTTGCAGGTTAGATCTTATCCTGGCCCCCATCAGGGCACGTGCAGGAGGCAGCCAATCTCTCCCCCTACCCCCTCTCTCTCTCTCTCCTCCCTCCCTCCCATCCACTCTCTAAAAAATCAAGGGGAAAAACATCCTCGTGTGAGGATTAACAAAAAATAAATAAAATGAGCTTTCTTTAAAAAATAAATAAATAAAATGAATTAAAAAGTAGGAATTTAAAGAATTGAACTTTGGAGGCCCTGGTCCAAACATACCTCGCTCTCACCTGAAATGACCCCCTTTCTATTGTTAAGTTTCATTATGTTCTTCCTCCAAAAAACATAAACGTTTGAAATAAAAGATATTCTGGGTCGTTTGAAAGTCATGCTCTGCAAGTGTTCCGAACTAGGCATTCGCATGTGGGTGCTCAATCAGAATGCTTAGTGGGAAGTTCTGCTGACTACCCCGAGGGCATGGGAGTTTATTAGGAAAGAGAGAAGCCATGGCTAGGAAACAGGCCATGGTTGAGGGGCTGGCACAGGCCCAGGTGGGCGGAAGCAGAGAGGACGTGGGACAGCACGGGGCCCTGGGGAAGCAGCGACAGGAGAGAGAGACAGAGAAGAAGGTGGCGGTAAGAGAGGCTTCCCACTTTCTAGAGTTTTCCTCTTTATGTAGAAAATGGGGGGTGGGTGAGGGAGGGGCTCTCTTCCTTTCACTCTCATCAGTGATGCTTGTAGGTCCCCAAATTCACGTAGGCGGTGTACACCCACAGTCACGCAGGCTTCGGGGCACCCCTGGGAGCCCAACATCAGTGTTTCGGGAAGGAAAGTGTATTCCCGCTCGGAGAGCCAGCCCTCAGGCGCAGTTTTGAAACGCACTCTTTCTGAAGGTGAGCCAGCCACCTGCGTAAGCTGCCTTTTCCAAAAGCGTGTGAGGTCGGAAGCTTAGCGGCTGGGGTGGGAGCTGCTCCGTGTGGGGTTGCCGTGGAGCTGTCCCGAACACTGTACCTGCATAACTGAGGTGTGCGGACAAGAGCATCCACATAGATTGTCCGACGTTTAGGACAGCTATAGACCAGTCTCACCTCGTCCAGGCCCCTGGAAATCTTTCCCACAGCCCTGAAGTCAACCATTCACCTTAGGGACCAAGGGCCTTCCTTGACTATGTCCCTAAGCATAATCTCATCTAGGAAAAGCACCTCCCTGTGGAGAAATAGCCTGGAAGCTTTGTTGGCTGTGGCCAGGCCCACAGTGTATCCAGCCGCCGTGGAGTATTTAGAAGCCCTTGTGCTCACAACTTAAAGCCCAAGCTGAGGTCAGGTGAGCCAGTTCATCAGGGACTAGGACTTGCTTCTGCTGGAATTTGGAATCTCTCCTACGGTCATTTCACTCAGATGAATGAGTAATGAATTGTTTCTTCCTAAGCGTCCCATCTCTCTGACACCCAGCTTAGCACAGCCCTCAGGAAAGTGTGTGTGCAGAAAAGCACTAACTCATTTCCTCCCGGCAGTCGGCAGAAGTAAGGTGACTGTGATTTGTGGCCCGGACCAGGATGCTCTTTGGAAAAATGCTGGACCAGACGAGGCATCAGGAGCACAGACATGAAGCAAGACTGTGGGAATTCGTGGCTGTGGTGCCTGGGTCAGAAGTGTGTGCAGAAAAGCACTAACTCGTTTCCTCCCGGCAGTCGGCAGAAGTAAGGTGACTCTGATTTGTGGTCCGGACCAGGATGCTCTTTTCTGGAAAAATGCTGGACCAGACGAGGCATCAGGAGCACAGACATGAAGCAAGACTGTGGGAATTCGTGGCTGTGATGCCTGGGTCAGAGCTGCGTCTGGCTGCCCGCTCCCTCCACAGCGTCTGCAGTGAGGAGGGCCGGGCCTGGTCACAGGACCCTGGCCCAGTTGCCGGGGGACCCTCCCAGAGAGCCCAGCCGCCATCCACCAGCCCTTTCCACCAGGCCCTTGGGCCTTCTACCAGCCAATACTCAAGTCTCATTATTCTCACTCCGAATCCCATCCGCTTCTCCCCTCTCCACAGTCTGTCTTAGTTCATTCCGGTCATGACCCATCCCCCGAGTTATCGCAACAGTTTCCTATGGGCTTCCCTCGTACCCCCTGACCCTCCAACACGTTCTTCACGCTGGTGTCTACTCTCTCCCAGTTGATCATTCTCCTTCTTAAAATCCTTATTGGATCCTCGTTGCCCTCAGATTAACCGTGAGCTTGTCCGGCGAGGCCCCGACTAGTTGGCTACCCATCTCTAGCCTCCTCTCTTCCCGGGCCCACCCTGTCCACTGTCCAATGAGGAAGCACGCCTCCCCTCCGTGGGGAGAATACCTCAGGGCACTAACAGCTGACCTGGAACAAGCAACGAGAATAAACTTAGAGCACACGGCCTTGTGGAGGCAGCTGCACGAGTTGAATTACCGCAGTTCCTGGATGCACCTCCCATGTCACTATTTTTAAAAAAAATATATTTTATTGATTTTTAAAGAGAGGAAGGGAGAGGAACAGAGAGTTAGAAACATAGATGAGAGAGAAACATCCATCAGCTGCCTCCTGCACACCCCCTATTGGGAATGTGCCTGCAACCAAGGTACATGCCCAACCGGAATCGAACCTGGGACCCTTCCGTCCGCAGGCCGAAGCTCTATCCACTGAGCCACAGTCAGGGCCCATGTCACTATTTTGCATCATCCCTTCTTTCTCCTTGCTCCCCATTCTAGCCCACCCCACCCGACTCCTGGGCCTGAAATCTCGGCCCCATTGTGTAGATATCAGTTGAGAAGACTTCCCCCAGGAAACCTACCCTCCCCAGGCCCCCAGTCCTCCCTGTGTGCTATCATAGTAATCTCTGCTTCCCTCCCCAAAGCCCTTCCCAAACCCTGGTCCCTGCTCAGTGTGAAATCCTGGGAGCTGAGCTCAGGGAGGGCCTGCACTTCGAACGAAGGGTCCTGGCCTTGACCTTCCAGAAACCTGTTTTGCATAATAATTCAGGAAAATCCGCTTGCATTCAAAAATGCCAGCCTGACCTTGTGGACATTCCTCATCCCCAAGTCTCCAGTGCCAAGTTTTACACCCTTCTGCATGTCGGGGTGAAGGGCAACCTTAGCCCCGCCTCACTCATCACCCCGGGCTCCGGGCTCCGGGCTGCTCCTTCAGGGGAGGAATTCCCATGTCCCGAGAGTGCCCCAGGGCAAATGGTGATAGGAAAGGAAATTGGCTTATTGCCATGGAAAGCACAAACTCAGCAGATTTTTCTTTCCTCCTAAATTTAACCCGATGAAAAAGTGCCTACATCACCAACGCTTCGGAGACCCCGCCTCCCGCCCCCCGAGAACTGGCTGACAGCCGATTTCTCAATCTCTCCTCGCGGATCACGGAGGGCAAAGGCCTGCGGCTGCAGGACTCATGCTCCACCAGTGGGTGACGGTGCTTCAAAATCGTAAAATCCCCTGTGGATGTGCATTCAGGTCTGTGCAGTCCACCACGTTCTCATGTCAAGTTTGAGCTGTCCACGTGCAGAAGGCATGGACGCACGCCTCCCCTCGGTGGGGAGAATGCCTCAGGGCACAAGAATTTGGCTGACGTGAGAACAAACAACGAGAATAAACTTAGAGCACACAGCACCGTGACCTTGTGCTCCGAGTCTCAGGTCAGACCCACGGAAGTCTCATGGCCACAGCAGCCAGCCTGACAAATGCTGCTGTTTGCACCCGGTGCCCTCCAGCGAATGGAAACAGCATTGCCTGTGGGTCCCAACTCAATCGCCCCGTTTTCTCTGTGGATATGGTCTGAGGTTGGGTGAGAAGGGTGCCATGAAGGTCCGAGCTTCTATCGATACACAGTAGACAAGCTATATTAGAATAAACTTCATGTTTGGGGGAAATGTTCAGCAGGCAGTGTTCTTTCTGTATTCTGAAAGGTCAATATTTTTATAACTATTGCTTGGCATATGAGAAACACAAGTGCTCGCGCGCATGCAGCACAGTTAGCCCAGTATCCAGTAGTGTAGATGGACAGTAGCCTACCCCTCGCCACATCTCCTACTGTGATCAGAAGGAAATCCTGAAAGCCCCACAGCGAGTGACCTGGGTCTGCACCTCCCTCCTTGCCCCGTTTGCTGCCTTCACACTGGCCTTCCTTCCGGTCCTCAAACACACAGCTTCTTTCCTGGCTGGGCCTTTGCATTGCTATTCCCTGGCTCTGGAATGCTGTTCCCCTCCTCTTTTCATGCTGGCCCCTTCTTAGACCTTAGAGCTTAGGCTGAAAGTCGCTTTCCTGGCAAAGCCTTGGTCGATCTGTTTCCTTCTCTGCTGCTGTTTTCTAGCATAGCTCTGTGTTTCCTTCCCCAGGGCTCACCCTCTCGTTGTTATTTGTTTGTTGAGCCTTTCCTACTGGACTGTAAACACCTCGAGGGCAGGAGCCACATCTAACCTCTTCACTGAACTCCCTGGTACATACCAGGGCCTGGTACATACGAGGCTCTCAATATATATTTGTTGAATGAATGTCTGAATATGTGTATTGAAAAAAACATATAAAGACATCAGTTCTGTGCATTAAGTATTGCTTTAAGTGGATATACATTTTATTAATCTCAAATATCAATTACATTAAAATATTAATATAGTGTTGTTATTGAATTAGACATGCATAGATAGGCTACAGTAGAAGGTTAAAGATAAATTTCAATAGTTTTTAAAAAATATGTTTTTATTGTCTGGCTAGCATGGCTCAGTGGTTGAGCGTCGACCTATGAACCAGGAGTGTTGGGAGCACAGAGACTTGGTTGGAAAGTTGTCAGGAGGACATTCTGAGACAAGGGAAGTGTGTGGAAGGCCGCCTGCCCTGTTTATCAGAATTCCGACTTAGGGGAGACAGGAGAGTGTCGAAGGCGGTGCCCCTGATTATTCCTTGACCTTTCCAAACAGGTCTGTGCACGTGCAGACCCCCGGGTGTTTACTGGAATCCTTATGCTTACTCTCTGGATGCCCTTGCCTAGAGGACAATGTAAACATGTGTCCTCCCGAGATTACTCACCTACTGATTGTATCTAAAGACAAAAATTCCAATAAAAGCCTAACGAGGCAGGTAATCGAGGCTGCTCTGGCCACTAGAGCCAGGCAAACCCCTTAGCCTTCTCTTTCACAGTCAAACTGCTGAGTAATCTGTTCATCTGTCGTTCAGGGGCTGCTGGTCAGCCTCAGCACAGGAGGTCAGGGTTCAATTCCTAGTCAAGGCACATGCCCAGGTTGCAAACTCAATCCCCAGTGTGGGGCGTGCAGGAGGCAGCTGATCCATGATTCTCTCTCATCATTGATGTTTCTCTCTCTCTCTCCCTCTCCCTTCCTCTCTGAAATTAATAAAGAAAATATATTTTTAAAAATGTTTTTATTGATTTTAGATAGGAAGGAAGGGAGAGGGAGAGAGGGAGAAAACATTGATGGCTGCCTCCTGCAGGCCCCCACTGAGGATTGAGCCCACAACCCAGGCGGGAATCAAACGGCAACCTTTTGGTGCATGTAACTCAACCAACTGAGCTGCACTGGCCAGGGCAATTTTCAATACCTTTGAGGCATCCCATCTCTCTAAGGATTGGTGGAAGAGATGTAGAAGGCTTGGAAGATTGTGCGGAATCTTGCTTATGGTATGACATACCCTAGAATTTGCCTTTTCATTCTTTCATTCATTGTAAGAGCTCCTTGGTAAAAACATTTTCTTCCTTCCTGAGATATTTTTTAAGCATAAGCAATATAACTCTTCTTTCCCAATAAATTCTACAAGTTCAGAGTTAGTGGGTTCTCATTGACTGAGGTTTACTGGCATGTAACAGTCACTGAAGTCTAACCTTGGCTTTTCTGTCATTTCATTTCCTTATGTAAATGCTGTACTTCCTGATCGAACCGTGTTGAACTCCTACCAGATGCTGTGGAGACAGAGATGAGCTCCGTCTAGTAGTCCAGGGCCCAATGGGGACCAGCACGAACAGTTCTAATCACATGGTCCAGGGAGGGAGTTATGCCCCCAGCACGACCTCAGCAACAGAGGGCTTCCCACGTTTCCTTCAGGAAGTGGCACCTAACTGGAAGGTAGTGCA
>NW_005370042.1:2307339-2322523 GCF_000412655.1 Myotis brandtii
AGCGTTGCGCTGTGTTCCAGGAATCACAACCATTGTGTTTCTAGGGCTCCCACTCCAGAGGTCTGCAAACCGTGGCGCTGGAGAGGGAGCAGGGCGAGGCGGCGAGGGAGCGTGTGCCTCACGAGAGCCTTGGACTTTATCCTCCGGCCGTGGGGACCCACCAGAGGGTTTTGTGGGAACGGTTGTTAATGGTTAATCTCCAAGAACGTGGGAAGTGAGGAAGTTTATGGAAATGACTTTCCATTTTGACGCTGCTCGCAGTTGGAAGATATGTCTCCGAGAGAAACACTTCAAAGGCTCCCAATCTGCCCCCTTTAATTGTGTTTATTCCACATCAGAATGGGTGTTTCAATGAGTGAGTCTGATCCTGTGGAGGGGTCCATCTTTAGTCCTGATGTTTATTAAATAGAAAGACTCAGAAACCATCCAATTATTCTTGGAAAATGTGCATGAATGTGTGGTATTTGGAACTCTATTTTAGAACCCGAATGTCACAGACATCTGGACACAACAATTATGCAAGAGAGACCTTCAGAAATGTGTTACTAATTCCCAGCTCTCCCCGCGCACAGCCGGCCTGTGCTGCAGCCGGTATCAGCGCTGCTGCGGCCTGTGCTGTTCTCACACGTGATGGTTTATTTTCATAAGGTGTTCTTCACAACTCGCACCACAAACCTCTTCATGGAGTTCATGATAAAGCCATACCCAGAAGCAAATGAATTATGTTAGTGTTGATGAATGAACACAACAGTAGCTTAGAAAAAAAAGTACAAGGAAGGAAAAGGAGAAATGAGCCAGCCAGCTGGAGAATTAGGGGAAACTGAAGGCCTTGGAACTTACAAATCTGTGTTTTAATCTCTCATGCGCTCTAATTTTATTACCCACAACATGAAAAGGTTATGCTTTATAGTATTTAAGGCTTCTTTCTCTTCTAAAATATAATTTATAATTAAAAGCTAATATGCAAATTGACCAAACAGCGAAACAACCGGTGGCTATGACATGCACTGACCACCAGGGGCCAGCTCCTGCGCTATGACGTGCACTCCCACAAGGGGAGTGCCGCTCAGCCAGAAGCCAGGCTCATGGCTGGCAAGCGCAGCGGTGGTGGCAGGAACCTCTCCCGCCTCCACGGCAGTGCTAAGGATGTCCGACTGCTGGAGCGGGCCTAAGCCATCAGTCAGACATCCCCCAAGGGCTCCCGGACTGTGAGAGGGTGCAGGCTGGGCTGAGGGACCCTTCCCCCCCGCTCCCCTGCCGAGTGCATGAATTTAGTGCACCAAGCCACTAGTGATTTATAAGAGTTAAAATGTCATGAATTCAGCCTTGGCTGGTGGGGTGTTAGTTGGAGCATCATCCCATTCACCAAAAGGTGGTGGGTTCGATCTTGGTCAGGGCACATGCAGGAAGCAACTGATCAATGTTTCTCTCTTTCTCTGTTTTCCTTCCTCTCTCTAAAAAACAAAACAATAAAACAAAACAAAAAACCTCAATTAAAAAATATCGTGAATTCAACTGCTATTAACTCTGCACCAGGAGCAGTGCTTGGGGATGGTGTCTAAGAACAAAGCAAGGTCCCCGTTGAGCTGAAATTCTAGTGGTCAGGGAAGACAGAGAGACAGCTACACGTGAAATCATTGTAGTTAGGAGCAAGAGCTATGAAGGAAACAAGATGGGATCACATTCCTCAGAGGGACTGGATGGCCTGGAGGCAACATCAGAGATGAGCAGGACATGGCTGAGACCTGAAGACAGAGAAGAGTCCAGATCTGTGAGACCTGGGAGCCAGGCAGGCACTCCTGGCAGAAGTGACAGTGCCGAAGACCTGGGTGGGGGACACGCTAGACTTCCTGAGAAGCACAGACAGGCCTGTGGGGTTGGCATTTGGAAATGAGCGAAGGAGAACAAGGAAAGAGCTAAACTAGGTCATGGGGCTCCCATTGGTCGTGGGAGGGATTTGCATTTTATTTTCAGTGCGATCTAATTTATTTAAAAATGTCACTTTGACCATCGTGTGGAGACTTGATTGCAGAAGCAAAGAAACCAATTTCAGAAGCTGCTGCAAAATGCCAGGTGAGAGGTCATGGTAAACTGGCCTTCAGGGGAGAGGGAAGCCGGCCCTGTGGGAGGGGGAGGTTTGGTCTAAATCCTGGTGTTCAGGTGTCTTCCATGGCAATGCAACACTTTAGAAACCGACTCACACTAACTAATAAATTTGGTAACCTTGATTTTAATTCAATGAAAAATGAAGGGGATAGCCAGGATAAAGGTCACGCCGAATAAATGTCATTTTTTTCTGAAAATTTTTGTACTGGATTTGGGGTCAGGCACATTTGGGGGTTTTCACTCAGGGTCCCAAATAAGTTAAGGAGAAATGATAGTGTACTTAGAAGAAAGAAATAAAGTATCTTAGGACAGCTAGATAACTAGCAAGGATTTCCAATAGATGTTGCTGTCCAGTTCTATAAAATAACACATGAATTTATTCAATAATCTATTTTGTGGGGCATTGCATCAGATCTTTTCAGGGGTTGGTCACTTGGCTTTATTTATTTATTTTTTTAGTATATTTTTATTGATTTCAGAGAGGAAGGGAGAGAGAGAGAGAGAGATAGAAACATCAATGATGAGAGAGAATCATTGATCAGCTGCCTTCTGTATGCCCCCTACTGAGGATCAAGCCCACAACAGGGGCACGTGCCCTTGACCAGAATCGAACCTGGGACCCTTCAGTCCGCAGGCCGATGCTCTATCCACTGAACCAAACCAGTTAGGGTGTGGTCACTTGACTTTAAACAATTCCTTTAAATCATTTGATGCAATAACAACTGGAACTATCCTTGAAAAATACAAGACATATCAATTTCGACTACTTTTTCATTTTATTTCTTTTTAAATTAATTTTTAAATTTTTATTTATTGATTTGGGAAAGAGAGGGAGAAAGAGAGAGAGAGAGAGAAACATTGATTTGTTGTTCCACTTATCTATGCATTCATTGGTTGGTTCTTGTATGCGCCCTGATCAGAGATCAAACCACCAGCCTTGGCCTATCGGGACTGTGCTCAAACCAGCTGAGCTACCCGGCCAGGGTATGGTTACATTTTAAAAGTCATACAGAAAAAAACTGGCCAATAACAGTAGAAAATCCAGACACGTACTCTGTTTGGGGGCAGTTCAGGAATAAAGGGTGTTATAGCTGCCTGTTCCTTATTTAACGATATCAGCATGCTATATCAATATGTACAATATAAGCATAGGCACGTCCCACGTTCACAAATTTCGTTTTTATGCTGCTTAGTTATAACTCAGGAATCGTTTTCCTGTAGCGACTGTATAGCCTCCCAGGCCAGCCCACACTATCTGCTTAACCAGTGCACAGCCGAGTAACGGTGAGAGGGACCGGAAGTTAAGGTCACAGGATGCAGGGCTCCTTCTGCAAGAGGAATGTGAAGAAGGAAGGCAGTTCCGTACTTTCCCTGGATCTAGGCACTGCGCCGGGAAATTGTCTTACATGCGGCAGTTTCGGGGTTCCCCCTGAACCCTGTGCTCCCGGGTCACTTAGCACCCACTAGTTCGCTGGACCCAACGCTGCATCCTCCCCAAATTGCTCTTTACCCTCCAATTACCTGCCCCCTCTCCTGGCCCAAACTCGTCTGAGTTCTGCAGTGTCCTTTCGAAGGGAGGAAAGCATCTGATTGGCCTGTGCCTGGCTGGCTGCTAAGGAAACCTCAGAACTGGGTGCACCCCAAGCATGGCTGCCTAGAACCCCAACCAATGGAAACCAGGCACTCTAATAAAGTGGGAGTCTTTTACAATTTGGGGCAGGATACACTGAAGGGAGAAAGAACAGAGGTGTCTATTGTTTTACTGTTTTCTCAATTCCGCAGCCTCAGGTCCTGTAACAGCTCCATGTAGAAATTCCTTTTTGCATTTCACCCAAGATGGACTTTTTAATATTGCAGTGTACAATATTACACTAGTTCCAAGTGTACAATACAGTGATTCGACACGTACATGCCTTTTCGTGTGATCGCCACACCAAGTCGCGTACTCATCTCTCACTATGCAAACGTATCGCCATGTTCCTGACTGTATTCCCCTGACCTTTTCCACCCAGCGCCCCCCACCCCCCACCACCACCACCAAGTTAATCTTTGCTGCAGTTATGTGAGAGGACAAGATCCTCAATGTACAGGAGAAATGGGTACATCTCTACCCTTCTCGGAAACATTTGATTAAAATTCCTCCGGCGCAGGGCCTGCCCCTTAGCATGCCCCCCGCGAGCTTGCCCCCCGCAGGGCCACGTACCAGTTCTTCATTTCCTCCGAAGCCACCTTCCCCCCCTGCTGCCCAAGGCCAAGGCCGTCGCTGCTGCTGCTGTAAAGGTGTCGAGGCTGCCGGGACAGTCACTGCTTGCCTGATGGCCCTGGTGGCTGTGGTGGTCTCCGTGTGGCCCTCACACCAATGGATAAACCGTCCTCCTGAGTGTGTGTGAGGAGGAGGAAGGATCAGGACTCGAGGTTGGGGGGTGGGTGTGAGTAAATCTATTGAAAAAAATCCACAAAATAAAGATCCTCCCAGGAGCAACGCGAGTGTAACCATGTCCAAGTGGCCGGCTGGAGTGTAGGTACGCACCCAACAGGCTCATGTTGTGTGAAGATGGTTTTAAAATCTGTATGTGGGTGGAAGAAAGTTGTGAGTCTCTTACTGAAAGAGGCTCAGGATGATATGATGATAATGATGACGATGATGATGATGTAAAACACCAGAACCGCATGTCAGAAAAGGGCCCCGAAGCCTGCATCAGGGTTAACCCTGAATGAAACAACACACTGACTGAGGCTTTCTCCGCAGGAGCTGACATTGTATCGTGGACCAAGACCAGTGTGGGTTTTTGCTAATCCTCTGCAGAGGATACCATGGTATTTTTCCTTTGATTTTTAGAGAGAGTGGAAGAGAGGGGCAGAGACAGAGAGAAACACCGATGAGAGAGAGACACATCAGTTGTCCCAAGCCTTCAACCAAGGTATGTGCCATCGAACCCAGGACCCTTCAATCCGTGGGCGGAGCCAAACCGACTAGGACAGGACCAAGTGATTTGTTTTGCCTCTTCTGAGGTGTGAGAGGATGCAGACAATGCCCACCTGATGCCCTTCGAGGCTGAATAATCGTGGCCAACCTTGAGCAAGAAGTCAGGCATCTCAAGAGCGTAATTAAAAAATAAACGCAGCCGGCTTGGGAGCCACAGAGAGAAACCGGTGCGCACGCCGCTCTGAGCCTCTGTGGCCACGGGAGCCACGGAGGGAGATGCCGTGGGTGGGCTCGTGGCTGCTGCAGCCAGGAACTCTTGACCCAATAACACTGTGAAGGTCACCTCCCACCTTCTGCTTTTTTGAGTGTCGCAGGAAGGGAAGTGTTTGGAAGGGTCAGTGTGAGAAAGATTCAGCTCCTCATGTTATTAGTAAGCTTGCCTCTTCCTCTTCAGAAACCTGTGCCAAGACGGCCATGTGTCAAGTGCAGTTGGTACCTGGGAACTGTGGCTAGGCACGTCCAGAAGGTTATTCTGCAGAATAAAATCAGAACTGGAAGTGAGGCGTGTCTTCTCTAGACGAGACAGATGGGCACTGCGTGCTGACCGCAGTGACCGTCCAGATCTTATCCGGTGACTGCCTCCCTGCCTGGTCTACCTGGAAGGTGACTAAGAGGAAGTGACTGGGAACATCAGGCCAGACCAGGCAAAAGGCCACGCGGTGAGGTGGTTGGGAAAGTCAAGAGTGCGGGGTGAGCTCTGAGGTTACTGCTAACAGTGTTCAAACAAAGCAAAACAGAAGGCAAGACCCCAGGCGGCGGGAGTGGGCAAGCCCGGCCCCAGACAGAAGGTGGGCGCAGTTGGCCCTGCGCTGCAGGGGCAGTCACTCCTGCAGGGCGGCTTCCACGCCACATGGATACGACGTCCACAGCAGGAGGAAGGCCGTGTAGCAGAAGAAGCCATTTCTGCACATGAGAGTGGATGCTCCAGGGGGCTCTGGGGGATGAAGATGTTTCGACTCCCAGCATCACTTTCAGAAGCATTGGCATGAGCGCTACGAAACATTCTAGGGCAGTATTTCTCAACCTTCTGGCCCTTTAAATACAGTTCCTCATGTTGTGACCCAACCATAAAATTATTTTCGTTGCTACTTCATCACTGTAATGTTGCTACTGTTATGAATCATAATGTAAATATCTGATATGCAGGATGGTCTTAGGCGACCCCTGTGAAATGGTTGTTCGACGGCCAAAGGGGTCGCTACCCACAGGTTGAGAACCGCTGTTCTAGAGTGTCCATGCCGAATATCGAATATTGTTGAACTCAGCCAGAGCCTATTTCTACAGTATTGACGAGTGCGATCATTCCTGAAAGTGTGCGTGCCACTTTGTGCCAGGCCTGGGGGGCAATGTCTGGAAATCAAACTGAACACGGCATACAGACGGGTGACCACAGTGATCAGTGACAGGTTGCGAGGTCACGTGGCGGCAAAGCTCAGGGAGATCCCCAAGCTGTGCTCCCGGCCAGGAAGGCTGCCTTTGAACTAGGTTTGGAAAGAAAGACAATGTATTTCCTTTGGACGGAGGAGGAGAAAGGGGATTCCAGGCAGAGGAAGCGGCTGGAGGCGAAGCCTGGGAGGTGTGAGTAGATGGGCCTGCACAGCGAGCTGCTGGAATATTGTGGAGCCGCGGGAAGAGGTGGGACTTCATCCGGAGGGGCTGGGAGGTGGTTGGTAACATTTAAAATAGGGAAACAGAATGGTATTCAGAAAAGCAGTTGTCATGACAATGAGGCAAAAGTGAGCGGGAGAAAGGACGCCCGAGGAGTCTAGGTGCTAAATTGAGGCCCTCATATGAGATCGGGCAGGAAACTCCAGGGAGAGGCCATCGACCGGAGCCAGCAGGGCTTGGTGACGGGCTTGTGTTTGGGGGCGAGAGAGTGAGGAATAGCACAAATCCCAAATCGCTGGCTTTGGAACACAGGGAGCTCTTATTATATCTCTCTCTAAACCACCACGTATACATTATTCATCGTGAGAGTAAAGATGCGCCCGCATCAGGGAACATCTCAGTTTCCCACTAAGGGAACCGCTAGATTGGAAATCAATCCCTCCCACCCCATCCCTGCTGTTCCAGTCCCTTTCGGGCTGCGCTCAGGGAGCTGTGACATGTGGCTCCTGGCAAATACCGTACACAGACCCCGTGTCCCAGAGAAAAGGACGGGCGCCAGAGGGAGAACTCGGCATGCGTGGGATGCTGGGCCGGTCCACGCTGTCTCACCAACAGCTGCTGTGCCCGCGGCGTGTGCAGCTCAGCCTGGTTCTCACTAAGCAGAGAAACGGGCTTTCCACAGCAAAGACATAAAAACTCACTCAGTTACAGCATCATCAGAAGCTGGCACCTGACAACCAAGATGTGTACTGGCTAGATTCATCTTGACTTTTTTCTGCCGGATCAAAATAATGAAGCAAGTGCGTGTTATTCTAAATAGATATGTTAGGGCTGTTTGAGGGTTAACAGATGTGTGCGAATATCATTTCTCAGCTTCTGCCGTAGGGTTTCCTCCGGCTCTTGCGCCTGGCTCTGTGCGGCCCGGCAGGCACGCGAGCGGGCGGCCAGGGGCTCACGCTGCAGTTGGAGTGTTGATTTCAAACACGGGCGCAGTCGTCACTTCTCTCTCTGGCCACTGCGTCGGTTGTTCCTATGATCTTGTCGCGGACACACACATGAAACTAATAACACCGCATGATCTCTGAGCAGAGCCCAGGCCCAGCAGGGTGGCTCAGCCCCAGATGGCTGGGCCCACACCCAGCATTTCCCATTTAACATAGAGGGTGTGCACCAGGCAAGTGTGCGTTTCTGAACAATTTCAGGTGATACTTTGAGAGAGAGTGCTCCCAGGAGAAAGGAAATTCATTTAGGAAAAAAGAGTCAGAGAAATGTAACAGCAGTTGGAGAACGTGTGCACAGTTCAGGACCGTGAGAAGCTAAGCTGTGGCCATCGGAACTCGGGGGCTGACGAGCCATACATGTAAGCGAGAATCACTTTTTTGGTTTTCCTACCAGGATGACCTTGAGTTTCGACCGTTCTAAGAATGTATCCCTGTAATTAGAGTGTGTGGAGTAGTCACTCCCACCCTCCCTTTCCAGGATTCCAGGGCTTATGCTTGAACCTGAGCCCAGGCGAACCGCGAAACATGTGATGGGGATGCACCAGGCTCATTTGGTGAAGCCCACAACCTAATCAACCCCCAAACACCCTTTCCCTGGAGTGTGAGCCAAACCAAAGAGATGGCTTTGTTTGTTAGAGAAAGAGAGAGTGAACTAGTTCAAATTAGAAACAAGCCTTTGGTTTTTTTAAATACAAGATTATATTCCCTAACACACCAACTTATTAAAAAAAACAAAGCTCGGTAACAAGCAGTTGACTGAAATATTAGGTGGTAAAGCCCTGCAGAGTGTAGGTCCCAGCAAGAAGAAGCATTCCACTCCAGCGTTCAAATCAAGACACTGTGGTTAAGGATTTCTGACGGAGATTGGGGGTGGAGCTAAGGGAGCAAGAGAGGGGTGTTGTCCAGGAGACCAGCAACAGCAGGAGGCATTGCCACCCTTGCCCCGGCCCGAGGAGGCTGGAGGCTGAGCCACCGGCCTCGGTGCTGACGGGGCCGGTGAGGAGGGGAAGCCCCGGAAAGAGGCAGGAGGTGGCGTTGGGGGAGCACCCCCAGCACACAGGTCAGGACAGCTGCTCAGTCCAGGAGGCAGTGGCAGGAATGCCCGGCCTCTCTCTCCTCTGAGACTCTGTATCTCTTGCTGACGCCTCCCCGAACTGAACTGAAAGTCAGGGGTCCAGGGCACCCTGGCTGACCGGCAGGGTCAGCTTCGGGGTGGAGCAGGGCAAGTGGTGGCGGTGGAGGGAGCCCCCAGCTCACTGCCCTTTTTGCTAAGTGGACGCTGGACGCTGATGAAATGTTGACGTTGAGTTAATGTGTGCAAACTTCCTAGAAAAGTCCCTGGCTCGCAGGAGGCATTACCCCTGGCCCTCAGCTATTCTCGTAGCTACAGGCTCCGCCCTGGTTTTCGGAGAAAGACAGAGGCTCCTGGACTTGGAGCCGCTTCCTGGTTGACATTAGTGACGGAGCCCACGCTCACAGCCAGGTTTCCAGATTCCAGCGGCACCAGTTCTGTGCGCGTGGTGCCTGCAGCCTCTGATGCGTGTGAGGGGAGGGGCTGCAGGCCGACTTATTTTACAACTTACCGCAGAAAAAAAGCACCTGTGTTCTCCCAACCCGACTGAAGAAATCTGTAACCCAACCAACATCTTAGACATGAAAATAGCAGCCATCCTTCAAAGACAATCTGCATGTTCCGTACCAACAGTACCGAACGGGTGGCGCTGTTAGTGATGGTTAAAGTGGTCGAAGGTGTATTAGATGTTGACCACTGTATTTTTTCTAGTCCGGTACGCATATAGACCACATTACCCGCTTTTAATTTCTTGTTCATTCCTTCAGGTCTTTTTTTAATCTCGGAACTAATCCACTTTGGGGGATTTTGTAATGGGTGAGTTAAATTTTTCATGACTCTGCTGGCCCTTGTGTGACCATTTACGGTTTTATAAGATCACTTACAATGTCTAGATTATATCCTAGATAACAATGAGTTTTCCTATAGTTGTTGGAGAATGTATTCATCCCATTAGCCTGCCCTGATGGAAAATTAGTCCTTCAGGTCAGAGGCAGGAGTTGACCACACATTCAGTTTGCTTGCATGAAATAAGACATCCTGAACATAAAAACATAGTTAGCATCTTATTTGTAACGGGTCAGCTTTTTATGGCAGCAGATTTTAAACAATGAGGTAGCATTTACACCGCTGCTGGCATGTTCTCTGAGCTGAGCGTGGGCACCGGGTTCCCCATGCTCTGCTTTTAGGAAGCCGCGTCCTTCAGCCAGCACGCTGGGGGGACACGCGTGTCCTGGGATTGGTGGGAAGTCAGCTCCCCTGGGATGGGTCATTCTTTGACAGCAGAACCTTCACTAGCTATTCTGCTGGGGAAGCCGGCCGTTTCCAGACTGTAGGTTTGGATTTTGAAATGAAGACGTTGCCTTACAACACCACCATCTCAAAGTCTTTTAAGATGTGTTCCAAATATGTCCTTCTAATTGGAAACTTCCCTATGAAGTCACGGACTTTGAATTCAGTCCATATTCTTTTTGATACTCTTCAAAGAAACCTTTGGATAGCTGGTTTTACAAGAGGAAGCCCCCTTGTGAAACCAGGAGACACCTCTGTGGCTTCGTGTAGTTTTGAAATATACATATATTTTACTGCACGTGCTTCATCAGAAAAGGTTACTGAGATCCAGTAGCATTCGTCGTCTTTGCTGAGCGGTGTGCTGTCTCCTGTCTAAAGCTGGTCCCCACCCCAGTCACTCCAGGGTCACCTGTGTGTTGCATTCCTAGCACTAATGCAAAACTGTTCCTCTCGTGCTCATATCTCTGTCTACGGTTTGTCCAGGCACCTCCTGGACAATGGGTAAATCTCTATCAATGTAGACTCTTCCTCAATGATGCCACTGGTGGCAAAGACTCTTCCATTTCCACCAGGTCATTAGATTCTAGCAAAACACTGTGTCACAATCAAACCACCTTCCCTGGGTTGATTCTTGCATGCTTATCACCCCAAAGGGCACTGCTTTAGGGAGCCCCTCAACCCTCGAACTCCCAGTGTTAGCTGGCCCATCTCCTTCCTCCGCAAGCTCCACATTAGGGTGGGTGACACATTAACCCTCCCCAAGAGACAATCTGGGAATATAAAGCTGGGGGATCAGGGACCTGGTGTGCCCGCTGCCTTGGGCTCTTCAGTCCCTTCACGTTGAGTATCCCCAAACCACGCCAGCCCCTTGAGAGGGAAGCTTTGACTCCTAGCTCTCCTTCCTACCAGCCACATGGTCTCGGCTGGGCCTTGCTGAGCCTCAGTGTCCTTCTCTGTAACCTGTAGCTACTAAGAGTACTCCCCTAGGGGTGCAGTGCATAGTAGGCCTTCACTAATCGGCAGCCGTTGTCATCACTGTTGTGGTTGATTGCTTTCAAGCTTTCCCTCTTTGGCTTATCTCCAATAATTGATCATAATTATTGACAATTTAAAAATCACTCTCCAAAGCTGTGCAGCATTTGTGTGCTTTACTTTTGAATTAGAGTTAAGCCCTCTGAAGGCCAGTCTCCTGTCACTCTCTGTGCGCCGCCACGCGTGCCCTGGACCCAGGCAGTGGTGGTGGCCATGAAACTAGTCCCTGTTGTTTGAACTTGCACTTGAAGAAAGTACGAGATGTTTCTCCCGCTTCACGGCGGGTGTTCTGCTGTTGCTGCCTGCGTAATAGTCTCAGTGCCTCTTCTAGACTTGAGACTGCAGAAGCTTCCTCCAGGAGAGATAACAAGGGGAGGAGCCTTTGATGTGTTTGCTTTCCATGTGTTCTGCTTCTTGGGCAGCTGGGGGTAATCGCCATCCAATGCCCTCCCTTTACCGTGGCGAGAAAAGTCCATTCACTTTCCATATATTTTAAGTCATTTAACTATCGTTCATCTGAAACTGGGCTTAGTTTTAAAGCTCAATCACATGCTGTCACTGACCATGGCCGTCAATACCTGGGGACAACAGAGAGGTGACCCTCTGAGAACTAAACTGGGAACGGCCAGAATGAGGTGGGTGATAGGATTAACCCTCCCTAAGAGATAACCTGTGAACGTAAAGCTGAGGGGGTGGGGAGCAGCGGGATTTTACCAGGAGGCAACCGAGTAGAAGACTCTAGAAAGCCATTACCTAATCCATGTGCTACACCCTAACAAAGACAGGATGCCTAAAGAAGAACTGGGGGAGGTGGTCTATATGGAGTTTTAAAGAAGGGAAAAGCCAGTAAGGCAGACTTGGGCACAGCTCATCAAATATTCTCCTGGAACAAGGCAGTCACGTGTAGGAACCGGCCACACGGGAGTTATAGACAGAGGGCTCTCCAAGGAGGAACACAGGACTGAGTGTGTACACACGCAGTGCAGGGAGCCAGGCAGCGCGCAGGAGAGTGGGGAGCTCTGGGCGCCCGGGTTGGAGGTGGGGGGTGGGGGAGCGGCTCTGCTCAAGTGGGCTGACGAGCCAATCTCGGAGGGAGCGCTGAAGGGGTGGGGGAGCCTTGTGGCCGGAGTGATGTGTATGACTGAGGCGTTGGCAGAACGGTGGGCCTGGGCTACGCAGAGAGAGGCCTGACCTCCGGGGGTGGTGGGAGACCGGAGGAACGGCCGGTGGTGACTGACATAGTCACTGGTGTAAACAGCGCTTTTGACCAAATGGTAGAGGGACAGAGGGCAGGGAGGGCAGTGGGCTGGAGGCCAGGAAGAGGAGGGACGACACCGCGTTCGACCCCCTGGACTCTGGCACTGCTGCTCACCAGGACAGGAGGTTGGGAAGACGCGCCATTTTGTGTAGAAAGATGTTAGGTGTGAGGTTCCTTATGGGGCAGCCAGTGGGGAAGTCCCCCCTGGACACAGACCTCAGTGCGTGTCTCAGGCTGCACAGCACCTGACAATGATTTCCCACCGCGTGGCAGTGGCTCCTCCCCCAAGGGCTGCGGGCGGAGGCCCGGGAGCCCTGCTGCCAGGGGGCTGGAGCGGAGGCCACGCAGGACTCAGCATCCCTGGTCCATGCTCTGGCCGAGCAGCACCGCCCTCCCACCAGGCTGGCTTGCATGGAGGCAGAGATCTGAAGTGAACCCCGAGTTCTGCTTCTGGGCAGCTGGGGTAATCGCCATCCAATGCCCTCCCTTTACAGTGGCCAGAAAAGCCCATTCACTTGCCCAAGATAAATAACCCAATTAGACAGAAATGTAAACCTGTAAGCATCGTGTCTTGCCAAAAGGGAGAAAGCGAGCATGTGCTTTGAAAGTCCGTTTAATGCTGGGGGCTGGCGGGGGCTGGGGCGGGGTGGCAGGACCCTTGTGGGGACCCTGTCAAACAGTTCCATCCCCGAGTCCCGTGAGCGCAGGATTCGGTGACCTCAGTGTGAGCGCTCCCTGGCATTGACACACCCACAGTTTTCCGGGGCAAACTATGGAAGAGTGGCCGGCGCCATGGCGAGCCCTTAGCTCCCAGGAACTAGCAGCTGCCGGGCCAGCCGGGCACGGAGCGGTGAGGAAGGAAGCTGTCCTGCTGGCAAAGAGCACACTGCGTCCTGCACAGGCTCGGAGGCAGGGATGCCAACAGCAACTGGGCCTCCCAACCGCCCTGACAGCTGGGAGGCCGGGAACACAGCCTGGGACGAGCGCTGTGGGCGGTCACCTGCGGCCTGGCATGCAGGACGCACTCAGGACAAACAACGGGACACCAGGAAACAACACGAGCCAAACACACACTCTGGGGCCAGAGAGAAGATGTGGTCAACGCGCAGTTTGTGTAAGAGCCCGAGGAGCTGTGATGATGGCGGTGAGTCAGCGCGGATGACGAGGGCGCTGGAGAAGCGATGCGGGCTGGAGCGCCGGCCGGGCCGGAATCAGGGTCAGGAGGTGATGGTTCTTTCCACCCGATGTTGCTAAAAGTGGGATCCTATGTTTCAATTACGTAAGTTGCCAAGGTCCACTAAATGCTTAATATTCTCCAGGTGATGGGCTACATGATCCCACGAATTCACACAACACGCCTTGGGGGTGTCCTGTCCGTGCCTCCTGTTTGTAGATAAGGACACTGACCCTCAGGGAGGCTGGGCCAGGAAGTGGGGGGGGCAGGCGCAGGCCCAGGGCGTCTGACCCACTCAGCTGGGAACGCTGTTCCTGAAATTCACTCTTGAGAAACGGGGCCTGGAGAACACAGGGAGCCGGTGGGAGGAGCCAGGAAACCCAACACACGAGGAAGGGCAACAGGCGGTGACCGAAGCCCGAGGATGGAGGCCCTGTACCGCGCCGGGCGGAGCCAGCACAGCCGTTTAAAGAACAGGAGGGAGATGAGAGTCTGTTTCAAGACGTCTTCTCTATAGAATAACTGTGTGTCCATGGGCCTGGCTGCCCTGAGGCCAAGTGCCCCCTCTGCAGGGATTGCCACAGGCGGCCTCCTCCCCCAGGCAACCGCCGAATGGGAGGAGGCAGAAGCCCAGCCTCACTTTTGACTCAGTGGAAAGGCACCTCCGGGACAGTGTTCTGGACGAGACACTTGAGTGAGGAGGCGCTCAGGTCAGGCCTGAAGCGCAGGAAGCACGAAGGAACTCGAGTGTGAGGAGATGGCGGGGGGTGGGGGGGTGGCAGAGAAAATGTAGAACAAAAGATCTTGATCATCTCTTTTCTGGAGAAACCAGAAGGTGACCGTGTCTGGATGTGTAGCTGCTAAATCAGCAGTTCTCAACCTGTGGGTCACGACCCCTTTGGCGGTCGAATGACCCTTTCACAGGGGTCGCCTAAGACCATCCTGCAGATCAGATATTTACATTACGATTCATAACAGTAGCAACATTACAGTTATGAAGTAGCAACGAAAATAATTTTATGGTTGGGGGTCACCACATGAGGAACTGTATTTAAAGGGCCAGAAGTTTGAGAACCACTGCTCTAAATGAAGCTCTTGTGTCTCCATTGTTGCCTCAATAAAAAATATAGTAAATTTATTGTACACCATTGTAAAGTCGGTTCTTAAGAGCAAGGTTAATCAAGGGACTTCTCCCACGTCTTTTAAAAAGACTAGCAGAAGAAACCAGAAACACCAATCAGAAAGGATATATGCACCCATAGGTTCATAGCAGCACAATTCACCATAGCTAAGATCTGGAAACAGCCTAAGTGCCCATCAGTAGATGAATGGATTAGAAAACTGTGGTACATCTACACGATGGAATACTATGCTGCTGTAAAAAAGAAGGAACTCTTACCATTTGCAACAGCATGGATGGAACTGGAAAGCATTATGCTAAGTGAAATAAGCCAGTCAATGAAGGAAAAATACCACATGATCTCACACATTCATGGATAATAGAGACCATTACAAACTCTTGAACAATAATAGATACAGAGGCAGAGCTGCCTCAAACAGATTGTCAAACTGCAGCGGGAAGGCTGGGGAGGGTTGGGGGGCAGGAGGGAAGGGGGTAAGAGATCAACCGAAGGACTTGTATGCATGCATATAAGCA
>NW_005370042.1:2322589-2345553 GCF_000412655.1 Myotis brandtii
ATAAAATAAAATACAGGAAAGACGACGTTCAACCTAAAAAAAAAGAAAAAAAAAGAAAATTGTGAGCTTGGGGAAAGTGTTGTTGGCAAAGTACCTTTCACTGTTCCTTAGACCATCATCTAGAAGAGCTCCCAGGTCTGCCTATGATTGTGAGCAGTCTCTCTTGCAGTCGTGCTTTTTTGGAGAAAGCACGGATCTCTGAGGTCTAATGTGTTTGATTTACGGAGCCAACTACAATTAGCTATTCTTAGAATGAGGCTATTTAAGGAATGAGATTTCCATTGAGGGAACCTGAAAAAAAAAAAAAAATCTCCCATCATTTTGGCTCTCACCTAAAGTGGATTTTGCTGGACAATTGCTTTCACCTCTCAATAAATATGAAATCCATCTGAAATGAAAAAAAAAAAAAAAGATTAGCAGAGCCTTCATCTCACAGTAAGTGAGGGTACCGTGTGACATCACAGATTCCACAGCTGGCCGGACTCTTCACCTGCTAATCCCAGAGCAAACAGAAACCTCACGACCAGCGCCTTCCCACTTCTCGGCAAACTCTCTGGAAAGAACGATATTGATAAGAACAGCAATGAACCGGTTTACTGCCCATTGTAAATTAACAAAAGTAATTTGGCAATTAAAACCCAGAAGTATTCACTGTTAGGTTGGCAAGCATTCCTTTTATGGCGGCATTTTTCCTTGTCCTACAAATCTGGGGGCAGAAAGGTCGTATTAATCTCAGTGTAAACTGATAACACAAATAATTAGTCACTCGAGGGCTCTCATGTCTGTTCATTAAGAAACGAGAACACAGCTTGTTGTGAATAGAGCCAACACTACAATTTTACTGTGTGGCGTTTTTTTTATGAGAGAGAGAGAGAGAGAGAGAGAGAGGAGTTGGCTGCCTCCCCCATACACCCTTACCAGGGCCCAAAACCCAAAACCCGGGCATTTGCCCTGACTGAGAGTCAAACTGGCAACCTTTGGTGCACAGAAGGATGCTCAACCCAATGGCCACACCGGCCAGGGCCTCACTACCTTTTAACATAAATGTCCTAGAAAACCACAGACGAGCCGGCCTGGGTGAGAAGGACAGGTGCGGAGAGGCTGGCCGCTAGGCGCCGTCCCAGCATGCAGAGGGGCCATCTCTCTTCTCTGTGGATGGGGACAGGAGGGGAGTTGCAAAAATTGTACCAGAACGCTCCTTCGGGAAAGTGGAACAAAGGTTAACTTTCTTAAATGAAATGTACGTTTGCCATTTGGCACTTCAGGCTGGCCCCTGGGCATCAGGACCCCGGCCTCCCTCCTCCAGTGCGGTGGCAGCAGGGCCCTTCACACCCTCTTGTCCCCACACAGCTCCGCCGAGTGAGAGAGAAGGTGGCCTGGAGCCTGGATCACCCAGAGGTAGCGCGTGATGGCCCTGCTCTGGGCACATTCGGGAGGCGTCAAACCAGTGGGCTTCGTGCCCCATACAGGTCACTGAGCAGCGGAGCAGGTGACGCTGGCCTTTGGGTGCCCGCTTCCTCTCTTTTTGGGTGGCCGCATGGCAGGATCAGGCCGGGGACGCGGGAGTGAATAGAGGCCGTCACAGCCTCCTGGCGCTGGCTCCCCGTGTGCTGGAGGACTCAGGTTGCTCGTGGGGCAGCCTCGGGCCAGCGAAGGAGGGGGACAGGGTGCAGCGCTCCTCTCAGGGGTGTTCAGACCAGAGCGTCCGCGGGCGCACACATGCCCACGCTCAGTGTGTGACCCAGACCCACCCTCTAACTCCACACGGAACCAGCCGCCTCCTGGGCACTTCCGCATGGATGTCTCAGGAGCACCTCCAGCTGCTGGAGCAAGTCCAGGGAGAGTCTTGATTCTAAGCCCCTCCCCCCAGGCTTCCCTTTAGAACAGGGCCCGCTTAGGACTTCTGGCCGGGAACCTGGAGTCAGTGCTCCTTTCTCCCCAGAACCTCTGCCCCGAAATCATTGGCGGGTCCCGCCAGTCCCGCAGTCGCTGCGGTCCTGGTCTGGGAGCAGCCCCCTGGCTTTGCCACCACTCCAGTGTGGGCATCTCGTCTGGTTAGCCCGCTGCCAAGTCTAGCCTGCTGGCTTCCTTGCCTCTGTTCTCAATGCCCTGCCCCCCACGGAGCACACAGATATCTGTTTAAATGACAAAGGGCTGTCCTTTCTCTTGAGGTAGGATCCAAACTCCATCCCAGGGTCTGGAGCTGAGAACATCTGCTCACTGTCTCCCCTGCCAGAGACGTAAGCAGGACCCAGAGCATGTGAAGGTCGTGATGAGAAGGGACTTGACCCCGAGAGAAAAGCAGAGCCAGTGAAGAGGTTGAAGCAAGGAAGAGAGTGGAATGACATTACTAGTGAACTTGCAGCAGCTCTGTGGCAGGACAGTGTGCAGCATGAAGAGCCGTGTACAGAACAGTGTGCAGCGTGAAGAGCCGTGTACAGAATGAAGTGTGCAGCGTGAAGAGCCGTGTGCAGAACAGTGTGCAGCGTGAAGAGCCGTGTACAGAACAGTGTGCAGCGTGAAGAGCCGTGTACAGAACAGTGTGCAGCGTGAAGAGCCGTGTACAGAACAGTGTGCAGCGTGAAGAGCCGTGTACAGAACAGTGTGCAGCGTGAAGAGCCGTGTGAAGAGTGGCAAGAGGGAGACCCCTCAGATGACCGTGGAGGTAGCATCCGCCGGGTGTGGTGGTCATGTGGCCTCAACATTCAGCCTGTGGTGGAAAGAACTATATGGGTTTAGGGGATACCTAGGAGGTTGTGTCAACAGTGATTCATGCAGGGAGAGAAGAAGGGGAAACCCAGCGGACCCCAGGCTCTGGCTGGGCAAGAAGGGATGGCATTGCCTTTGCTGCCTGGGGACGCAGGGCGAGGAGCACTCTTGAGGGTCAGTGCAAGGTCGGTGCTTGGGACAGATTGAGTTTGAGGATCATGAGGGTGGAGGTGGCCTGTTGACAGTCAGAATCCTCCAAAATACATGTGGCCTGGAAGTATAAATGCTTAGTCTATGTGTGTCATTTGAAATATAGGAATGAAGAATATTGTTATTAATCATAGTATCAATAAATGGTAGCCAAAGTGCCAGTACATATGCCAAGAATATTCATACTTATCGGGGTCTATTGGGGATGCGGGGGGGCACAGAGGTTAAGAGTCACTGAGAGTCCCCACTGTGTGCCCTGACAAGTTGCTCTGCCTTTTGGAGTATCTTTATCCGTCAACTGGGACACTTCTGCCTACTCGTGGGGTTGGGCAGAGTGAATACAACGGCATGCGAGGTGCTCAGCATGCACAAAGGGCTCCACAGAGCTCATTCACTGCCACCATCACCTCCCAAAGCACCTGCCTGCACTCGGTGGGAGAAAGGAAGTGCTAGCCCCCGACCCTCTGCGATGGTTAATCACCTTTAAGGCTCACTCCAGCTCAGGCTGGACTGTCAGGCAGGGCTAATTTAATTTTTTTCTGACACTACAAGACTTTATTTGGGATTAGAACTGCAGGCATTCTGACTGAATTTACACAGATGTCCAGCAAAGGCTATCACGGTTTCACCAGCCCAAATGCCCCCAAGCAAAGGGGCTATTTGGACGAGGGATGCCCCAGCTTAAGCATGCCAACTTCAGGAACAGCTGAGGCACAATGAAGGGCAAGAAAAATATAGGAGTAGGAGGCTTAGACACCTGCTTGCAGGACAAGGTTCAAAGGCTTCTTTCTTTCTTTTTTATTTGCTTTTTCATTGATTTTATTGGGGTGACACTGGTTAATGAAATTATATAGGTTGCAGGTGCACAGTCCTATAATACATCGTCTGTATATTGTATTGTGTTCACCACCCCAAGTCAAGTCTCCTTCCATCGTCATGTACCCCCCTTTCCCCTCCTCCACCTCCACCACCCCCTTGCCCTCTGGTCTGTGTCAGGCTCCTTTCTAATGGTCTGTGGTGCTACGTGAATGGGGGGGGGGGGGGGGGGGGGTTGCGGAGGCCCCTCTGCCCAGTGGGAATACTCTGCACTAAAGCAATTCAAACCTTCCTGGAGATTACAGATGCCACTCGCTCTGAGAGGAGCTCCCATCCCGGACTTCATGCTGCTGACCACTCCGTGTCCGCGGGTTAACGTTAACTACGAACGTTCTTAGTCCCGGTCTCACTCGCTGTGATATCTACCCTTCCTCTCTCCCCTCCCCGAGATTCTGTTTTAGATCTAAACTATACTTTTTTCCCCCCTCTAGGGTAATTATAAGTATAAGAGCAGGAGGGAGTGTATATTTTATCAAGAAGACATGCAACAGGTTTGGGAAGTAATTTTCTCACTAGTTTTGGCCCTAGCATTTCCCTGACATTTGTAGAAACCTGAAGGTTTGTGTGTATGCCCGCCATGAAGTTGTTAACAACCCTTCTCCATTTGTTTAGGCAAGAAGAGTGGTTATCCAGTCAGTGGCAGCAAACAGCTTATGGGTTCATCTTTTCTGATTTTCTAGCTCTCAGGTTCTTGTGAATGAAGCAGAATCACTGACTGTTCATGGAAATGAACTTAACCCTAGAGGATGCGCACAATGACTCTCCCTAGAAGCAAGTGTGACTGTCACTTCCTCTCCTCCCAGGCGTTTGTGGGGGCAGAGGGTGTTCTGAGCACAGGACAGACACCGTGAGGCATTTTCTGCAGGACTTAATCCTTTTTCAGACACAAAGGACACTCTGACAACTTACTCTGATCAGTTTGAATTCATAACCCTGCCCTGCTCACAGTAAGGAATTGCAGAGTATTTGTTTAAAGGGGAATAAAAAGAGGGAAATGCTATGATTGTCATGGTCACTGCATGCCCAAGATTTACTGGGACAGCCCCAACTTCAATGGTTCTATTTTGTTATTCCTTTCATTATCTCCTTGTTATCACACCATGCATTCCGGTTTGGAAAATATGTTTCTTTAAAGGTTCTCCGTGTTGTTAGGTACATGTTAATTAATAGTTCCAGAATAAGAGAAAGCATCTTTTTCTTTTTTTAAATCCTCACCTGAGGATATTTTTCCATTGATTTTTAGGGAAAGACAGAGAGAAACATCATTGTGAGAGAAACACATCGATTGGTTGCCTACTGCATGAGCCCTGACCAGGGCCGGGGCCAGGGAGGAGCCTGCAACCAAGGTATGTGTCCTTGACCAGATTTGAACCCGGGACCCTTCGATCTGCAGGCCGACACTCTACCCACTGAGCCAAACTGGCCAGGGCAAAAGAAAGCATCTTTAAAATATTATATGAATTAAAAGAATGTCCCAGGAAAAGTAAATTCCTTTCTTACAAATTATGAGAAAGCAGCCTGAACAGCCAGTTCTTGGCACAGATCGGCGATGACGCAGCCATTCTCCTATGATTGCCGTGGGGTTGAAACGAGGGGATTTTATGATTGTCAGACACTGCAATGTTTCGGATGAACATCTAAGAGGTAGCATTTTAGTGAACTCAACTCCGTTGCTACTTCCTAGAACCTGAAAGAAACAGTGAAAGAAGTTCCAGAGTGTCCGTGAGAAAGTTGCTACTCAGGAACAATAGAATTATTTTTGTCTGTTGTTGATTTTGTTGTTGTTGGAAATAAGATATTTAGACTAGATTTTATTCAAATGGCCAGGAGATGACCTCGAAAATAAAATTTAAACCAAAAAAGGTCAACATTTTTATGACAATTTTAACGTGAAGTTCATAGACTGATGAGATTTGATTTGGATTAAAAGTGAACCTTCGGATAGCCTCTCTAGAAATGGAAGCCATGGAAACATTTGAAAAATTCCACCAAATTCCTGCGTGCTTTTGAACTAATTTTGGAAAGAGACAGTTTAGCCTACAGAAATGCTACGTCCCTATTTACATTAAACTTGCCAAAGAATTCAGGCTTGTTAGGTACATTCTGGTAGACGGGTAGTATTATATGTTTCGAAAGTAGTGTTGTTGGTATCATTTGAAGAGCATCCATTGTGTTCTTCAATGACTGTCCAACGCTAACATTGTTGTTAGTACAGTACGTTGCATCATCATGTGCATAGCACCTGACAACTCACTTTCCTGCTTATTTCTATGTAAGCTGACTTGCACAAAATTTCTGCATTCATCCTTCCCCTGCCCTACCACTGAGGTTTTATTTCTTTGACATGGTTGGTACATTGGAGAGGTCAAAGGTGTACGCCAATGGACTGGAATGTTTTTCCCCTTCCAGAACCTTCCCTTCCCTCCCAAGGCCAGGGGCAAGATCCAGAGACATTTTGGGTGTATTACCCGAATTTTCATCCTTATTTAGTCTAACAGAAAAACAGTGCTCACCATGGCAAAGTGGAAAGACCAGTGGTTTATAGTCACACAAACCAGGGCTCAAATTCCTGTTCTGTTGCTTACTGCTTGCAACTACATTCCAAGACACTAGAAGACTCAATTTTGACATCTTTAATATGGGGACAACCCTAAGCTCGTGCAATATTTTTGAAGATCCAGCTTTAGTACTTGGCTCATAGTGGGCTCAGAATAAATGTTAGCTGGTTTGTTTAAATGATAAACAATAATTATAAGTGTACAACACAGAAGAGAGTTTAATGGTAATCCACAAGGCATCCTGCGTGCCAATGTAGTATGATCTACAGTGGGAAGAGTTTGGGATTTAGTGGCCAACCTGTCTCCATCAGATTTCCCGTCAGTTGAGCATTATTTCTCTAATCTGTGAAAATGAGCATAATCACAGGGCCTCATGGAGTTCTTTGGGTGGAGTCATGCTCACTGTGTGAATATAATAGATCTTAGTTCCCCTCTTCTTGCTTCTCCTTTAAATATTCATATATATATATATATATATCATATTCTCTGCCCAGAGACTAGCCTATAATTTAATATCACTCTCATGATGTTTGAAGGATTAGAGAAAGGAAACCACCCTGGAAGCAAGTTGCTTATATTTCTGGGGAGAGAAATATATTTATAGTGGCAATAACATGCCTATATTGTCTGTGGGTCTCGGCTCTGAGGCAGATGACTGAGGACTGTAAAGTGAATGAGGCAAAGACCCAGCTGTTCTGATTTACTGCTTGCAGCTCACTCATCCAACCTCTATATCTTACCTGCCGACTGTGTACAGGCAGTATACTAGGTGCTGGGCATGCAACTACGAACAGAACAGTTCTCATCAAGAGAGACAAATCATTACAGCAATGTGATAAGTAGTATAACCCATTTAGTTACTTACTCAGGATTTACTGAGTTCCTGTTAGATACCAGGGGCCCTGCTAGAGCCTGGATACAGAAGAAAAGAAGAGAGACCCGTCCTTGACCTGAGTAAGTCTATTGGGGAAGAGAAAAAATTTCTCAAGTAGAAACAATAAAGAATTGTGATAAGGGAAGGATGGAGAGCCACAAGTAATCTTAGAGAAAGGGGACTCAAGCTGGTGTCGGATTAAGCAGGCCTCCTGAAGGAAGTGATGTTTAGGCTGGCACTGAAGGACAGAGGGATGGGGAAAGAAAGTCCCAGGTGGAGGAAAGTGTGTGTGCACCATACAGAGTTTGGTGTATCCAAGGAACTGACCAAAGTCAGACATGGCGGGACAGAGCCTGGGAGGGGGGTAGATACAGATGCTATGGAAGTTCAGAAGAAGGGGCACTTACCTGTGCCAGTGGAGACAGGAAAGGATGCCCAGGGAGAGGGAATCAGAACCGAAGGATGAGCATGTGCTCACCTGTAGAACAAAGGTGAGGCCTGTCTGACAGAGGGAAGGAATGTGTGTGCTGCCCCAGATGAGAATGAGATGGTCCTGGAACTGAAGCTGAGCTATGGTTTTAGTGAAAGGATGGGTGGTGGGCACAGTGATGGGAGCAGACAGGCAGGGGAACTATGAGAGAGTCGGATGCGAACATAATTGTGTGTCTGGGAGAGTAATATGGAGGGTGGACTGCAGGGTGGGCCAGACTGGATGCCAGAAGGCCAGCTGGGAGCTCAGTGCCATCGTCCAGGTGGCTATAATGACAGTGAAGGAGATGGGAATTATTTACATAAAGTCGTCAGGTCCAGATACTTGATTAGATGAAGGCATGATGAGCTGGAGGGGTCAAGGACAACTCTGGTCATGACCCCAGTGCAGACATAGCTGTGGAACGAAGAGCAGATTTTGGAGAAAAGACAGACCCTGCAGTCAAGAAGGTGGGGAATGGAGGTATCTGTGGACGCCCAAGTGTGAACCCAGGAGCACATGTAGGCCTAGGACTCAGAAGAGGAGTTTGGCTAAAGGTGTGGATTCGGGAGTCAACAACAGGAAGTGATCAGTAATAAGTGGGGGAGTCAGAGTAGAGCGAGAAGATACAAGCCCTTTCTTGAGTATGTCTGATGTCTGATTTTCTCATTTTGCTAAATTGTGTGTATAATATTATTGTGTAAAAATTTAAACACTTTATTTCCAACGCTCTTAAACAGCAGGAGGAGAGCCTGCTGTTCTGAGAACACGGGGAAGGATATTACTGGGCTGTACATTAGTTTGCAGGCAAGAGGAGGAAAGGTAGACCAGAAATTTTAAAAAGTGGCCTCCTTTTCTTTTTCTTCCAGGAAATGGCTGAGGATAGCTGCCCACCAAAGCGGGCAGGGACTGGGGAGAGTGCCGACATGGGCAGGGCCCACACAGAGATGGACAGGGAGTTGTCCAAAGATATGTTTAAAAAGATTGAAGTGGACCTGCAGCAGAAATGTTCTTAGCAGACAATGGGACAAAGTCATTGAACTCAGGGCTGCACATGGTTTTTCTGGACAACAACATGAATTGCGCTGCATAGCATTATTTACAGAACGCAACACACTCCACAAGTTAACAGCTGTTACACCACCAAGACGACACAGTGCTCACAGAGCTCAGTGGACAATCATTATATAAACTCTACATTTGTCCAAATGCACTTGGAACCCCAGGAGACTCCCACGTTTGCAAATTTAACAAGGTTAGGCCCCCTCCAAAGAGCCATCACATGGAAACTTGTAAGAGCACATGTCTTCAAAATTCATTCTTAGGTCAGAGGGAAAGATGATGGGTGTGGCCTACAGTGTAGATATGGTAAGAATTCTCTGTCTCTTTAGAGGACATCAGCCAAGACCGCTAAGTCCCAATGGGTGTGTATGGCTACTTCCAGCCGAGGGAGGTTGACTCACTTAGTGAGAGGATTGATTGGATTTTAAAATGTTTTCCTTTTGTGATTCTTCTGACCCAGAAATATGCTTCCTATTTCTGCGACTCTCTCCAAACAGCTGCATAGATGAGAGCTTCCAAACAATCACTGTTAACTATAAATCAAAATGTTATGTTTCCCCAGTGGTGCTAAGATTCTTCTGTTTGTTTTCTTTCTATCACGAGTGAAGTATAATCCGCCACCAGAATGATGATTAAAGGCATTCTACCAAAAATATTTACCCCATTCGTGGCAAGCACGTGTCATCTCTAACTTGACTTGACCAGCCCTTGCGTAAGTGTCCTGTGCTGCTGTGTGATAGACGGGCATCTGGAATTTATTCTCTGATTCTCCTTCTAATTATAGCTTCATTTACCAACCATACATTTTTACGATGGTTATCCCTAGTGGGCTTGTCCATTACAAAACATACTAGAAGTTTTCATCTCAAAATAATAGTGTTTCACTCTTCCAAGGGGTAAATATCACACTTATGTCTATATAATTTTTTTCTCTGTATAGCCAGTTGTATAACTTCTAACCTTTGTTTTCCAAAATTGTCTCCCTAACCCAACATCCTCCCCAACCTCAGCCAAAAATCTCACCGCTGAGTGTGACACTCTGCTCCATGCAGACTGCTGGCCATGACCTTTAGAACTGGCAGGGCTCTGGGCATCATTAGTTCAATGGCACGTAAGACTCCTTGAGTGTTTTTATTTTTATTTTGGTTGATTTTAGAAAGAGGAAGGGAGAGAGAGTAACATTGGTCTTTCTCATGCATCCCCAGGGATCAAACCTACATCCTGGGTATGTGCTCTGAACCGGAATTGAACCCTTCACTTTTTGATGTACAAGACAACGTTCCAACCAACTGAGCCACACTGGCCAGAGCTCTCCTTGAGTCTTTATTATTATTATTATTATTGTTTAAAATATTACCTATGTCTCCTTTTCCCCCCATTGATCTTTCCCCAGCCGTTCCCACTCCCCAGCACATGCCCTCACCCCCCTACTGTCTGTGTCCATGGGTTATGCTTATCTGCATGCACACAAGTCCTTTGGTTGCTCTTACCACCCCCAACTCCTTGAGTCTTAAAAGCAGATTTAGGGACTTCAGTCCCAGAGATTATGCTTTAGTCACTCTGGGGTAGAGCCCAGGAATGTACTTTAAAAAAAAAAAAGCAAGTTGCGAAATCATAAAAAACCTAGAAGAAAACATAGGCAGTAAAATCTCAGACATCTCACGTAGCAGAATTTTCACTGATACATCTACGGCAAGAGAAATAAAAGAGAAAAAAATAAACAAATGGGACTACATCAAACTAAAAAGCTTCTGCACAGCAAAAGAAACCATCCTCAAAATGAAAAGGTAATCCACTGCATGGGAGAACATATTGGCCAATGACACATCAGATAAGTGGTTAATACAAAGTATATAAAGAACTCATACAATTTAACAAAAGGAAGACAAACAATCCAATTAAACAATGGGCAAAAGACCGGACTAGACACTTTTCCAAAGGGGACATACAGAGGCCAAGAGACATATGAAAAAATGCTCAACGTCACTAATCATCAGAGAGATGCAAATTAAAATGACAATGAGGTATCACCTCACACCTGTCAGAATGGCTGCCATCAATAAATCAACAAATGACAAGTGCTGGCGAGGATGTGGAGAAAGGGGAATCCTAGTACACTGCTAGGGGGAATGCAGACTGGTGCAGCCACTGTGGGAAACCGTGTGGAGTTTCCTAAAAAAATTAAATATGGAACTCCCATTTGACCCAGTGATCCCACTTCTAGGAATATATCCTAAGAAACCCAAAGCACCAATCAAAAAGAATGTATGCACCCCTATGTTCATAGCAGCATAATTTACAATAGCTAAGATCTGGAAATGGCCCAAGTGCCCAGCAGTAGATGAGTGGATAAAAAAGCTGTGGAACATTTATATCATAGAATAATATGCAGCTGTAAAAAAGAAGGATCTCTTACCTTTTGAGACAGCATGGAGGGACCTGGAGAGTATCATGCTAAGTGAACTAAGTCAGTCAGATAAAGACAAGTATCACATGATCGCACTCATATGTGGAATCTAAGTATCACCATAAACAGATGAACGGAGTGGATCCAAAGACATGGAAGCATGGAACAAAGTGTGGAATCTCAGAGGGAAGGCAGGGGAGGGTGGGTGGGAAGTAATCAACCAAAGACCTTGTGGGGGCAGGGGGACTAGAGGAGGTTAATGGGGGGGGGGAAGGGGTACATATGTAATACTTTCAACAATAAAGAATTATTTTTAAAAAATAGAACTGCCATTTGACCCAACGATCCCACTTCTGGGAATACTAGTATATCCTAAGAAACCTGAAACACCAGCCAGAAAGGATATATGCACCCCAAGTAATTCTGAGCCCAAAGACCACACATTGCAAAACCCTAAATCACTCCAAACTCTTCCTTCTATAGGTGAGGACGCGGAGGGTGGGAGATGTGACTTGTCTGTGGCCCTTGGCAATCTAATTAATGTAACTGTCATCAGAGTGTTTCCGCCGCTATTCTTCACATGCCTCTGCTTACATTCAGAAAAAACAGGGATCAAACGTGGTTGCCTTCTTAGGAAAAGCTTCCACCTGCCCTAAGGGAAGGGGCAGGGTTGGAAATTTGTGAAAGAATTTACACACTGATGCTCTGCAAAGTAGATGAATCCAATGTTGATATCATCAAAAAGCAACAGCCATAATAGTATATGAATAGTTATGTGTTCTTCTAACAATATTCGTGGACAGAGGGTAGACAATGAATGAATGAATGAATTACACGGCAAATAAATGAATGAGTGAGCCAGTGAGTCCTGCCCAAAGACAGGATGGAGAAGGCTCAGACCGTGTGATGACTGTCCAGGGTACCCAAAAATTCCCACCCCCGGCTTCTCATGATTCAGGCCTATCAGGGAGCGGGAGGTGAACTCATCCTTAGAAACATGGTTAGTGAGTACAGTTCTATTATGTTAGTAGTTTCTTTTTTATCCCTTGTAAACAGCTGGAGGACAGTGCAGAGTTCAGTGGTTTAGATAAAGTATTGGGTTATAATTGGATTGTTCTCTTCCTCGCGGAGGGGAAGGGTGTCAGTGTGGGCGGGTTCCCTCTTTATCTGGTTGACTTTTGCTGATGAAGAGGTTATTGCAGTTTGTTTGGCTTCTTGATCTACTCATTCATCTGCAGTTTTGCTTCTAGTCAAAACGCAAAGCCGCTGCAGTTCGTCACCCTTTACTGCTGGGAGATGGCAGGAAGCTGGTGTCATTTGTTTTCCTCTTTGAAGTGATACAGCGGAGTGGGCAGGCAGCAGCGCGTTCACTCGAACCAGGAAGTGGGCTTTACCTGGAGAAACAGCGAGTCCATTGAGGACCGGCAGCCCTTTGGGCTTGGCTTCTGCAGAATTATCGGAGGAGAAGGTGGATACGTGTTGGGTGGTTCCAGAAAATTCTAGAAGAAGCACACCAGTGAGTCCAGAAACACAGTTTAATTCCATATTTATACAACAAAGCAGGCCTAGCTAAAACGTGCCGTGAGCCACATGGGCCCGTGGCCTCCCTCAGATCTTTAATCCTAATTTAGATTCTCTGCAACTATGAATGAAAGCCGACACTAACAAAAATGAGGTTCTCCTCCGAGACTTGGTGACGACGGCCACAGGCAGCATCTGCAAGGCCCAGGCCCTGGCAGGTGCGGCTCCGCTGGTTGGGCATCATCCGGGGCCCAAAGGTTGCCGGTTCAATTCCCAATCAGGACACATGCAGGGTCTCAAGCTCGATCCCCAGCAGGGGGTGTGCAGGAGGCAGCCCATCCATGTTTCACTCTCACATGGATATTTCTCTCTCTCCTCCCATCTCTTTTCCTCTCTCTAAAAACCAGTTTAAAAATCTTAAAAAAATAAATAAATAAAGGCTCAAACTCAGTGCCAGTGAGCGCCATATGGGGCCGGTGACGGAGTGAGGCCGGGTCCCGGGAGCTGCGAGCTCGCCGCTCACCTGCGCCTTCGTGTAAACCTTCACGCTGGTGATGTTGGCTTGTTTTCAACACCCTAAGTTTCCCAGATTATAACAAAATCTCCTCTCTGAAGCCAAAGCTTTTGTGTTCTGAAGTCCAGAGTCGACTTCTTTCTGTAAACAAAGTAAATTCGGGGTCTTTTGCCAGATTTCCATATCAGCCTCTGGAATTACTTATGAAAAGAATTCTGACCTAGGGACTGTAATGTGTAATGTCTGTGCAGACATGTGAGGTCCCTTGGACGGAGCAGTGGAGAGAGGAAGGCGCTATGCGAAGCCCGACAGCCAGCGGACTGACATTTCCGCTGATGAGATTGCCGTAAGGATGAATGCCGGGACAGAGAGCACTTCTCTCTTCACACGCGGCATCTCAGGGACCTTCCCAAACGCAGACCTGAGCCCCATCCTGCTCGTGCCTTCAGTCACCCACCAAGAGCTCCCGCCGCTTGAATCCGACCTCCTCGCGGCCCTGTCTCCACTTCCCCACTCATCTTTGCTGCTCTTACTTTTTTGCACGAATCTAATGGAGCTAATGCTTATACACAACGAAATGCACAAAATTTATGTGTACAATTCAGTGAGTTTTGAAAAATGTATATACCTGTGTAACCAGGCTCCCTGCCAATATCTAGAACATTCCATCACCGGTGAGTTTTCTTTGTGTCCCTCCTTCTTGAAGGCCACAGGCCCTACTCTCCACCTCCACAGTCAGTGTCGCCTGTTCCCGGGCTTGCTGCTGGGGGAGCCATACAAGGTGGACTCCTCAGAACCGGCCCCACATCCTCCTGTGTGTCAGGTGTTCACTTCTTACATCTGCTGAGGCGTATCCCGCGGCATAAATGCATCGCAATTGGTTTATCTGTTCTTCGCTTCAGGGACATTTAAATTGTTCCCATGTTTTGTTTTGTTTTGGTTTTTTTTAATATATTTTATTGATTTTTTACAGAGAGGAAGGGAGAGAGATAGAGAGTTAGAAATATCGATGAGAGAGAAACATCGATCAGCTGCCTCTTGCACACTCCCTACTGGGGATGTGCCCGCAACCCAGGTACATGCCCTTGACCAGAATCGAACCTGGGACCCTTCAGTCCGCAGGCCGACGCTCTATCTACTGAGCCAAACCGGTTTCGGCTGTTCCCATGTTTTGGCTATTATGGATCAAACTACCGGGAACATTCGTATGCACCCCTTTTAGCGGACATTGCTTTTATTCCCCTCAGATAAACAAACACCTGGAAGTGGAATTGCTGGCTGTTTGTTCGTTTGTTAGGAATTGCCAAATGGTTTTCAAAGTGTTTGCACCGTTGCACCTGCCCATCAGCCATGCGTGAGCCTTCCAGTTTATTCCACATGGCCGCCGGCACTTGGTGGTGCCAGTTTTTAAATGTTAGTTACTCTATCAGTGGGAACGGAGTCTCACCGTGGTTGTATCTTGCATTTCTCTGGTGACTGAGTGATGAGTACCTTTTCATGCACTTACTGACCATTGGTAATCTTCTGTGGATGCCTGCTCAGGTCGTGCTCATTTATTCATCGGCTTGTCTCTTTATTATTGATTTTGTGGTTCTAGATATATTCTGGGTATGTTGTTAGAGTTGGATTAATAAGAGAGGATAAATATTCTGAGCATAGAGAAGACTGGTAATATACTGGGTTTCTCCTCTCTTTCCTCCTCTGGAGACGTATGATCTCAACTGGTGAAAGGATACGTGCGCTCCCCACACAGGATCCAGCTGCTAAATGGACACCCATTTCCTTATGCCCTGATGGTCCCTATTACCCACTAGATCCCCCTGTGACCCCATTTCTATTTCTGTGAATAATATCTAACTTGCAAAATTATTTAATTTTATTGGAATGCTTTAAAATATTTAGAAAAAGCCATTTTCTTTAAGAACCTACTTATGTTATAAATCAGTTTGTGGCAGGTTGTAAAGTACAGGCGCCTTGTTGGGGTGTGGGAAGAGCCGTCTTTAAGCTTTCGTTGTGTTGGAAGAAGCCAGTTCTTGACCTCCAGCAGATCTTACATCTCACATACAAATCAGGGAAGAACCGGAAATTAAGAAGCCTGAGAGCGTTGTGATGCCCAGGAGAGCAGAGAGGATCTCAGAGTCACAGGGAAGAACCGGAAATTAGTTGTGATGCCCAGGAGAGCAGAGAGGATCTCAGAGTCCATGGGAGAATCAGATTCTTCTGGCAAAAAGAACAGTTTTTAAAAAGACCACCACGCATCCTCATGAAACGAGACTAGGCTGCGTGCTAGGTAAAGTACTGAAGGTAGGTTAGGTCAAGTGGTACTTCCCTCCCGAAGCCGGACCCGATGTCACTCACGCAGACGTTGCTGGCTTTGGCCTCGGTGCCTCTACCTTTGTCACCTGTGTGGCCTGGGCAAACTACTCCCCAGACCTCGCTACCCGCCTTTGCGTTTCCCTTTTTACGTTTCTGCCTCCCACACTGCAGGAAGCCAAAGCTGCTTTGACCAGTGGCTCCACCACTTACCGTTTTCGTAAGTGAAGCCTTGGTTTACTGCTCCCTATGTCTGTGTACCCAGCAACCATCCCTGATCTAATAACTGTTTAGGGAAGAGAGAAAGGGAGGGCTGGCCGGATGGAAAGGAAGACAGCGGAGGACAGGACAGCTCCATGGATCTTTCATAGCTCTTCTCACCACCACAGCCACACCCACACCCCCAGGTTCAGACAATGGGTGTTGCTGCATTCCGACTCAAGAAAGGAAAAATTAAAGTTTAATCATGGCAGTTGACAATGAATGATTGATAAAATGTATTGTGAGAAAAAGCACTGGTCTCTATAGAGTATATGTGTGTGTGTGTGTGTGTGTGTGTGTGTGTGTGTGTGTGTGTTTTCAGAGCATGTTCACTGCTGGTTTTATAAACAAAGCAAGAAAGATCAAGAATAGTAGGAGGAATAAATGGGAATCACAGAAAAATAAAGACGATAATGTATATTGTTAAAATTCGTATTAAATGGATCAAATTTCATTAAGCCTCAATTTCCATAGATGAGTCACCTGAAATAGAATCTGCGTGGCGAGGTGGCCTTAGACATTATCTTCTCCCTTCTCACAGCGCTTGGAATGTCTTCTTCCTCCCCGTCCTGATACCTGGGCTTCCTGCAAGTGTCCCGATGCCTAGACAGGCAGAGTGGCTGTGAGGCAGGACGATGCTACCAAAGGGAGAGCTGCAGAGAAGGGGAGCGGGGAGAAGAACTTCTGGGACACCCTCTTTCCCCTCCAGCTGCTCTCTGAACTCACGGTGGCCTCCCAGAGGTCATACCTATGCTTCTCCAGTGTGGTCCTTCTCAGAGGGATCTCCAGGGGAAGCTTTAAAAATGTCCTTCTCTGAGCTATGCCCACTGAGTCAGAATCTCCAGGGTTGGGGCCGTGACATCTGTGGAAGTTTTTAGGGTGGCCGTCTGTTTGGTAGGTATGTTCATTATTGTATTTTTTGAATAAATAATATAGTCATGTGGTTCAAAAGTAAACCATTTTACAAAGGTATATGGTGAAAATTTTTTCTTCCACCTGCTTTCTCTCTTCCCAGCTTCCCAATTCCTCATTATCAACAACTATAGCTACTACTTTCTTATTTATCTTTTCAGAGCCCTCCTCTGTCTCTCTATCATCTACCATCTATTTGCCTGTCTATCTATCTATCTATCTATCTATCTATCTATCTATCTATCTATCTATCTATAGCTCTCCTTATCCTCCACTCATTTTACACAAAAAAAAGGCATAGAAGCATGCCATGCACATTGCCCTCTGCTATGCTTTATTAATTTATTAACATCTCTTGGAAATCTTTTCATATTAGTACAAGGGAGTTTCTACATTCTTTAGTACAAGGGAATTTCTAAATTTAACAACTGGATATTTGTTCACTGAATGGTCATACCATGATTTGTATGTTTTTTTACTGTATTGTACCAAAATTTATTCTTCATCTTTTTTGGTTATGTTGTTTTTGTGCCATTCAGACTTTAAAAATCTTTTTATGATCCGTCTTTTCTCTTATGCCTTCTGGAGTTGGAATTGTATTTAGGGAAATGTCAGTCATTTTGGGGCACTTTCACATACTACATTATCTAAAAAGTGTTTTTGCTGTATAATTTCAGTTAGGAAGAATTCAACAGGATAAAATTGCTACCATCCCATCAAGTGTTTTAAATGTATCTAGTGTGGCTAAGTCCATTTAAGGTCATATAGGAATAGAAATCGGTTCTCTCTTTCTTTTTTTAACACTTAAATCTTTGCTTTTGTGTTCTAGCAAACCCCCTGGAGATTCTTGTATAAATCAAAAAGTGATCTCTTACCTTCCTCCTCTCCCCTCAGAAAGTCTCATTCAGCCTCAAAGATCACTATTATCACCACTGTGGTCTGTGTTTTCCTGTAAGAAGACTTGGTGTGGCGTCAAGAAAAGCCCACTTCTATGGCTTCCGGGCAGTCACTTAGGCAAGGGGTGCTGCTTGTCTCAGGAACAGAACTGAGACACCTGAGTGCGTGCAAACACACCTTCCCTGCTTATGTTCTCGGTGGGCATTTTGAGCTCTAAGAATTTCAGTTCCTGGATGGGAGACAGCAATGCCTAGCTCCAGACTATGGTAAAAGCTAAACAATACTATGATATTAAGTGGGTGGTGGAGTGCCTGACACCTGGTGACCAGTGGGTAACGCCAGCTGGTGTGAGCCAGGTGGGCCAGTTGTGAGCGGTCTCCTGCCCCTCACTGTACCAAGGGAGGACGTAACAGGTGCTAACAGTGGGAAGGAGACAGGCTGGCCAGCCCCTGGTGCTCAGAGAAGAAAGGGCAGAGGGCTTTGGGAGCTGGCTGAAGACCTGGAATGTCCTCTGGGTTTTCTGTTGGCAAGAGGCCTCGGCCTCCCACAGCTGCTCACCTACCCACTCCCTGGCATTTTAGATTTCAGGCACAAGATGATTAATAGGGTTGCTTGAGAGGGGTGAATAATAAAGAAATAAAATATCCATAAAAAGACCAATTTAGCAAAACTTCTGTTTTTTCTTTCTTTGTTGGTGGTGCCCCGCCAAGACCTCCATCCAAACTTGGCTCCCTGCTCCTCTGCTCTGTGGCCCAGAGCTCCCTGGTGAGGTCACAAGCTGGTCGCTGTCCCCTCCACGCTGCCTGTCAGGGCCCGCCCTGGCCCCCTGCAGGGGCTGCTGGGGCCGCTGGGCCGTGAACATGAGCCCCACAGACGTGGTCTCCTGGCTGCTTGGTCCAGACCAGTGAGGAAAACCTGCTCTACAAGCTCCCCTGAAACTTCTGGCAGAAGAAGCAACTGATCATTGTCCACCAAATGCCTGGCTCCCAGCCAGGCCCGGCAACTGCTCCCTTTGTGAAGCCATAGTCTAGTGACCAGGCAGTCCAAATGGACATGTTGATTCTAGGGCTTTTTTTAAAGGAGGGTGGAAATCACAGTGTCATTATGCAAATTAACCATACATTTAGGATGAGAAAAGAAAATGAGCTTAAAAACTTAAAAGAAATTGGTGGACTGCCAATCAAACATTCTTTAAAAAAAAGTAAAAGCCTTATCAAGTTATTACTGTTTTTCAAATTACTAGTCCTTATTGCTATTAGTTTAGGGTGACAGATTTAGCAAATGAAAATACAAGGAGTCTCCAAATATTACATGGGATATACTTATATTAAAAAATGATGTGTTGTTTATTTAAAATTCAAATTTAACTAGATGTTGTGTATTTTATCTGAGAGGCTTAATTTAGATGCATTTTCACTATGACGCCAAAAATTATGAGAAGGGCAGGGTAACATTTTAAAATTCTGATGAGACAGTTAAACCTCTTTGCTGGGTCAAAAGATAATACTGACCTTTGCTTTTTGCCATTTGTTCTCTACTAAAACCAGTTTTATATTTTCCACCAAGCTTTAGAGCTAGGGTTTTCATTATTCTCTTAAAATATGTGCGAGGGAAACAATATGTATTGAGTACTTACCAGACACCAAGCATCTTTCTGAGCATTTTAGATATTATGTCACTTACAAATTATTTTCCTGTATAATTTCAGTTGGAGAGGACTCAGCAGGATAAAGCTATTATCACCTGAAGGGATCTTTCTGCTATTCCGTGGTCGGCAAACTGCTCTTTGGCCCCTTGGGTGTGGCTCTTCCTAAGCCTTAGGAGTACCCTAATGAAGTTAATAACAATGTACCTACCTATATAGTTTAAGATTAAAAAATTTGGCTCTCAAAAGAAATTTCAATCGTTGTACTGTTGATACTTGGCTCTGTTGACTAATGAGTTTGCCGACCACTGTGCTATGTGGAGTCAGGTCCTGTGCTAGACAATAGCCCTAATGGGGGATAACATTTATTCCTTTATTTTTAAGAAAAATAATCTTCATCTCAGACACTAATGCCCTTACTAGCACAGACCATACTCATTCAAGCTTGAGAGGAAAAGAATAGGTGAACTTGAACAAATTCGCTAATTACTCTTGCTTGTGGATATAATCATTTACTTAACTCGCACTTACTGAGTGAATGTATCAGGCAAAGAAGCAGAGGCGATGGTCCCTGAACTCACGCTCTCACAGTCTGGCGGGCGTATGAACTTGTTCGCAAGTGACCTCCTAGGGTGTGAACACAACTGCGGCTTCCATGAGGCTCTCACAGGCAGACGTGCCGTGCGAGGGCGCCCGGAAGCCTGGGCAGTCTGCACATGGACTCAGGTGACCCATTGGCACAGACTGGGCATCTGGAGGATGACAATGGGAGCAGGGGGGTGGGGTTCTCGGGGAGTTAGAGTAAATACAATTTACAGGAATTGCTCTAGTGACTGACGTCAGACTATGTAACGCAAGTACACTGTGCTAATTGGACTGATAATATCGCCTTGGTCGACGAGTCCACTTGAGTATAATTTCACTTCCATTTTTCGAGTAGCCTGTCATAGGCAGACAGAACAGTCCATGGCGAGAGGTGTAATGAGCTCAGTTTTTCTCCATGAGGGAGTTTGCAGGCATCCTGGTGGGAACCAGTTTGTTTGCTATGTCAGGTTCGACAACAAAGACAAGAGATGCACGCTTTCCAAAACTGCACGTCTCGCATGTTCATCTGTGTGAATCTCCCCCCCATACACACCACCTACAGATCACCACAAACCTTGTCAAAGACTAACCACACCAGGGCCACCTCCCACTGTAATTGCTTGATGAGATATGTGTGTTTTAAACTCAGAGCTGATCTGACAACAGCCGCTGGCATTCATGTTCTTAAAGTCCCAAGTCCCAAGGGTGTCGGAGATGCTGAGTAGGACAGGCTGAATGAAACCAGGCATGCGGTGGAAAGTGAAGTGCTGAGACAATCCTCCAATTTCACTTAAATTTAAAAAAATTAAGTTCAGATAATCGAGCTTACATGTTTAGAGACCAATTTCTCAGATTGCATAGCTACTTGGTTTTTCCTCTTACACACTTTCCTTAATACGACTATGAAATATATCATCAAGGACATTGACTTTTTAAAAAAATATATTTCTATTGATTTCAGAGAGGAAGAGAGAGGGAGAAAAAGAAACATCAATGAGAGAGAATCATTAATCAGCTGCCTCTTGCATGCCCCAAACTGGGGATTGAGCCTGCAACCCAGGCATGTGCCCTTGACCAGATTTGAACCCGGGACTTTCATTCCGCAGGCTGACGCTCTATCCACTGAGCCAAACCAGCGAGGGTGAGAACATTGACATTTTAATCAGCCTGGGTGTCCATGTGGCTAAGCATCTAGTGGGTTCACTCATGACATTCAGCACCAGGCCTTCTGTTCTTCCATGTCAGCTGAGGTGTGGGTGACTGGGAAAAAATTCCATGATGTGTCCAGGTTGCCCCAGGACCACCTCCAGGGCAATCAGTAAGGGGAAGCCTGGTTAAGCGAACAGTCTTGGGGACAAGAAGTCATCAAAGGCAGAGTGCAGAACAAGATGACAGTGGTAGGAGGACGCAGGAGGATTCCTATGCGCTCTGATGAGAAAGCAGGTGAGAGGAGTGTGAACATGGGGCCCTTCCTTGGTATCCACCTGGTGCCTTCCATCTTTCCTGAATATCTGCAGTGGAGTCTTCCCTGCCTTGCCATACTTTAAGTCAGCGTCCAGTTAGAATGAACTCACACTTCCTACTTATTTCCTGGTTATATTCTACTTGAGACTCTAGTTCTATTGCCTCCCAACATTTTGGCAATCATCAGCTAAAGACTAATGAAGAGCAGAATAACTACCAGACATCCTGCCACAATGGAATTTGCTTTTTTGGTCATCTATACAGATCCTCAATTCATTTTTTCTTTATTGCAGCTATATCGCTCTTCATTTCTTCTTGGGTCTTGCATAAGTTATTGATTTTTTCATCTGTTTCTTCTTGCTTCTTGCATAAGTAGTTGATTTTTTCCTCCATCCGGTTTATGCACGCTAGGACCCTTAGTCTGAATTCTTTTTCTGTCATGTTGCATGCCTCTGTCTCACTTAGCTGCTTTTCTGGTGAGTCCTCCTTTTCTTTCCTATGGGGGTTTCTTTGCCTACCCATGTTTGATCTCACTGACATATCTAAATGTTGAGTCATTCAGTGGCTGCTCCCTGGGTGGCAGTGGCTCCTTGGGCTGTGGTTGCTCCTTGGGTGGTTGCGGTAGCAGCTGCTCCTCAGTTGGCAGCAGCTCCTCTGGTGGGTGTTGTTCACAGCTGTGGTGGCTCTTCTGGCTGGTGGGGGGCAGCTTCACGTACAGCTGCTGTTCCTCAGACAGAGGGTGTGGTGATCAGGAGGCTGCTGTTGCTTGGATCTGCTGCGTTGATTTAAAGGCACAAAATACAACACAACAAGGCACAACGTACCAGGCACTGAACACCAATTCAATTTTTCTTACCAAGCAATTAATCTCCACTAAAGTCTTTTCTGTCCCTGTTCAATTTAATGCCACAGACCGAGAGAGCCTGCTTTGGCTAGAAACCGAGCGGCGATGCTTTCATTCAAATGGGTAAGGATCAGACGCAGGGCCCTCATTTGCAGCACGCAGCTGGGAAGAACTTTATAAGCCACCCGGCCCACGTTCCTCACTTCCCCGAGGATGAACTTCCTGATAAACTGAACATTTCATACAAGTTGGTTAGGATAAGCCACCTATCCCAAAGCACACTTATCATCCATCGGCTTTCAAAGTGCTGTCTGTACTTAACCGGAAGTTTGAGTTCATTTCAAAGCCTCTTTCCGAGGGAATGAGAAAGGTGAGGTCTAGGTGAGAAATCAGAGCACAGCCTCCTCCCGAGGACAGGGATGCCCCTCCCGCCTCTGCACAGGAAGTGGGGGGGGGGGGGAGGCAGGAAGCCGGCAGGCACCTCTGTGCCACCCAACACCACGCTCACCAACGCCACACTCACCGACGCCTCGTTCACTGTGCGGCTAGGCCGCCAGGTCCAAAGAGCTTTCATTACTGAGAATTGGCCGAATTCCAAGGGTTTTAAAGGAACAGATAAAGCAACGTTCACAACTGCACACAAGTTTTCTAAGACATTCAGCTCCAGGTATATATTCCAAGGCAAACCTTTTTGATTTTGTTTTAATGAGAGCTCATAATCACATCATTGGACGTGATGGGAACAAAGAAATTTGGGGCCATTTGGTCCTATGGAGAAACACGTGAATATACAGGTATCCTTTTTTAAAAAAATTTATCTTATCTTTATTGTTGAAAGTATTA
>NW_005370042.1:2345649-2353911 GCF_000412655.1 Myotis brandtii
CACCCCAGGCCTTCATTGCACTATTGTCTGTGCCCATGGGCATATAAGTTCTTTGGTTAATCTCTCCCCATCCCCCCACCCCAGCTAACCTTTTAAGTCACATAGATAGAGAATTTGGAAGTATAGGGTCCCTCCGTTATGAGTGGGGTGTCTCTGAATGTTGAGTTTGTGATTGATTTTTCTCTGGGATTTTGCTTATTTCTGAGATTTTTGCCCATGAATACCTAACCAGAAAAAAAATGTTAATCATGTTTCTTCATCTGTCAGGAGCACGTGGATGTAGGAACAAGAACAAATAGGCCCTTCGTGTGGAGTTACACTAGCACAAAGACAAAAAGACCAGCAAGCCTCTGGTTAAAAGGGTTCAAGACAACAGAATGTCGTGACTCGAACTAGTGTCTCAGACAGGGCCTGGTGAAAGCCAGTGGGAGGTTATGGGCCTATAAACAAGGGCGTTGTGTATTTGCATGAATTTCATGGGGAAATGTCCATGATAAATGTTATATAACCTACTACACACTGTGAACCCATTTATGCTGGGAAGGATATACTACGCTCTTTAAAGTATTTTGCTTTATTCTGAGTGTGGGATTCTAAGGAAAACATCACTTTCCTGTTTTAGGTGCTCTATCAGTTTGCTAGGGCTGCCATAAATACCAGACTGGGTGACGTAAACAACAGAAACTTATTTCTCAAAATTCTGGGGACTAGAAGTGCAAGATCAAGGTGTCGGCAGGTTTGGGTGTTTTCTGGGTCCTCTCTCCTTACCTTGCAGCCGCTGCCTTCTCTCTGCGGCTCTAACAGGAGTCCCTTAGTCTGTGTGCGTCTGTGTCCTAACCTCCTCCTCTTAGAAAAACACCGGCCAGATTGCACTAGGACTGACCCTACTGGCCTCACTTGGACACAACCATCTCTCCGAAGACTTTGTCTCCAAATGGGGTCACGTCTTGAGATACTAGGATTAGGACTTCAACATATGGATTCCATGGAGGAAGAGAGGGCATAATGCAGCCCATTACATGTACTGTAGATTTTATTTTCGATGAGCTTGCAATCAAGTTGAGGACAAACAGATAAGAACAGTAAAACAGTGACTACTGCAAGGCAGTAAGGAAGGAATGACTGGTGTGATAGGTCTAAGACAGCATAAGTCAATGTGGTTTTGGATAATCAGGGACATACCAGGAAGGAGCTGTGATTAGAACCAGGTCTTGAAGAATTGGCAGTCAGTGGACAGAGGGAAGAAGGTAGAACATTCCAGCTGAGGGGTAATATGAGAATGAGGGTAGGAACAATGGTAGTTGAATGGAGCACTTTTTTTTTCAAATATTTTTATTGATTTCAAAAAGAAAGAGAGAGAGAGAAACATCAATGATGAGAGAGAATTATTGATCGGACGCCTCCTGCATGTTCTCCCCCCCCCCCGACCCCCCAAGGGATCAAACCCACAACCCAGGCATGCGCCCTGACCAGGAATCGAACCATGACCTCCTGGTTCATAGATGGACATTCAACCACTGGGCTTGGTGAGCTTTCTTCATGATGCATGTAGTACTTTATTTTCTCTCTCTCTCTCTCTCTCTCTCTCTCTCTCTCTCTCTCTTTTATGTAGTACTTTTTAAATGCAAAAATAAGGAAAAGAAAAAAATATTTAAAACCATGTATTAAAGGGAAAAATAACTGGCTATGTAACTTGTTGCCCACAGTACAAAGTTGATGTCATTGTCGTAATAAGAAACACGTCTTGTCATGGGAAATTTTTAAAGCCCCACTTCCTGCCTCGGGGTGAAGGGGGAGGACATTGCTTCATCCCGCAGATTCAGGGAAGTGATGCGCACCCTTGGCTCTCGTTCTGAAGTGGAGACAGTGTTTTCTGTTGGCGTCCAGCCTCGAGGAGCCGTGGGACCAGGCTGTGGCCCTGAGGGGACAGGCTCGCTCATGGTGACCTGCTGACCCCCACTCGCTCTGCTCAGGCAGCACAGAGCTGCGGTGACCTGACCTGACCGCGCCCCTGAGGGCTGTGGGAGTCTTCTCAGGTCCGACCTACAGAAATGTTTCTCCTCTGGCTTCCGGATGCCCCGGTCCCTAACGATGAGAACTCTGATGGCATACAGGGGGCTTCACAGTTCAACTCTGACACCCACCTGAGGGGAGTCAACAGAATGAGAGGACGGGGCCGCCACACTAGCACCCATCCCACTGACAGTGTCCACAGGTAGTGATGGGGTGACTCCGCTCCCCGTCAGACTGGCTGACTGCCACACTGTGAAGGACTATCACTGGCCTGCCCCAAGTCCATGGTCCTGCATTCATGACTTATGGTGCCATTGGGTTGGTATTCTCCCCAAACACAAACTTTTCTTTTCCACAGTCTGATCTTTTGGATCCGATGTGTTCTGTACACAATTCTATTTTGTCACATCTGTTCGGCCCAGAACCATCGCTCCATGGAGACCTTGTTCTCTACTGTCCTGGCTCCAAAAGGAATGTTACCTGTCTGGACGCTTGGCCATTGTCATCACTTTCTCACCTTTGAATCCCCAACATCAGTGTCACTGCGACACAATATTGAGAAAATATAAAATAAATCTTTGTAGAACTCTTTTAAATTCTCAGCTCTTTTAAGGCAAATTCTTAATTCCTATACCCATTGAAATCTTTTGCTTCATGCCTGCAAAATGTCTAATGAATTCTCTTTATAAAATTCCAGACAGAGAATACAGGCTTTTTGGTATTAAAAAAAAAAAAAAAAGTCTCTTAAACTCTATGGTCCTCAATATCCTCATCTTTAAAATGAAAGGTCGAAATCATGGCTGGTGTGGTTCAGTTGGTTGGAGCATCATCCTGTACACAGAAGGGCAGCTGGTTCAATTCCCAGTAAGGGCACATGCCCAGGTTGCTAGTTCGATCCCTGGTTGGAGATGTGAGTCGACTGACGGATGTTTTTCTCTCTCACATCGATGTTTCTCTCTGTGTTCCACGCCCCCCTCCCTTCTCTCTAAAATCAATAATAATAAAAAAACTAAACTAAAAAAATAACAAACGCATATCCCAGGATGAGGATTAAAAAATAATAATAATGGTGAAAATAAAATAAAATGAAGGGGTCAAAAAAAAACTAAGCCTCATCTGGTTCTTTGACTTTCTGATTCATTCACAACTTATTTATTCCCTAATCTGTGAGAACCAACCCCAACACCATATATTTGGGATGTTTCTAAAAAAACACATTTATCCATGAGACATAATACATGTCTTAATGAGCTTTTTTTAAAAAAGCATTGCCTCTTTCTAATAAAATCTAAAGAGCTTATTTCAAGTCCTGGTTCTACTACTTTGGACAAGGGGCCGAGGTGGCTCAGCTTCCACAAAACCACTGCCACTTCTCTCAGAAGTGGTTTAAGTATTGAAATACTTATGAGTAAAATGGTTGAGAAGAAAAGAAAGAAACGTTCGGGATTTCTTTTCAAAATAACCCAGAGAGTGACAGTTCAGGTCTATTATAATGAAACGCCCCATGTGCTGAAAATTACTCAAGTTCGGGGTTATTTCTATTGTCACTGTAAGGATAAAATTAGATAAAATGGACAAAACCTCGGAAAGGTTAGAAAGAATCTTTAATATCTTGACCAATGCAGGATCTTTGTAGCAAATCTTGATTGACATATGTGTGCACTAATGTAGGCATCTCCCATGCTTTCTTTTCTTTCCTTTCTTTCTTTTTTTACTCCTCACCAGAGGATATGTTTTTATTAATCTTAGAGAGAGAGAAATAGCAATCAGTTGCCTCTCGTACAAACCCTGACTGGGGATCGAATCCACAACCTATGTATGTGCCCTGACCAAGAATTGAACCCCCAAACTTTTGGAGTATGGGACAATGCCACCCAGCCATGGCTCTTCTGTGCCTTTCTGATATTAGAAACTGGCTAAATAAGGTGATTTTCTCAATGCAATCAATTCTAAATTGAAAAATATTTGTCACCTGGGCAGTATAGCAGGGTTTCACCTCTGAAGAGTAATGTGGATTTCCTGAAGTATGCTCACCTAAATTATCTAATTTAATCTTTGACAGGAAAGGCAGATAGTTGCAACCCCATTTTTCAGATGAGAAAACTGAGATTGAGTATGACTTTTCATTAGGCCAGAACAGTTTCTTAATTGTTCCACATGTACCATGCTCACCAGGATCTTTGAACGAGACGTGTTTGTTTGTTTTTAGCTCTAATCTAGAAGTTTAGAATCGTTAGTCCGATTTTAAACTGGGTTATGCTAGTCCACATCATGTGCACACCTGCGGCTGCCGAAACTGTGGATGGTTGTGCTTTAGAAACAAGCCCTGAAGCCCCAAAGGTCCTTCTTGCTGCTGGGGAAGCAGGTTCAATCCAGGCCAAACTGGAAAATCGTGTTATGACCGTACTTGCTTGTCTGAGATCTAACTTGAGAAAAGGTTAATTGTAAATATTTCCAAAGGAATTTGGTCCTGAAAGAATGTGAACGGTGGGTATAAACAGCCACGCCCTTGGGGAAGCATCCTGTGGCCAGTGTCCAGGCGAGATGGGGAGCATCGAGCCCAGGGAGTTTCCAGGGTGGTGACAGGCCTGTCCTCTTCCCATGAGGCGAGTGGGGACTTCTCCCATTGCGAATGTCCTCAGGACTTCCCCAGGCTCCAGAGGAGGCACCAACGTGGGGATCCCCGGCCGTGGGGACTCCTGAAGGTTCCGTTAGGCTGGGGTTCTTGGCCCAGGCTGCACTTGAGAGTTTACAAAATACTGGTCCCCGAGCCACACCGGGGACAATGAAATCAGCCCGGCAGGAGGTCAGGGTGGCCCAGGCTCAGGGCCACAATCACGCAGAGAAACGGGGGAGTATGGAGGTTTGGGGCTGACACCATTTTCCTTCCCGTCCCTCACTAGCCCTCCTCGGGGTCCCTCCCAGGCCGCCTCTCCACTGGGCATCAGCTCCTGGGCAATGATGAGGAGTCCATTACATGAAAATGTATGAAACTGCTGACCTAGAATGACCACGCTCTCAGGGGCATCGATGTATGACTTCTGTTGCTATAGGACAAAGCCCAGGGAACTGAGCTTTAACTCCCCAAGGACCCCGGGCTCTGGCCGGGCCTCAGTGCCACCTCCTTCACTACGCCCGTGCTTAGGACACATGGCATCGTCCCCAGAAGGCGCCCGCTTCCTCTGCCCCCTGGTCATTATGCCCAGCGCTCCACTTGGCACAGCATGTGCGGCCAGTCCCCCTGGGAGCCGCCTCCTGCAAAACCCCAAAGAAGCAGAGAAGCAGAAGAGAAGCGCATGGGGACACCCAGGGACAGTCTGCTGCTTGACAAGTGACCAGAAGGCAGACTAATCCTGAGAAAGGAATGTGTGCCCGGAGCAAACAGGGGGACAGATTACGATTCAGGAGTAAAATGAGGAAGCGAGTAGACATGCAGCGAAATCCTGCTTCACTGTATGACGAGGAGTCAAAACCAAGCTGCGTGTCCTGTGTGGTTTGAAGCGAAGCTGTAGCCCAGTGAGAGTGCGAGGGCTGAGTCATTTCCTGCTCTCGGCCGGTGCGCTGGCAGCGCTGCCCGAGCGGTGGGCAGGCTCCCCACCACCCCGCGCCTGCTCATACCAGGGCCGCCTCCCTGCGCCCCATCCTCCGGGAAACACACCACGGACGCACAGCAAGGCTGGTGCCCATGGCTTAGCAATCACCCGGGGAAACCAGCACAGTGTCCTTTTTAAGTGGCTGCTTCAAAATGTTTACTAATGAAATCCACCCATGTTTGAGGCCCGATTGCTCATTAAATTGTAGCCAGGCAAGCTAACTTACTTATCAGTGACCCATGAAACAACGGGGGACTCTTAGCTGTGCTGTTTGTAACCTGCCATCAGAGAAGGTGGGCAGGAAAGCGGTGTAACTGTAAATCTATATTCTGTTCTAAGAGCTGGCATGTGACTGATGAATGGCGGCCACGGTCACGGACGAGAACAAACAAGCCATCCTAGGAACACGTTAAACTCACAGAAACTCTCCGAGACCCGACCCGGTGAACCAGCGGCAGCACCAGCCAGGACGCTTTTAGATGAACCTTTTGTGGTAAAAATAATTGGAGGTTGTTCTATTCTTAGAAGTTTGGAAGGAATCTGTTGACATGTGGCTCTAACAAATTACAAACACCCCTGCAGTTTTGTTAGGGAAACACGCTGTCCACTGAGATGGTGGCTCGTGGCTGCTGGGAAACGCTCCCGCAGCCGCTGAATAACCAGCACCGGGACCCGCCTGGCCTCGGACTGTTTTAGAAACGCTGTTTACCTGTGGGCTAAGCCGGCCCTGCAGCCGTCAAGTTCACCTCCATGGTGGCCGTGATGACATCGCAAACTCACGAAGCCCCATCCGTGTGCCCAGGATGGTGCCCGCGGCCTGGTGTATTCTCTCATAAGATTACCATTATCTTCATTTTGCCCACGCGGAATGCGGCGGTGCGGGGGCTGCCGGCTTCACGCCCAGATCTGTCTCTTTCACACGGCTCTGCCCTTCACCACTTCGCTGCCTTGTCTCCCTCTGAAGACTCGTGGGCCGCCGAAGACAAGGTGGCCTGGTGGAGCTATAATGAGAGTGTCGACATATGCAGTTTGGTTGTATTCAAATATCTCTCTAGCACTTTGTAGCACTCAGAAGCATTTTATTTTATTTTATTTTACTTTACTTTTTGGGAGACAGAATAAAATCATCAAAATATGCATTTTGATACAGGAGAGCTTTTCAACTTTGAGGCAAGCAAAGGCTCTTCAGGACACAAGCTCAAATAATCATAAGTTGGTCAGTTGACCTTCATTAAAAAATTCTAAATGTCTTCTCTTCGAAAGGAACCATTAAGAAAATAAAAAGCAATTTGTGTATTGGGAGAGAACTCGAACAACTCAGTAAGAAAACAGTCACCCAGTTAAACATACGGGCCAGTGGTTTGGACAGACACCCTATCGATTCTGATGAGAAATGAGAGGACACTGCGCTGCGCTGCACGGAGAGCAGTGCACTGACACCCAGGGAGGTCCACCGCCCCTCCACCAGCAGCGCCCAAATCAAAGGACTGAGGAGAGCAAGTGGGACCAGGGACGGAGAACAGCCAGAACTCACGCACGTTGCTGCTGGGATCAGAGAATGGAGCGACGGCTTTGGAAACAATTTGGCAGTTTCTTAACAAGATAAATACGCACTTACCGCGTACAAGCCAGCAATTCTAGCGAGGTAGTGACTGAAGAGCAATGAAAACACAGCCGTGCGAAATTTTGTCTGTCAAGGTCCTGTTAGTGTTTATTCCACTTTCCTCGTAAGAGTCCCAACTTGGAAACAACCCAAGTGACCCTCAGCTGGTGAATTAATAAACAAGTTGTGATTCGTCCTTAAATGGAACCTACTCAGAAGTAAAAAGGCGGGGCCTGCTGACCCGTGCAGCACCCAGATGAATCTGAAAAAAGCTGCGCTAAACCAGACACCAGACACAAGCAGGATATGCTAGTCCTCGAACAACCTCCTTTCCATGAAGTTCTACAAAAGGCAAACATAATCTCTCGTGATCTGCATCATCGGTTTTCCTTCTCTACTGGACCTTTCCCACTAGAATAAAACATGTTGTTCTCTCTCTCACTCCCACCCTCATGGTTAAAAAGCTCATCAGTTGTTGCCTAGAGCCAGGCTGGGGAGATCAATGTACAGCAAAGAAAGGGGAGCGTGGCAAGTGTGACATCATAGAAACACTCTACACCTTCATCGTGGTGGTAGTTACATGCACATAAATGTGCCAGACTCATCAAAACACACAAAGTGGATATTTTGAATAGTATATAAATTGTATATAATTACATAACATATAACATGTCATATATATACACATATATATAACTAGAGGCCCGGTGCACAAAAATTTGTGCACTCGGGGGGGGAGGGGGGTCCCCCAGCCCGGCCTGTGCCCTCTCGCAGTCTGGGACCCCTCGGGAGATAACGACCTGCTGGCTTAGGCCTGCTCCCGGGTGGCAGAGGGCAGGCCCAATCCCTAGGTGCAGCCCCTGGTCAGGCTCAGAGCAGGGCCGATTGGGGAGTAGGGGCGCCGCCCCGTCATGCACAGAGCAGGGCGGATCGGGAGGTTGCAATGCCACCCTCAGTCACGCTCAGGGTAGGGCCGATTGGAGGGTTGGGGCACCGCCCCCTGTCACACTCAAGGCAGGGTCGATGGGGAGGTTGCGGCGCCACCCCCTGTCA
>NW_005370042.1:2354964-2356890 GCF_000412655.1 Myotis brandtii
AACATAGTTGCAGCTGAGAGGCCGGCAGCAGCAGGCGGGGAACGTTGGAGTCCGCAGTCACTGGAGCAAGCAAGCCTCCCTGTTCGCTTCAGTGCATGGCTGCCAGCCGCCATCTTGGCTGACAGTTAATTTGCATAAGGATATGCTGATTAGCCAATGGGAAGGGTAGGGGTCGTACACTAATTACCATGTTTCTCTTTTATTAGTGTAGATATGCATTTTATGAATGTAGTCTCTTCGAAAGATATCATTAAGCCCTAGCTGGGTAGCTCCGTTGGCTCAGCATTGTCCCGATACGCCAAGGTTTGGGGTTCGATTCCCAGTCAGGGCACATACACGAATGCATTGTAAGTGGAACAACAAATCATTCTGTCTTCCTCCTTCTCTTTAAAATAAAAAAATTTTTAAAAAGTTTTAAAAGATACCATTTATATACAGGGTGGGGCAAAAGTGGGTTTACAGTTGTGACTACATGAAACAGAGTTTATTCTTATATTATTATTTTTTAATGATTGTGTTATTTTCCATAGGAATGACTGTAAACCTACTTTCGCCCCGCTCTGTATATGTAGGGATATTTATAACTTTATGTATGTGTATAAAGTTAAATGGTATAAACGGTGCAGAGAAAAACAAAGCCAGGAAGAGGATGCAGTGCTTGGGGATGTGGTTTGGGTGTCATTTTGAAGAGGCCGAGGCGGGGCGACCAACTGGGCATCCTGCAATAATCCAGGAGAGAGGCGACGGTGGCTCAGAGGTGACAATGGCAGCAGTGGCCATGGTGAGGAGTGGTCAGACCCTGAAGGTAGAAGCAGCAGGATGTGCTCATGAACCCCATTTGGGGTGTGGGTAAAAGAGGGCAGTCCAAGATGTGAAGAGCATGAGTCCAAGACGTGAAGTCTGAGCAGCTGGGAGAGGCCACTGAGGTGGGGAAACTCCCGAGCGGCTCTCAGGGAAAGGCCAGGATTCCTCTGGGACCCTCCAAGTTCCGGTTGCACGTTGCCCATCGAGGAGAGAGGCGGAGTAGGTGGCTACAAGCCTAGAGTTCAGCAGAGAACTCTGAACTGGAAACAGGAGTTGGCAAGTCATTGGTTTTTTAAGCACAGGTAGGAATGAGCTCGCCAGGAGGGTGGAGAGAGGAGAGAAAGGGCTTCCAAGCACAGAGCCTCAGCGTCAAGAAGACAAGGCGGGGAGAGGAATCAGGGCTGAGAGGGCCCCGTAAGCTGAGAAAAGCAGGAGCCTGTACTTCCTAGAGGCCTGGGGGGAGGGTAGTGTTTTTAAAGGAGTGAAGAGCGGTGCTAAATGCCACAACAGATGCAGGAAACCACAACGCGATGGTCAGGGGTAGCCTTGTCGACAGCAGTTTGGATGGACCAGGGACAGAAGCCTCGTTGCAGAGGTTCAGCTGAGAATGGGAGGGAAGTCACTAGAGACAGTGGAGTAGAAAGCTTCTCACGGTCTCTGTGATAATAGGAAACCTGGAATGGAGCCGAGCCCCCGGGACTGGGGCAATGAAGAAGGGGCTTGGGAGACAGGCGAGGTAACAGGGTTGACGCCATGGGCAGGATTCGGTAGAGAGGAGAGGTGGACGATGGGGGAGAGGGGAAAACTGTGTCCTTGGTGCGGCGAGGGGTGCGACCCTGTGGTGTGCCTGAGGAGCAGGTACACCAGGATGGAGAGACGCAAGATAGGGAGGACCATCCAGTGACACGTATGTTGTGATTGCCTGGGGCTCCCGGTGCAGCTCTGGCTCCATACCTTCCCACTGCAGACCATCTCTACTAATAAAAGAGTAATATGCTAATTAGACTGGGAGACCTTCCAGGAGACCTTCTGGACATCCTTCTGGACAAAGCCATGGTGGTGGGGCCGAGGCAGAGGCGGTTAGGGGCGATCAGGCTGGTTGGGGGGGGAGGGTAGTTGGGG
>NW_005370042.1:2357012-2364215 GCF_000412655.1 Myotis brandtii
AAGCAGGCCGGCAGGCAGAGTGGTTAGGGGTGATCAGGCAGGCAGGCAGGTGAGCGGTTAGGAGCCAGCGGTCCTAGATTGCGACAGGAATGTCTGATTGCCAGTTTAGGCCTGATCCCACAGGGGTCCCAGATTGGAGAGGGTGCAGGCCGGGCTGAGGGACACCCTCCCTCCCGTGCATGAGTTTCGTGCACCAGGCCACTAGTTGTAGATAAAGAAAAACCTCCCCTGAACATCTGGGGACCATGTTTGCTTGACCTCTCCTCTCACGGTGACCCTGGCTGCCCAGCCACAAGGTCTACCGCCAAGCATCTGAATGTTGCAGACTCCACCTCCAACGTATGGGATGCGACTTTTCCTCAAAAGCAGCAGATACATTTTTTTTCTCCCAGTTTCGATGTTTTTGCATTTGATGAGCTCTTCTCCCCAATGCTCTGGCGGATGACACCCCGTGAGCTTATTCCAGCTGCTGTTTTCCTGCGGGGTCCTCGCTGGCCAACCCAGCTCAGGCCGAGGCTTCGGGAGCGGCTGGTGCTGGTGGGCGTGTCCCTCACCAGGACACGGGTTAGGGAGCAGCCTGTGGAGTCCACAAACCACCAAGTTAAAAAAATGTTGTAAACAAAGCCACTGGGAAAGCAGCAAGGTTTACACCCAGGCTCTGACCTCCAGTTATGTCATTGGCTCAGAAGGAAAGGATTGAGCAGAAAAGGCCCAGTGTCCAGGGCTGCAGGGTGAAGACCTAACCCGTGCCACCGTTGTAACCACTGTGGCTGCCCTGACCGCCAGAAGCATGCATATATATTTTTAATAATTTATTGTTCAAAGTATTACATGTGTCCCCTTTCCCCCCATTGACCTCTCCCTCCCATCCTCATCCCCCACCCCAGGCCTTTGCCACCATATGGTCTGTACCCACGGGTCTTGCATATACATATATGAGCTCATGGGTTTATCTCTTCCCTTCTCCTGGTCCCCTGCCTTCCTTCTGAGGTTTGACAGTCTGTTTGATGCTTCTATGCCTCTGGGCCTATTTTTGCTCATCAGTTTATGATGTTCATTAGATTCCACATATGAGTGAGATCATATGATACTTATTTTTCTCCAACTGGCTTATTTTACTTGGCATAGTGCTCTCCATGCCCAACCATGCTGTTGCAAATGGTAAGAGTCCTTTCTTTTTTTATAGCAGCGTAGTATTCCACTGTGTAGATGTACCATAGTTTTTTTAATCCATTCATCTGCTGATGGGCACTTAGGCTGTTTCCAAATCTGTTTCCCACAGTGGCTGCACCAGTCTGCACTACCACCAGCAGTGCACGAGGGTTCCCTTTTCTCCACATCCTTGCCATTTATTGATTTATTGATGGTAGCCATTCTGTCAGGTGTGAGGTGATACTTAATTGTCGTTTTAATTTGCATCTCTCAGATGATCAGTGACTTTGAGCATTTTTTCATATGTCTCTTGGCCATCTGTATGTCCTCTTTGGAGAAGGGCCTATTTAGGTCCTTTGCCCATTTTTTAATTGGATTGTTTGTCTTTCTTTTGTTAAGCTGTATGAGTTCCTTATATATTTTCGAAATTAACCCCTTATCAGCTGTATCATTGCCAAATATGTTCTCCCATATTGTGGTCTCTCTTTTCATTTTGCTGATGATTTCTTTTGCTGTGCAGAAGCTTTTTATTTTGATGTAGTCCCATTTGTTTATTTTCTCCTTAGTTTCCTTTTGCCCTAGGCAATGTAGCCATAAACATATTGCTACACGAGATGTCTGAGATTTTGCTACCTATGGTTTCTTCTAGGATTTTTATGGTTTCAGAACTTACATTTAAGTCTTTTATCCATTTTGAGTTTATTCTTGTGCATGGTGTAAGTTGGTGGTCTAGTTTCTTTTTTTTGCATGTATCTGTCCAATTTTCCCAACACCATTTATTGAAGAGACTCTCTTGACTCCATTGAGGAGCATACATATGAAACTCTGCGATTTTCATTATTCTGAGAGTGCGTTTCTAGTTTCCATGTGATAGAGTTGACATGCAGACTGCTGTACTTACCGTGATATTTCCAGTTACTAACGCTTACATGAGTCATTCAAAAACCCTAATGATGGCCTTGCACGCGCCAGGCACTGTGCCGGTCAGTGGGGATTCAAGGTGAGGAGGGCAGGCTCCTGGCAGTTGGAGACAGGGAGGGAGGGAGCGGCAGTATAACGCGGCGATTGCGTCCGTGTTAGGACACGGACGAGGAGCCTGAACCCGCTGAAGGACCTGCTGAGAGGCCGCTAGGAGCTTCATAGACCGCAGGGCCACCAGACACCAAGCAGGTGACAAGGAGAAGCCTGGGGACACTGCTGCACCGCAGGGAAGAAAGTGGGGTGGGTGACACTTGAAGCTGGAAATGTGGGCCAAGGCCCATGGTGCCACTTGTGAAGGCCACCCGGAGGCATGGAGCAGGCAAGGAGCCCACTGCAGGCTCCACTGGGGCCGACGCGGCCACATCTTTACCTGCCGTGGGTTTCTCGTGAAGGAGCTGTGGGGTACGTAGAAGCTGGGTTCTCCCGGAAACGGACCCTGAATCGAGGACTTGAGTTCAAGTGATTCTGTTAAGGAAATGACCCCAGAAGAAACGTGGAAGGAAGTGGGAGGAGCAGGAGAGAGGAAGTCAGAAGCCAGGCAAGAGAGAGGTTTCCAGTGAAGAGGGGCCTCTGCCCGCACCACCTGAGTCCGTCCCACGGAAGGCGCAGCTGGCTCTGTGCTCGGCCACGGCCATGGCCACGGGGAGATGAAGCCTTTGGGGCAGGCCCTGTTCTCCCTGTGGGCCGGCGCCTCACTGACACCTGCTGGGACCAGCACAGCTGGAGGGGCTGGGAGGGGACAGGTAGAGCTGGGAGGGGTGGAAGCAATGTGAACAGGACACCAACAGCACCCACAGGGCACTAATAGGAATAAAGTGGGACTTAAAGACACTTTTTGAAACTAGCAATACGTTCAATAGATAACGCACACCTACCCCATTCCTAAATCTTACCCCCTCCCTGACTGCCATTTTCCTTCTAAATGGTGAGATGGTTGACATCCTTGGGCTAAATAGGTAAGGGATAAAAGACAAGGCAGTAAGCAGGGGTGAGGTGAGGACAGCCAGAGCCCCATTAACTGCTCATGATAAACAATGATTCTTTTAAACCTGAGTCAGACCCTCCAACTGCAATGTTCCAAGTGAAAGAATATGTGCAACAGTGGCATTGACCTGGCTCAGGATGGGAAACCAGGATCCAGGTGAGGGAGGATGAGGGCTGCACTGGGATCGAAAGGACTTGGGCTTCATTTAGCACCTTAAAGAGGCAGAACTGGTTAAATGGCAGTGATGGGCCAAGGAAGAGACTGGGTCTAGCCTGGGTGTCAGGGTGGATGGAAATATCATTATGTGAGACTGAAAAATATAAGAAAAGGAATAGGTTTGGGGTGGGGAGAGGATGATGATCTCATAGTGTCTTATTCTTATACATTTGGTACTTTGGCACTGAGACCCAGACCATCTATACCCATAGAGCAGGGGTCCTCAAACTTTTTAAACAGGGGCCAGTTCACTGTCCCTCAGACCGTTGGAGGGCCGGACTATAGTTTTAAAAAAAACTATGAACAAATTCCTATGCACACTGCACATATCTTATTTTGAAGTAAAAAAACAAAACGGGAACAAATACAATATTTGTATTTGCATGTGCCCCGCGAGCCGTAGTTTGAGGACCCCTGTACTAAATAATGATTGGGTTACCAGTGAGATCAAAGAAGAAATTAAAAACACCCTGGAAACTAATGACAATAAAAGCACAACAATCCAAAATCTATGGGACACAATGAAAACAGTCCTGAGAGGTGCCATAGAGTTTGCAGCTACGTTAACACAACTTGATTAGTCAACTGTCTGCATTACTAGAGTTTGACAATTCCAAGAAACTCTTACTGGTGAAAATGAGGTTGAAAATTGCTTTATTGTTACAGGGACTTCCCCAATTCTGTCTATCTGAACCGTAGACCACTCAGCTAACCCTCAGTAAACAGCCCCTTGTTGGGCAATCGATATTTCATCGGTGACTAGACTTCAAGATTTACTTGGAAACCCTTTCCTTGCTGTGTCCTCCAATCTTAAACTATTATGTCGTGAATTTTGCCTATTCCCAGTTAGGCCCCCACCTTGAAAGACCCACCCATAACTGCACCCCCCAAACATCGTAAGTACCCCACCTTTGCCCTCCAATCTCTGAAACACTATTAAGGCTGTTAGACAGACAGCCTCTCTCACTGCAAAAAGCCATGAAGTCCCTGCTTCAGCTAGAATCGCTTTGAGTGAAGTTCTCCTTTATAGACAGGCTGTTTCAGTGGTATGGGGGGTGGGGGCAGGTCCTCACAGGGTCCGAGATCATGTATGACAACCACTAACTCCTAGCAGAAGCAGCGTAGGCTCATCTTGCTTCTCACACATTTCGGGAAGCTGGAGGCAAATGGTTGTCCTCCTTCTACACAAGGGCTGAGTATAGACACAGACGTCAAGGCTTTCATTTCAGTCATTTGCCATTTTAACTTTTAAAAAATATGTTTTTATTGATTTTAGAGAGAGAGGAAGGGAGAGGAACAGAGAGATAGAAGCATCAATGAGAGAGAAACATGGATCGCCTGCCTCCTGCACGCCCCACATGGAGGATCGAGCACAGCCTGGAATCGAACTGGTGCCCGCTGAGTTCATGGGTTGACGCTCAACCACTGAGCTATGCAAGCCAGGTAGCTAGTTGCCATTTTAAAAGTTGAGTAACCTTTGAAAAGGATTGTAAGGGATCCAACGATACTTCCCAAACTTTCTCCCTGAAGATAAGAAGGTAAACTGGGATGTTTTGGACTTGCTGTTTACTATCATTTGATGTTATAAAAACCAGAAGTCCCGTGAGAGCTCTTGAGCGTGAGGAGAGGCCGTGGGCTCCTCTGACCCGTCTCTCGGGAAGGGCAGCGTTAGGCCTTTTATTTTACAGACAACAGCTGCTTCTCCAGAGTGGAAGTGCTCGGAGGAATAACTCCATATTTTCAGAGCCCCTGCTCACTAAATCATGGACCGTCCGAACAGTATCTAGAGAAACAAGATGTTTAAACACTGTCAACCATAGTGGGTGGGCAGTGTCTACCATCATCCTGGTCCGAAATCACAATCTGGGATGATGGTTAAAGTTGAATCCAGACAAACGGCTCTCGGTGGGGGTGGGGGGCAGTCCTGCCCCTCAGTGGACATTTGGCCATATTTGGAGCCACTGAGGGTTGTCACAGTGGGGCCTGGCGCACAGGCTGCTGCCCGCACCCAGCGGACAGAGGCTGGTCGCAGCAGTCAGTCTGAGCCTCCTCTCCTGTCCCTCACCCTGCTCTTCCTCGGATCCTTCCTTTTGAAGGTGATACCCTGCCATCCGGTCCCAGGCTGGCCCTGGTGCGTGGTGCGTGGTGTGTGTGTGTGTGTGTGTGTGTGAAGAGATTCCTCTGCAGTGACGTCCAAGGTCATGTGTCTAAACCCTGTTAGGGCTTTGAAGTGATCTCCGACTTCTGGGAGCCTAACACCATTAAGGGATCCCCTTTGTTTTATTATAACCAGGTTCCCAGGAGCAACAAGTCCCTTGGTGACATGTCAGAATGAAGCTGTGTTTCAAATAAGGAGGTCCCGAGCCTCCACATTGCAGTGTGTACCTGCGGCAGCACAGCTTCTTATGGGAAACAAACACACTGGCTTTGGAACAAAACAGAGCAAACCCCACGCTGGCTCCGCTATAAAGAGTGTAAACTTCATAAGGAGTCTGCTGTTGAGTTGGATTTGGAATTTAGTATTTTCGGTGCAAGGTCCTGTCCCCTTCTTACTCTGTAGTCAAAATAGAATGAGAAGAGTGTGGATTAGTAAAATGCGTGCTATTTGGTGTTTTGGTATTTGGATGGATGTGAAAAAGGTGATATATATGTGACTTCATCCCCCAAACAACTATTTTAACTTCTTTAAAGGACTGAAAATAGCACAAAAGCAAAGACATGCATTTCGGCTATTAAAACAAGTCAACAGGGTTTGGGTGCAGGCCTTTAGATATGGGTAGGATTCACTGATAGAAATCTGAGCCTCCTGGTTTTTCTGAGAAAAATCAATCTAGTCAGCCAGGTGAGGAAAACCAGGGGGAATAAAACCTTCAAAGACTCCCTTTCCTCCCCCCTGGCCTGCAGGGCGCGGGTGGGGGGGGGGTCTGCTCTCTAGAACTCCCCCTTCCCCAAAGTCACTTATCAAAACCAAACAAACCCAGGGGTTAAACTGGGCTTATTTGGCCAACACAGCCTCAAAACAAAACAGTTTCTCTGGCCCATTGGCAAGCCCCTGCCCGTCCTTACACCCGCTTCCCAGAAACTCTGAAGTCTCAGGCTCCTCCCTGGACACAGTGCGGGTGTGGGGGGGGTGGAGGGAGGCCAGGGCCTGACACCTCATTAACACCTTGTTTAAAGAGTCAGCTCTTTGACCTTGGCCCTTCTTCCAGAAAAGTGAATTACTCATTTCTTCTTAGGGCCACGTATGCCTCCCAGAAGCTGCCCCATCTGACGGTTTTATTCAGGAGACCAGGTGTCACCCCCACTACAGAGTCCAGGGGAAACGCAGACCTCCCAGCAGCCGTGCACAAAGGCCTCACCGCCTCTGTGAATTAAACCTGTTTTCTGACATTAGCACAGAGGCTAAGAACGACCCCTTCTTTCTCCTGAAATGCAAATAACCGATTTATTCACTTCCCGCCCCCTGGCCCCTGCCCCCAACCCCGGCGTTGTTCTGGAAAGCTATTAAAAATGGAGTTGGCTGTTTATATCTCTGGACAACCGTGGACTTTGACGCTCCTGGGTCTGCACAGGCCCAGGTCACTGGTCATTAGCGTTATAAGCGCGGGCCACACCAGGAGCGCCGGTGTGTTCCGTGGGCGCGGGGGAGGAGGGTGCCCTCGCCGCCTCCGCGGTTCGGTTCGCGGGCAGAGTCCGAGTGGCTGTGGGTCCGAAGCGGCTTCTCGCTCGCAGCGCGGATGCTCTTTCTCCCACGCGGGCGTGTCCATGGCGGAACGCCCACCGGTCAAAGCTCTTGGCCCCTGGGGCGACCTGTCACACGACCCACGCAGGTCGGGAGCGGGCACTTGGCTGCGGGCACACAGGTCACT
>NW_005370042.1:2364308-2364664 GCF_000412655.1 Myotis brandtii
CTCTGTGCCCACCCGCTGCGCTGACCTTGAGAGTTTCAGAGAAGGCGGGGCGAGGGGCATTCCTGCTGGGCCGGGGGTTTTCTCTCTTCTTCCACCTTTCGGATCTGGGTGGGCGCACTCCCATCTGTGCTGAATTCTGGAAATTTCCTGGGCGCAGACCCTAAGACCAGGGACCCGGGCAGCGTCCTGGGGAGGCAGGCGGGGGGCTGGTGCCGGGCAGTGCCCCTTGAAAACCCCTCGCTCTTCCATCAGGAGCTCCGGGGGGTCCTTGCGCATCCGAGGGCCTGAGGACTCACCTTACCTGGTTTTATTTCTACAAAACCATCAGGGGCGGCTGGCGGAGACCCCGCGGGAGG
>NW_005370042.1:2364752-2368604 GCF_000412655.1 Myotis brandtii
GCGCCCTGACACCGATCGGAGCATCCGATTGCCGAGCCTTTCACCGTCCGACTGGGAAGCAGCGGGGGTTCCGGGAACCGGGCGCCGGAAAAGGGATCAAAGGCGGCGCAGAGGTGACCCCCGCCCCCCGCAGTGCCTCCCCGACAAGGTCCGCTTTCACAGGCGCCCGCCTCGCGCTCCAGGGCGCCCGCCGGGTTTGTTTGCTTCCGAGAGGGTGTAAAATTATTCCGTTACTTCAGGAGCAGTTCCGCGCGCACCCGCTGGCCGATCTGCAGGGAACTGCCCAGGAGAAAGGGCCTCTGTGGGTCTGTGGGAGCCCAGGGAAACCGCAGGCGATGGGTGTGATGGATGGCCCGCCGGCTCTGTGCACAGAGCGAGGGAGGCGGCCTCCCGCCCGGACTGGGAGCGGGAGACAGGCAGCTTGGCCAGGAATGCCAGGGCCTTGACAGTCCTGGTTCATGTCGAGGGTGCAGAAAGCCACCGGAGTTTAGAAACTGCATCCCAGCAAAAGATGCAGCATGTGAGTGCGGTGGTCAGGGGTGTGGGGCTTGAGCTGGCTCTGCCCCGCGCTTGCCTGTGACCTTGGGGAAAGTCCCCGAATTTGGTTGCCTCGTCTCTACCAGGAGGGTAACGGCAGTACCCACTTTACAGGGTAACGGTGAGGATCAGTGAAATACTGCGTGTGGAATGCTCAGAGCAGTGTCCGACACAGAAGAAACGCTGCAGCAACATCAATATCATTATTATTTAGATTAATGCAGCAGGGTGTGGGGAGGAGCTGGGGAAGGTGCCAAGGCCTAGGATTCATATATGTATGATCATGGTTCCCTTTAAAGACTTTTCCCTCGGGGATTCAGTACATTCAGCCTATCCCAACAGGGGATTGATTCCCAGCTGCAGGGTGCAATCTGACAGGCACTATCACTTTATCCATTCGGGCTTGCAGGGGCCTTTCCCTACGCCTATGAACTTGACCTTGGTGCCCGAGATGCCACAGAGCAGCAATAATGCCACAGACAGGCAGGCCAGCCCTTCTCCCACTCAGGGTCTTCTGTTTCCCCCAATAAATGATGTAACTACACAATAAAGCCGCCAGGTATAAATGCTAAGTAATAATGGTAAAACCAAATCTCTATATATAAAAGGCTAAGTGACCGACTGTCCATCCATCCAACCGTCTGACCAACTGACTGGCCGGTATATATGATGCGCACTGGCAATTTAGAAATAAACGTTGACTCGCACATGCACGATACATAGAAAGCTCTCGCTGGCACCAATTGCACACATGTGTTTCTATCTGTCATTGTGGATCACGAATTTGGTTGTTTTTGTTGACATTTCTATTATAGAGAAAAGGTGAATAGCGATATTAAAATATTTCTTCAAATTAATTTCCTTTCAATGTGCATGAATCTGTGCACCAGGCCACTAGTGTCTAAATAAATACAGAAGAACCCCATTCTCAATTTCTTCAATGTCATAAAATTCAGTTTAATTTAATGTTGGTTTCATCTCCAGGCTTAAAGAGAACACTTTTTCTGCTCACCATAAGTCTTGTCCTTTAGATATTAAAGGGCCAGCAGTTTTATCCTGATAAATATCCAGGAATACCAAGCAGCCCAGAAAACAGTCCCACAACAGCTCCCTTAAATGAAGCAAAGGAAATATTTAATAATCAGATCCTAATATTTTATTTTAGGGTCAAAGATTCAAATTGTATCCCAAGTACAAATCTTTTCAATGTCACAAAGAAATAAAAAGCCTTCCAAACAATACATAAACTTCAGAGGCGACTTAGAAATCTGTTGCCTTTATTTACCACTAGAGGCCCAGTGCACGAAATTCATTCACTGGGTCAGGGGGCCTCAGCCCGGCCTATGCCTTTTCACAGTCCGGAAGCCCCGTGATCGATCGCCCCAAAGAGGTAGGCCCTGCCCACCCGCTGCAGCGCCACCGCCAGTAGCCTGGGCTTCCCTCTTTGGGGCGATCCATCATAGGGCTCTGCCATCCATCACCCCAAAGAAATAGGCCCTGCCCACCCGGCAAGGGCTCCATGATGATCACCCCCACAGAGGGAGGCCCCGCCCACCGCTGCAGCCTGCTGGTTGGTGGCCTGGGCCTCCCTCTTTGGGGCGATCATGGAGCCCCCAGATTGATTGATCGCCCCGCCGGCCAGTAGCCTGGGCCTCCCTCTGCAGGGCAATCATGGGGCGATGGCCAGGCCCCCCGACCAATCGCATCGCACCCGCCTTGGCTGGCCTGGCACCAGTGGGTGTCATAGTGTGGTCATCCGGAAGGTCATCTGGAAGGACATCCAGAAGGTCATTCAACTGTCCAGTCTAATTAGCATATTACGCTTTTATTATTATAGTTCACAGTGAGAGGCAGCCTTGCAGGTGGGCTCTCTGCTCTCAGACTAAGTTGGTTTTGTCTTTTCCAGTGTTGTCTCTGCTCTTCAGTTTTCTGATTCCTCGTTCTATTTAAAAAGAGGAGAGATTCGCCAGGCTGGAGTGGCTCAGTTGTTTGAGCGTCCTCCTGTGCACTGAAAGGTTGCTGGTTCAATTCCCACATACCTGGGTTTTAGGTTTGATCCCTACTTGGGGAGTGTATGGAAGGCAACCGACCGATGTTTCTCACATTGATGTCTTTCTCTCCCCCCCACCCCCCGCCCCTTCCTCTCTTTAAGATAAACAAACAAAATACAACCTTGGCCAGTGTGGGTCCGTTGGCTCAGCTGTTTGGAGCATTGCCCTGTACACTGAAAGGTTGTGGATTCAATGCCTAGTGGGGGTGTGTATGGGAGGCAACTTATCTGTTTTTCTCCCACATCAATGTTTCTCTCTCTCTCTCTAAACATCAATTTTTAAAAATTTAAAAACAAACAAACAAAAACCCCAAAGTAGTATCCCTTAATATAATGATAGGCCATGTTTTATTTTCTAATGAAATCTCTTCCTATCTCCCAGCAGGTAGCCCTCTACTTTATAGACATTTCTGTTCATATCCGTGAAAGCGTTAGAAGATCAGGTGTGTGAACATGGGAAATCAGATTCACATGTTGTGGGAGGCTGAATAGTGGCCCCCAAAGATGCCCACATCCCTCCCCAGAAGGAGCAAACGTTACCCGACGCGGCAGAAGGAATTCCGCAGCTATGAGGAAGCTAAGGACCTGGAGCTGCGAGGGTCGCCCGGGTTACCCAGGTGGGCCCAATGTCCTCACAGCGTCCATCGTCCGTCTGTCCGTATGGGAAGGAGGCAGGACATCAGCAGGAAAGGAAATGCTGGGCTGCTGGCTTGGATGAGGGAGGAAGGAGCCCAGCAGCGGGAAGGCCGCCGGGAACAGAGCGCCCAGGAGGAGGGCAGCCCAGCAGAGCCGCTTTAGATGTCTGACCACCAGAACGCGAGCTAATACATTTGTTATGTTCTAGCTGTTACATGTGTGGTCATTTGTTACAGTAGCAACAGGAAATTAATGCAGATGTTCTCTGGGGGCTTTGGGTCCTGGAGTAATAAACTATATTATAAAATTCCTTAATTATATAATTATTATATAATTATTAAATAATTATTATATAACTTATGTTTCCATTGTTGCTGCTGCTTTTAGGGGCTGAAAGTTTCTGAGCAGGTAAGAATCTGTACCCAGGTGCCAGGGTGAGAGGTGGCAGGGCGTGTGTATAAAGGGGCTGGAAAGGTGCCCTTGTCATCCCAGGGCTTCAGGAAGTTAAGCTGGATATTGACAAATCCACCTCCAGGCCTATGCCCTCTCTCTGCTCAGGTGTGCCCACTGCCTCTCACCTGGTGTGCCCACAGCCTCTCACCTGTGTGCCCACTGCCTCTCACCTGGTG
>NW_005370042.1:2369010-2374441 GCF_000412655.1 Myotis brandtii
CCTCACCTGTGTGCCCACTACCTCTCACCTGTATGCCCACTGCCTCTCACCTGGCATCTTTAGGCAACAGGCAGTTCTGTTCTCTAACCTGCCTCATCGTAAAAGGGTCTGTTTTCCTCTGTCACCCCAGCCAAATGGCGCTCCGGTCCACTGTCCCCCGAATGCACATGGCCATCCGCTGAGCCACTGGCCGATGGCCCAGCTGACCTGCCTTTGCTCCATGCCCACCTTGAGAACTGTAAGGAGCTAAGCCAAGGGATGATACCCACCTGGGAAGGCTTTTAAACGAAGATACACACTTGTTTCTACACTCACCCCAAATTTCTGCTCAGGGAGTAATGAATGTGCTCCAAGGAACCAGAAAGTCTAGGGAACAAAGGCTTAACTCACTCCATGGGTGTGGAGCTGCCCAGTCTGCTTTCTATTCAACAAACTTAACAAATACGGCCTTCATTACTTTAAATATTGAGACAAATTTGATTAAGTTTTGTAAAGATGGGCTATTGGGTTAGACAGTCCAAGTATTTTCTACGTGAACCAGTTCAAACTGGATCAAACCCTTTCTCCCCAAAATATAATGACCTAGAACAGCGGTTCTCAACCTGTGGGTCGCCACACCTCTAGGGGTCAAACGACCCTTTCACAGGGGCCACCTAAGACCATCGGAAAACACATATATAATTACATATTGTTTTTGTGAGTAATCACTATGCTTTAATTATGTTCAATTTGTAACAATGAAATTGGGGGTCACCACAACATGAGGAACTGTATTAAAGGGTCGCGGCATTAGGAAGGTTGAGAACCACTGATCTAGAATGTCCATCTCTTAATCAAACTAATATTCCACGGGCCTAAAATCTTTGTTTATGTTCTGGTGTTGCTGACTTGGTACTAAATGGTGCATCCCTTGATGCCATGCCAAGTGTTTTGTTACAGATGTTAGACCTGTTAGGTTGTATTTTAAAGAGCTCAGACTCTTGTTTCTGATTGGCAAGGAGAGAATTTCAAGCATTGAGATGAAATTTGGTTTAATGAAAGGCGCAGTCGGAACGGAAAGAGCCCTGAATTTATCACCAGAAGACCTCAGTTCTTCTCTCAGCGCTGTGACTTCTTCCAGAGACACTGGCCAAACGCTTAACCTTTTCTAAGACCCTAGTGGTGGAATTACCAGATTTACCATAGTATATACATGGCACCTACCTTTTGGGATTATTCTAAGGAATAAGTGAAGTGCTTTATGTGAAATGTGTAGCATAAATCCTAGCACACAGGATGTCCTCAATCAACATTAGTAATTCTTGTTATTTTATTTTCATCATTATTAACTTTACTTGCTCTCTCACTACATCACATGGAAGCCCAGTGAGACCACAGGCTCCATTTACTCATTGAGTTCCTGCTCTGTGAAGAGCCTTCCAATAGATGCAGACACACAGTGTGAGGGTCTCCACAGAGCCTCCACAGGCAAAGCACCAGGGTGAGGAAACAGTTCTACAGCTCTACATACAGGTGTAAACCTAAATATAGGTGTAAACCTAAATACAGGTGTAAATCTAAATACAGGTGTAAATCTAAATACAGGTGTAAATCTAAATACAGTTGTATGGCTCTACAGCAATAAGAAACTCATATCAGCCCCCTCAAGTCATCAAGCATAACTTATAAAATTTTTATTGATTGACTAGAAGCCTGGCGCACAAAATTCATGCACTGGTACGGTTCCTAGGCCTGGCCTGCAATCAGGGCCATCTTCCCCGGCTGCCCACAGCCGGCCCCGCCCCTGCCATGGATTGCCCTCTGTGTGTGGGGCGACTGGTGAAGCGGGGGCCTTGGCCTGGTGCTACCCGTGTCCCCTGCCACCCACCTCTGGTTCCCCATTTGCCATCAGGGAATCAGACCCTGCCAGCTGGGGAAAGGGACCGAGAGGTGGTCAGTGAGCCTCATAGTGACTGATCGAGCGTTCATTCTGGTAATTCCACCACTAGGGTCAATTTGCATATTACCCTTTTATTATATAGGATAGAGGCCTGGTGCACAGGTGGGGGCCGGCTGGCCTGCCCTGATGGGGGCCTTGGATTGGGGTGAGGGTCCCAGCTTGGGGGAGGGGGCAGCCGGGGCTAGGGGCTGTGGGTGGTTTGCAGACTGGCCACATCCCTGATCAGGGTGAGGGTCCCCACTGTGGGGTGGGGCCGGATGGGGGGGCACGGTCATTCTGGTCTCTGGTTGTTCTGGTCGTTCTGCCATTTTGATCGCTGGGCTTTTATTATCTAGGATTTTAGAGAAAGGGAGGAAGTGAGAGAAATCAGTTTATTGTTCCACTTATTGATACATGCAATGGTTGATTCTTTTTTTGCATGTAGTCACCTTTATTATAATTCATAAATACATTAGAAATGGATTTTTAAAACAACATTTAGGTTCTCATGGGCTTTTGCTTTCTGTTCATTCAGCTATTTAATTAGAAAACCAACTTTGAGGATGAAAAAGGCTAAATATCATTTTAGTTTCCTTTTTTTAGGCTGACACATTCTGAAAAGTTCTCTGGGCCTCCTAGCTCCAAGGACCATACTGTCTTAATAGAGCTGCCCACACTCAGTGCCTTCTGAATTATGTCAATGGGCCACCTAGCCAATGGAACATTCTATCAATCTACCAGTTAATGCAGACCTGGGGCTTTGACTGAGAATTTGCATTTCTATCCCATTCCCTTTTTTACTCCAAAGAGCAGTTACTTATCTTCCAAAAATAGCTATCACTTTAGAGAACCCAAAAAGCAAGGTCAGCTGCCACAAAGGTGAGGCAGCTCCCCTTCTTTCCCGAATCAAGTTATTTGGAATCTTGACTGAAGGCAAAAACCAGGTGCACTGAGCAAAGGTCTTCCCCTAAGAGAACGGCTGATTCTTGCATGTGCCCTGACCCAGGATCGAACCCACGACCTTGGTGTATTGGGACGACACTAACAAACAGCCGCCTGCCAGGGCCATCAAGCATAGCAACTGGAGCAGGCACCTTCCCAGGCTGCCTCATCAGGAAAATCTTTTGAAAAATGAAAAACCTATAATATTTCTGCATCGTCTATGTGAACTTGGTCTTTAAGAGTTATTACAGGTCCTTCAGTTTTTCTTGAAAATCACTGAATAGTCACCTCTTAGCACCAACTAGAGAATCAGCAGAAATACACAACATGACAAGTTTAAGTCCTCCTTAACAAGTTAACATTTAAGCACATGAGACAAGTAGACAGCAACTCAAGGATCGGGGGCATTTGTGTGGGAAATCGGAAGCGGGGAGGTACCGCCGGGTGGAGAGATGCTTGGTTCTAAAACGATGACAAAAGCCGTAAAGTCAGAACCAGGATCGGTAACTATGGCTGAAGCAGGGACACGGAGGCCCGGAGGCTGTGATCCTTTCAGGAACCACCGAGCAAGTGAACTTGAAAAGCTCGACTTGACCCTGCTCTCCGCCCAAGCATTCTTCCCAATTCTGTATTTTTTCAGTGACAAACTGTTCTTATAAAGATAATGTAGGCTCATTATGGAAAATTCAGGAAAGTAGAAAAAATAACAATCATTTGTGATTCAGTACTGCAGAGATAAGCACTCATAATCATCTGTCCTTTTCCTAGGAATTTCTAGAAAGGTTAACATTTCTCGTACGTGACTCAGATGGCAACTGAGATGACCCGGGGCCTGCGGTCGGCAGTAGGCTGGCCCGGGCTCCCGAGTACGTCTCCCGGAATTGAAGTCATTCTCCAAGTTCACTTCAAAACCCCAGGGGTTCGCAGTCATTTCGGCTCCACCTCTGATTTCATTGAATTGAGCCATGAACTCACCTTGTCAAACTGTTCTTTTTTCTCTATTCCCCAAATCTAAAGGTTTGATTTTTCTCCCCTGAAACCGCCGCAGAAGGCATTTCTATATGCAGCAGATTTTACCGAGCGTCCCGGGAAATGAAGGGGTTCATAGTATGAGACCTAAACTGAAACTGTTTCCTGAAATCGTCTGATTCCGCAGGAAGGCCCTCCCTGCCCTCCCTGCAGGAGCCGCTGTCGGCAGCGTCATTTAGAAGCACTTTGCCAACTGCTCCCAGGAGTGTGTGGGATCTTGATTACGGTTGTGCCAAACATTTCATCTGTGGAAAGTGATCCGTGTACAGTACTGAGCATCTCACATCCTCTGTCCATTCAGCCCTGGCTTTCCTCGGGGTCAGCCTGCTCGGGACCCTTTGCTGGCTACCTCCTGCTCCTCTTTCCAGTGTCTCTCTCTCTCTCTTCTGCTAGGAAACCTCTGGGCCTGCTGGCCCTCCCTGGGCGCAGGGGCCTGATCTGGAGCAGACCTCCCGGCGCACCGGGACATTGTGCTCGGACGGGTCTTCGTTGTGGACGCTGTCCTGACACGGAGGTTGCTGAGCAGCATCTCGGCCTTTACCCACAAGACACAGCGGACAGGCTCCATCCCCACCGGTCAGGACAACAGGAAACCTCCCCAGACATGGCCGAATACCCACTGAGGGGCAAAAGCACCCACAGCTGAGAATCGCCAGGCTAGATGGGCACGGGACCCAACCAGGTGGATGTGAGTTGCCCTCCCCCTCTCCCCTTAGGGACACTGCTCCCCATGCTGGGCCCCCAGGACTCCTTGGGCAGGCGTGGTCCCCTGCAGAGTGCCCTTCCCTGAACGCGGCGTAGGAGCTGCCCTGTCCCTGAAAACTCCCAAGGACTGGCCGCCGTGGCCCAAGGGCAGTGCATGACCGGATGGATTCCTCTGGCAGCAACGACGCCAGACGGAGCCAACTCCCGGAGAAGAACCTGTGAGGCAAGAGCAGCGCCTGACGGGCGACAGTCCCGAGATCGCTGCGAGCCGGCCAGCGAGGTTCCCGTCACTGTCGGCGTCCAGTGTCACTGTAAAACATGACCTAATTAAGGGTGCGCTGGGGACAGGTGGACAGGCCCCCGTGCTCCACCGCAAGCTGATGCCAGGCTAAGAATAGCAGCCCCTCGTCAGGTGGTTTTACATTCACTCGCACACTCCGCACGGAGGACGATCCAGGAGAAAGGCAGCTATTGGCATTAGTGACTGAGCCAACGAATCAATTCGCTGAAGATGCCCAAAGTGGAAGGTTTTCTCATTTTGGAAATCTTCTTCTTCCTTTTTGTTTATGGTGTAAATTTTTGTATTTAGAACTAGCCAGCTGGCCTCAGTTTAGATGATCCCGATTTTGTTGGCAACATCCAAAGCGTCGTGAGGAGCCACTGGAACATATGCCTTCTCCCCATCGGGCCTGACCAGGGTGCGGACCTAGCCCCATCAGAGTAACCAAGCTGCTCTCAGCCTGTTTGACCTGGCGCTTGTTGGCCTTGACTTCCGTCTTCCTGGTGTCTTCTACCTTTGTCATGGCTGCCTCGGGGGTCGGGGGGAGGGGGGGGAAG
>NW_005370042.1:2374498-2381489 GCF_000412655.1 Myotis brandtii
TGATGGCGGGGGTCAGGGGGAACCTGATGATGGTGCAGTGGTCAAGCCTGTTTCTCTGGGGCGCTCTCCGAGGATGCCGGGGCTGCTTGTGGCGCCTCTGTGTCTTCCGCGTGGGAAGGGGCGTGCCGTGCCGATGGGTCGTGTGGCTGTGGACGCCTCTCCGCGCTGCTTTCTTTCCTTTGGCTTCAACTTTGGGAGGAGCAGGGGGCTCCTTCTTTGTTTTCAGCGGGGGCGATCTCCGAGGATGCCGGGGCTGCCTGTGGCGCCTCTGTGTCTTCCGCGTGGGAAGGGGTGTGCCGTGCCGATGGGTCATGTGGTTGTGGACGCCTCTCCGTGCTGCTTTCTTTCCTTTGGCTTCGACTTTGGGAGGAGCAGGGGGCTCCTTCTTTGTTTTCAGTGTGAACTTTGTAAAAAGCTCTGTTTCTTCTTTGCAGGCAAAACCCTCTCCACAAAACGATAGGACATCTTGAGGGAAAAAATGCATCTTCTCCTTAACCCTTCAATTAATTTTCACTTTGTTTTTCAAGTTAAAAAATCCTCAGACCTCCGATGACTGCCATCCAATGAGTGAATTTACTTATTCCCATAAATAAATCTTAATAGGCAGGTGTAAAAGGTTATGGAAAATAATAATTCCTTCATCAACTACTTATTCCACACCTACTGTGTGCCAGCCCCACGGTCCTCATGGAGCACACAGTCAGCAGCTGGAGAGAGACTGAAAACTCCTGCAAACACAATTATGCCGGTGCTGAGGAGCGCACACTGTTATGGAAGGGCCTGGGTGGGGCACAGAGCCACTTGTGAGGATGGGGTATGTCTGCGTGGACCTGAAGAAGGAAAGTGTGTTGATGCGGGGTGGGGAGGCCTGGAGAATTGTGGGGGGTGACTCAGGAGGGACAGCGATACTGACACGTTCCAGCAAAGCCCCAAGGAGAGAAGGCATGCAGCTTCTCATGGCAAGGCACCGAGAGGCCAGCTTCTGGAGCGGAAGCGGGTGCGGGACGGAAGGGCACGTGATGAGCCCCGGCAACCGGGCAGAAGGAAGACCCGCAGAGCCTTGCAGGTCTTAAGGATTCGGGCTTTTATCCTAAAGGGGAAGGAGAGCATTAGGAGAAGGGCACCTGATGAGCCCCGGCAACCGGGCAGAAGGAAGACCACGCAGAGCCTGGCAGGTCTGAAGTATTCGGGCTTTTATCCTAAAGGGGAAGGAGAGCATTAGCGCGTGAGGAGAGACTGTGACAATCAGATGTGCTTTGGTGGGAGACTAAGAGGCTGTCACAGAATCCACTGGAGAGATGATGGCCCCTGGGCTTGGCATGGGCACAGCAGCGATGTGGGGTGGCACACGCACTGAGAAGTATTTAAGGAGTAGGATGGAAAGGACCTGGTGACCAACTAAGACTTGGCGACGGGGAGACGGCACGTGGTCAGGAAGAGGTCAGCAGAGGCTAAGCCATCGGTGACCCTAGGTTCTGACTGAGTGGGTGGTGGTGGCCTCAGGAGGACACTTGGGAAGACGGGTGTGGGAGCAGGAAGACTGAGCTCCATCTGAGAAAGCACTGAGGTTCACATGCCGATTCTGAGATGCCCTGTGGACGCGTCCCGTCAACCACATGGACAGGGAGGGAGTCTGGGAGAGGCCTTTGCTGGAGGAAGGCACTAGAGGGTCCCTGGCATGAAGACAGTCTTGGGAGCCTCGGAGTGAGGTCGCGGAAGGGTGGGGAGAGTGGGGTGAGCAGAGGGAGCCATGAGCCCTTGGGTAGTGCAATATGGAAGCAGGCGTAGAGACGAAGGAGCCGTTGAGGAGCTGCCCAAATTAGGTGGGTGGCCAGGGAAGCGTGGGGGGCAAATAACATCACAAAAACAGGGAAAGACAAGGTGTCCCGGAGGGGTGATCGGCTGCGTCAAACTTTGGGAAGTTGCGGTTTCCATCTGGATTTAAGGGTCCATTAGACTCAGCGGCAGAGTAGTCTTTGTCGATCTTAGTAAGAATGTAGGCAGATGAGCGGCGGCGACCATCCCTCTGGGAGAGCGTGCCGGCCTCTGCTCCCAGGCCGCTGCTGCTGGTGCAGCTGTGCTCTCCCTGCAGGACGGAAAAGCAGGTGTGGCACCAGGACTGAGAGGTGTGAAGGTGGGCGGAGCAGGCAGCCCATTAGGGAGTGGCTGCACGGGCACGTTTTATTTTTCTTGTATTACAGTACTTGTATAAGGGCATACAGACCTCCCGTGGGCTACACGCTGAGGGATCATTCTTAGAGTGAGAAGAAGTGTGGAGGCTGAATTGGGAGGTGAGGCGTGCAGAGAAGGACAACATAGGACACGGGGAATAGAGTTCTTTGGACGTGGTTGACCTTGACCGTGAAGGACAGTCCACGCAGTGCTACCTGGGAACCTGTGCTCAGGGGAAGGTGTGAAAGTGTTGAATGCTGATGGGAAAGGGCTGCAGAGCGGGCAAGGTGAGTCACTGGGGCAGCTCGAAGTCCAAGGAGAAGGGGAGGCAGTGGCACCATGGGGGTGAGCAGGAAGGCGACAGGGGTCCCCTGGGAGCACTCTGTCTTCTCTTGGAAGTTAAAGGCGAGGTTGCTAGCGAGAATAAGAGGGCACAGCAGGTAGTCAGGGAATGAGGAGTGTGGAGAAGGGTTGGAATGCGTTTCGAAGAGCCTTTTACTGAAGTAAGTGTGGTTGAGGCCCGAGGAGCTCAGAGCCTTGAGTATTCCTCCACTTTGCAGGTCAGCAGTCAGTATTCAGGACCCTGGACACAGCTAGCATTATCCTCAAGATTCTAGAGATCAGTTAAGAAAATTCTATTAGTCTTAGGAGAAAATTAGTGATTGCAATGGAGTATATAAGTATTAATTACCATGAAGGTAGCTTTTGATTCATTATATAGGATTATGCTTAACAATTAAAAATATACATTATATTTTTAAAATATCTTATAAACTTGCCACAATTTTATGTCAGGCCCATAATAAGAACGTTCTCTTTAATCAAAGTAACTTTAAGTAGGTCTTGCTGCCCATCCTTTTGCTGTAGTGTACCCACTTTTGTGTCATCTTCTAAACCATCTAATAGTACGCTGTTATACACCTATTCTGTAAAAGATAGATGTTTTCCAGACCCTGCTGAATAAACTTCACCAATAAAACAATACTACGTTCTTCTCCTGATACGCTAATTAACTTTCCCTTTATTTAACAACCAGAGCTAGTAATGCGCACTGAGTCTTAAATTGCCCTATTTATCACCATAACACTCCGAACGATCAGTGATGCTCATCACTCTATAAAGAAACTGAGACAAATTGCTCAAAATTACATGACTAGCAAAGAACAAAACGCGGATTGGACCCCTGCCTTCGGAACCTTCAACTCAAATGCATTTCACTGTATGAGTGCTTCTTAGTGGCGTATGAAGAACCACTGTTTCTTTTAGAGAGCTCTGTACTTGAACATAATTTTACATAAATTATTAAATTAAAAGTTAGTTGATTTAGATAAAAGCAATAGTAACAAAGATGGTATGCAGATTTGGCAAAACTCATGAAGATACATATACATGGGTGGAATGTTCATAATCACTGAAAAAATGGGCAAAAACTAGGGCTTACTCTCCCCTGTGGAGATAAAGGATTAGGCCAAGAGTAGCTGTGACATTAGCCAGGGTAATAAAGAGGCAGGCTTCCTTTAACAAAAGCTGACATTAAAATCCAACTCCCTCCCATTGACAAAATCAACCAAAGGGGAAATGATATTACAAAACGACCTTTACTTGGAGACGTCTAAATAATAGTTATAGGAACCATTTATGTTCCTGGTACCAGTGCTTTGCTCTGAGCTCTCACAGGATAAATCATATCATCCTTCTCCTACCTTGTGAGGGAAGTACATTTATTCATCTAACTTTTCAGATGAGGAAGGATAGTCAGAGTAAAAGCTATTAACAAGTTAATAAACTAAATGCTCAGGTTCACGAAGAAGCAAGTCCCACTGAGGACAGCACAGAATAAACAACCGTTACAGGTCCTGTTCCCCCTTTTTCCTCTAGAATAAGAGTCAGGAGACGCAGATTCTAACCCTGGTTCCACCACCAGCCGAGTCATAGCCCTCAGACAAACCTTTTAGATTCAAGGCCTTGGTTTCCCATACCTACAACATAAAATGTTCGAATTTGGTGATCCCCAACATCCCCGTTATTTCTCATATTGTATACATTTACTCTTCAAGTCGCTAATCTGTATCATGTCAGGAATGCATAGATTGCATAAGTCAGGTGCATCATTGAGGAACTCATGCGGAAATAAAATATTGTTCCCAATTGTTCTGACAGAGCCCCGATCACGCCCATTGCGAGAGGAGGAGCCTGGGCCAACTGGCCTATTTCGAGCAATTATTGATGCAGAGCCCTTTAAGGGACACCCCCAAAAAGCAGCCTTGAGCAGCTCACTGTGGGAAATACGAGGTCATCTCGTCCTTAACGAGTTTACAGACCCCTGAGGAAATGGACCCAACCCTGGAAATGTAAACTGCTGGTCAAAGGGTGGGGTGGGAAAGGCCCTTCGACCCCATCCAGTCACAGATTCACAGGACGTGGGCCCGAGAAGGACCTTAGACAGTGATGGCGAACCTATGACACGCGTGTCAGAGGTGACACGCGAACTCATTTTTTTGGTTGATTTTTTTGTTGTTAAATGGCATTTAAATATATAAAATAAATATCAAAAATATAAGTCTTTGTTTTACTATGGTTGCAAATATCAAAAAATTTCTATATGTGACATGGCACCAGAGTTAAGTTAGGGTTTTTCAAAATGCTGATACGCTGAGCCCCAAAGGTTCGCCATCACTGACCTTGGAGGTGGGTACACTCCCTTCCCTCCCTGCGTCACCCTGGCTCACATGGGCCGACCTGGGCCAGCAGGGTGAGCGCCGTGGTCTGCGACGAGTTAACAACCAGCAGGGAGGGCTTAGAACTCCATTCAGGGGCCACAGGAGGCCAGCTGAAGTGGAGAATTGGGGTTTGGGTTTGACGTGGCTGTGGAGGCTTCTCTGTGTCACTCCTGCACAGAGAACCCATAAATGGTGCTGGTCGGAGAGAGCAGGCAGCAGGAGCACAGCCGTTAACAAGGAGAGCAGGCCCGGCTCTATGCGCCAACGCGGAGCAGTCAGCAGGCAGTGAGAAGGGCAGCGAGGTATCCAGGGGTGTGTGTGTGAGAGTGAGAGTGTGCGCGCACGTGTAAACGCATGGCATTTCTCTGGGCGGATGAATGAAAGCCCGGTTACACCTGGTTGCGGTGTTTCCTGCGGGAGGGGAATTACGGGGCCCAAGTGTGGGCATGGGAGTTGGATACATTTTTCATTGTAAGTTCTTTTGAATATTTTGACTTTGGGAGCTTTTGCATGTACTGCTTAGTGGTGACAGTGTATTTTCTTGGGTGTAATTATTCAATTTTAGTTGACATGCAATATCATATTCCTTTCGGGTGTGCAGTACAGTGATTAGACATTTATATAACTTACAAAATAAGTTATGGTTTCCTAAGAAGATATTTTTGCCAAGTCTGGAAAGCTTTTTAAAAATTAAGTAAAACATTTTTGTGTTATAAATAGTACCTCTTGGTAGAGCAGTCATCTGCCTTCAGGCAATAAGATCAAGGCTAATTCCCGCCTCACTCGTATCCAGGAACGGTCAGAGGGGGCACAGCCTGGCATCGAGCACGGACCTCGCCCTGTCGCCCTGGCGCCCACTGCGAGGGTGACTGCGGCTGGGCAAACGGTGCCAGACTCTGCCGCCCACGGCCGGGGGGTGTGCTGCCAATTAAAGCAGCTCTGCTTTCAAATGCCTTCGAGAGGTGCCTGCAGGAAAGGGGGTGGACGACACTGGGGTCTCGCCTCCCAGAACTGGGAGAGAGGCCGCACCCACTGTCTGACCGGCCTTGACTCTGGAACAGGCTGGGCCCACAGCCCGTCCATCCGCTGAGCGAGCGGGACGGGGGAGTAGCCGCGTCCGGGCACAAGTGCTGTTCCCGGGAAAGCCAGCCGGCCGCGTGCTGGTGGTGCAGGAAGATGTCTCTGAGCTTTGTGAGCGGGTCTGCAGCCTCAGAACTGCATATTTTAGCTATTTTTTTATTTTCTAGAAAGCAAAAAAGCACCTTCTCAGGGGCTGTATGCAAGTCACTCTTTAAGCCCTTTTGGTGACCACCTGGTCCGTTCAGTCCTCCCGGGGCCCATCCTGAGTGTGTCCTGGCTCCGGGGAACGAGGCCACACTGGTGCTGCCCACTCACGGGAGCCTCAGTGGTGCCTTTCCGTGGGCCTGGCTGCTTTCAGCCACAGCAGGGGTTCCAGCCACCTCCAGAGCCCAGGGAAATGCAGGGACCTGGAACCGCCCTGTCCCCAGCCCCTGGGGCTGTGCAGAGCCCAGGAGTCACCGCAGTGCAGAGAAGGGGGAAATGGGGCAGGTATGGAGGAGGCCAGGCGAGCAGGAACCAGCTCGTTCACGGCCTGCAGGCCACGGGGTAGATTTGGAGTCTGTTCGGAGGCGAAGCTCGGCCCAGGTCTGTGCGGGCTTTTCCTGGGCCCCCTGGCCACAGCGTGGGGCCTGGATGGCAGGGGGACAAGTGGGTGGGTGTAACCCACTTGGAGAGATTTTGTAGTCACGCAGCCAGTTTGGTCTGGGAGAGAGACGGTCGAGTGAAAGGGCAGTGGACAGGGGCGTTCAGGAGGCTGAGCCAGTTGGGAGATGCTGGGTTTTGGACGAAGGCCTCTCTGGCGGGGTTTTGTGAACCATTGATTCATAGCCTGCTGTGTCCTAAGGGGCTGGGCACCCGCATTATAGCGCAGTCATGGAATCTGTTGTGCTTCTTCCTAGCTTGAAAATATTTGGAAGAAATTTTATGTCATATTGAGAAACCCAATCACCAAGTGATATGCACAGCGATTGATCACAGAGCCCCAGCCAGCTGGGCCGGGCCTCCTCTGCTGGGCGATT
>NW_005370042.1:2381658-2389884 GCF_000412655.1 Myotis brandtii
GAATTTTGTGCACTGGGCCTCTAGTGTAGAAATAAAGTTGAAAAGGCAAGTTATTGATTTATAGAAAACTTTTGCTAGTGCTTAAAAAAAAAAGATTTAGAGGTGTGTTGTAATTTAGTTATTTACCTGTACATGTGTGTAGGTATATGTGTGTGTAGGTGTGTATATGTAGGTATGTGTGTATAGGTGTGGCTGTTTAGAGAATCTGATGGACCTTTCATGTTTTTCCTTCTTAATCCCTTAAGGAAAAAGCAACACAATATCACCGTGATGTGTGTGGTACAGAAAACGACCATCGGTACAAAATAGGTTTGGTCACCAATGTGTGAATCCAGGCTGAACCGTGAGTTGAGTCTGGACAAACTGGGCTGGACCTCCCTCCACCCTCATTTTTTTTTTTTTATTGATTTCAGAGAGGAAGGGAGAGGGAGAGAGAAAGAGATAGAAACATCAATGATGAGAGAGAATCATTGATCGGCCGCCTCCTGCACACCCCCTGCTGGGGATTGAGCCCACAACCCGGGCATGTGCCCTGACCAGGAATCGAACCGTGACCTCTTGGTTCACAGGTCGACGCTCAACCACTGGGCCACGCCTGCCGGGCCTCCACCCTCTTGATTCTGAGAGGTGGGGCACCCCTCTGGCCCCCTACCTAGCACTAGAGCCAGGGGTCCAAATTCCAGAGACCCCCTCTGAGCAGCTGCTTACTCTCAAGAGTTTTGGCTAAATGCCCGGTTCCCTCTCCAGGGAGCCCAGACTCCCACAAAGGACATCCCCGTGCAGTGACCGCCGGTGCTGAGCCCTCCATCTTACCTCTCCTCCTGACATGGCTTTACCAGTAAACTGCTGGTAATGAGGTGGTTTATCTGGTTTTATTGCCCTTAATTTTATTACCTGCCCAATATAATCTTGGCTCAAGCTCCCCTGCTTGGAGGCACGGTAAAATCTTTCTGTCTAGGAGAGCCCCACCCAAGAAGGGATTTTTGCTTTCTGGGTTGTGGGCTCAGGCCAGGTCCATGGGCTGAGGCTCTGGTCCCTCTAGCAGCCTAACTTAGAAGCTCGCAGCCCTTCTAGAATCTTCTTTTCTGGCCTAGGTGGAGGCAGAGACAATCCAGAGGATAGATGTTCAATGAGTCAACAAATAGAAAGAGGCAGAGCCCAGAGGCACGTTGCTCCTTCCCCCGAGAGTATCAGAATCTGTATGGGATTTGATGGCTTCAGCGGGAACCACTCAACTATCTGTGGTGGTTGTGGGGGGAAGACACCCACCAGCCAGTGTCGGCTGCAGCTGAGCCCTGGCACATCCCCGCGCAGCAGTGACTCAGTGTCCTGCTAAGGCTAAGGGCAGGGGGGCGGAGCAGACGCAGGTGGAAAAGGAGGAAGCGCAGTCTGGTTAGTGGGGAAGGGCGGAGCCCCCTTCCTGGCTCTGAGGCCAACCTGGCTGTCCTGCGATTTCACTTCCAGGAGGGGCTCTGCCCCTCCCGCCCCCCCCCCCCCCCCCCCCCCGAGTAACATTATGGCCACTCTTATTAAGCATTTAGAGATTGCGGCGCACCACTAATTTTAAATAGTCTAAGCTCTGTCGGTATTAATAGTTTTGATCACCAGTTCCTCCTTGCTAGATAGAAGTAGATAGTTGAGTCTAAGTCACCCTTCATTTACCACATTGTCCGCCCTTCCTCTATGCGGAACTGAGTGTCCAGCTAATCCTGGAGTCTAAGGTGATGCTGAGAATCATTGTGAACTCACTTCTTATGTTACTGAATTTTCTTCTCATGCACACATTTCCCCCCCCCCCCCCCCCCCCCCGCCCCTCCCACCCGCCCCCTGCCCTTCGCACCCTGTGCCTCACCCACAGGTCACGCGTTCACAGGCACCTTTACACCCATCGAGAGAGCTGCTCCCTGACACGTTTTCTTTACATCCATGTAATAACACACTTTTGGGTGCTGGTGCCTTATGTCAATTGGATTTCACTCCTGCTGCTCTTTCTTGACGTCTCATGGAAAGTTGGTTTTCTCTTCCTTCTTTGCTACCCACCCCCAGCCCCACCACCATCCTGAAGCTGCTGCTGGTTTGACCATCCCCACAGGCCAGGAAAACGTGGGTGGGCAGGGGCAGTCTCTGCTGGCGCCGTGGGGGCTGAGCCTGGGGAGTTCCGGGGCGGACAGGGAAGGAGGGTGTGGCCCACAGACCTTCTCAAAAGGCTGCAGAAGCTTTAAAAAAAGTTATGCTGAGAATACTAGGAAATACTCGTTCTGAGTAAGAACAGTATGTGATGCTCTGGAAAACCCACCAGCGTAACGAGGAAGGAACATGCTAGTGATGCCCAATAGGAGTGTCTGGTTCCACTTGCTCTTTGTTTTCGAAGGTGTGCACATTTCTTGTACTTTGAGGTGCGTGAGGGTTTTCTGGGAGGGAAACATGAATTGTGTGATTACCTCTGAGGAAAGGGTGTGGGAGGGGCAGCTTTTTGTACATTTCTGTACTGTTTAAATTTTTTACTCTAGTGCATGTATTGCCATAACAGTAAGAGCGTGATAATGTAAGAGTTTTATAACTTTTTAAAGAGAAATAATTTTCTGTCCCTCGGTGATTTTCCAAGAACCATCAGTACGATCTAAATGAGGAAATTGAGGCTGAATAATACAGAAAATTCTGTCTTAACTGATCGGTTGAGCGACTTACAATAATACCATTTTGAACACTTACCAAATGCCATGACAGTTGTCTTTGCTTTAGATGCCACTTAATACTCATCATCATCAAGGGAGGCAGCTACTTTGCAACCCCTAGTTTCTGAGTGAGGAACAGCCTTAGATAGGTTACATAGCATTCACCAGCTCACAGTTAGCAAGTGCACGGGAGCCGACCCCTTCGAGGGGCAGGGTACCCGTCCGCCTCGCTACCACCGAATCCCCAAATCCTAGCCAAGTCCCTGGTGCGATGGAGGACACAGATATGTTTATGGAACACACAAGTGATGTCTAATGTAAGCCCTCTGCCCTTAACCACTACATGAACTCCCCTCGGAGGGTGGACAAAGGCACTGTGTCACACACTGGCAGGGGCAGGCTCAGGTCCTGGATCCGAGAAGAATGGAAGGAGCCCCAAAACCTAAGGTGAGCCCTCCTCTCTGAGCACTGTACTTACTGCCGCTGGTTCCTGCTCGGACCGCATCCATCCTCACCCTTCACCTCCTGGGGGCATAAAGGACATTTTTGTTTTTCCTGACTGACTTAGGACCCTCGCAGTCCATTCAGCCATTCACTTATTAAGTACTTACTGAGCACCTACCAACTCCAAGGCGTCGAAGACTTAGCAGTGGAAAACATAGGTATGGCCACTTCCTACCCTTAGTATCTGTCCTAAAGGAGGCAACAGACAAACGCAGAATAAAAGTTAAATAATGAGAAAATATCAAGTAGTTTTAGTTTAAAGGAAAACATGGTGCCACAAATCCTGATTATTATTATGAAAAACGTAATATTTCTTTTTCTAAATTCTTTTTTAAAGTTATTGGATGCAATGATGTATTTTTAGACCCTTGCCTCACTCCATAAAAAATTAACATAAAGTGGATCAGAGACCAAAATGTAAAGGTGAAACCTATAAAACTTTTAGTGGACAACATCGGAGAAAATAATCTTTGTCAATTTGACTTAGGCAAAGATCTCTTAAATATAACACCAAATGCAAATACATTAAAGAAAAATTGATAAAATTTTTGTGTTTTAAAATACACCATTAAGAAAATAGGAAGATAAGTTGAAGACTGTGAGAAAATATTTGTAAATCATATATTTCAAAACAATATTTTTATCCACAACATATAAGAAACTCTTACAGTTCAATAGTAAGGGGGAAAAATCCAATTTTTAAATGGGCAAAAGATTTGAATGTATGTTTCACTAAAGAAGATATATGAATAGCTAATAAGTTCATGAAAAGATGCTTATCATCTTTAGTTATTAGGGAAATGCAAATCACTTGTAATACCACTACAAAGGCTATAATTTAAAAGACAGATACCCATACTGAGACACATAATTAAATTGTCAAAGTTAAAGGCAAGGAGAGAATCTTAAGAGCAGCAAGTGAAAAATAACATGTTATGTACAAGAGAACCCCTTTAAGACCATTAGCAGATTTCTGTTGTTGTTGTTAGTCCTCACCTGAGGATATTTTTTCCCATTGCTTTTTAGAGAGAGTGGAAGGGAGTGGGGGGCAGAGAGAGAGAGAGAGGGAAACATCAATGTGTGAGAGAGACATTACCTGGTTGCCTCCTGCACGTGCTCTGACGAGGAATAGGGAGCCAACCTGCAACCCAGGTATGTGCCCTTGACCAGTAATCGAGCCTGTGACCCTTTGGTATGCAGGCCAATGCTCAAACCACTGAGCAACACCAGTAAGGGCCATCAGCAGATTTTTCAGCAGAAACTTTTCAGGCCAGGAGGGAGTGGCATGATATACTCAAAGTGCTGAAAGAAAAAAAACTGCCAACTAAGAATACTCTACCCAGCAAAATTGTCCTTCAGAAATGGAGAGATGATAAGTTTTCCAGACAAGCAAAAGTTGAAGGAATTCAGCATCACTAGATTTTCCTTAAAAGAAATATTAAAGGGCCTTCTCCAGCTGAAACAAAAGGATGCTAATTAATAAGGAAAACACATGAAATTACAAATCTCACTGGTAAAGGTAAATATTTATTAAATTTGGAATACTCTGATGTTGTAGTGGTGGTGGGTAAATCACTTATATATTTAGTATGGAGGTTAAATAACAAAGCATTAAAAATAACTGTAACTACATTGATTTATTAATGGATACACAAAGTAAAAAGAGATAAATTGGGACATGAAAATCATAAAATGGGAGGAGAGTAAAAATGTAGAGCTTTAGTATGTGGTCAGAGCTATAAGTTTAAAATAGACTGTTACAAATATAAGATGTTTCATGTAACCCTCACGTTAACCACAAAGCAAAAATCGATAGTAGGTACACAAAAGATAAAGGGATCTATGCATACCACTACAGAAAAGTATTAAATAACCTAGTATTTGAGCAAGACAGAAACAAAGGAACTATAAAACAGCCAGAAAACAATGAATGCAATCACAATAGTAAGTCCATCCCTATCAATTATTACTTTAAGTGTAAGTGGACCAAATTCTCCAATCAAAAGACATAGAGTGGCTGAATGGATAATGAATACATAAATAAATAAACAAGACCCAAGTATATGCTGCCTACGAGAGACTCCTATCAGCTTCAAGGACACACACAGACTGAAAGCGAAAGGATGGAAAAAGATATTACATACAAATGGAAACCGAAAGAAAGCTGGGGCAGTTATACTAACGTCAGACAAAAGAAGCTTTACGCCAAAGGCTGTAGTAAGAGACAAAGAAGGTCATTATATAATGATAAAGGGGTCAGTTCAACAAGAGGGTATAACATTTGTAAATATTTATGCACCCAACATAGGAGCACCGAACTATATCAAGGCAAATATTAACAAACCTAAAGGGAGAAATAGCCACAAAATAATAGTAGGGAACTTTCATACCCCACTTTCAACCATGAAAAGATCATTCAGACAAAATTAATAAGGAAACTTTGGACTTAAACTACGTGTTAGGTCAGGTAGACTTAACAGACATTTACAGAGCATTCCACCCAATAGCAGCAGAATACACATTCTTCTCAAGTGCACACGGAACATTCTCCAGGGTGGATTCTATGTCAGCCACAAAACAATTCTTAATAAATCAAAGAATCTTTAAATCATATCTTTTCTGACCATAATGATCAGCTACATTTATTCTTTTTAGAACTATTTTGACAAGTAAATGAAGAATTCAGAAATGGTTCTACATCGTGATTTTTTAAAATATATTTTTATTGATTTCAGAAAGGAAGGGAGAGAGAGAGACATAAAAATATCATTGATTGGCTGTCTCCTACACACCCCACACTGGGATGGGGCCCACAACACGGGCACGTGCCCTGACCAGGAATCAAACCATGACATCCTGGTTCATAGGTCGACACTCAACCACTGAGCGATGCCGGCTGGGCTACACCATGACTTTTGAAGGAGGATTTTGTCTGATTATTTAATATAGTTTCCAGAACGTACGAAGAAATTCCGTTGTTAATCGGAGGGTCATCTCACTCACTGAAAAAAACACATTGGTTTCATTGTAAAAAGTAACAAAGTATAGGCAAAAACAATAGGGCAAAAAAGCAATAGCATCCTATTTCTACTTGATTTTTAATCTCCCTTTAAAAAAATTACTCATACCCTGAATAGCCAAAGCAATCTGAGGCATCACTCCCCCTAATTTCAAACTATACTGCAAGAATATAGTAATCAAAACAGTATGGTATTGGCATAGATCAATGGCACATCTATAGCCAGTTAATTTATAAAAAGGGAACCAGGAATATGGAATAGGAAAAGGACAGTCTCTTCAATAATGGTGTTTGGAAAATTGGACAGCCATGTGCAAAGAATGAAACTGGACTATTATCTTACACCATAAACAAAAACTAACTCAAAATGGGTTCAAGACTTGAATGCAAGACCTAAAGCCACAAAACTCCCAGCAGGAAGGAAACATAGGCAGCAAGCTACTTGATATCAGTCTTGCAGCAACTTTTATGGGTTTGAGTCAAAGAGCAAAGGCAACAGAATTAAAATAGACAAGTGAGACTACATTAAACCAAAACGGTTCTAGTTTAATTCAGAAAAGGAAACTATCAGCAAAATGAAAAAGCAACCTACAGAATGGGAGAAAATGTTAGCAAATCATATCTATGATGAAGGGTTAATATCCAAAGGATATGAAGAACTCGATAGCAATAAAACAGAAAAACAAAACATGAACAACCCCCGCCCTAGCCGGTTTGGCTCAGTAGATAGAGTGTTGGCCTGCAGACTGAAAGGTCCTGGGTTCGATTGTGGTCAAGGTCACGTACCTCTGTTGCAGGCTTCTCCCCAGCCCGGACCCTGGTCAGGGCACATGCAGGAAGCAACCAATTGATGTGTTTCTCTCACATCAATGTTTCTCTCTGTCTTTCCCTCTCTCTTCCACTCTCTCAAAAAACAAAACAAACAAACAAAAAAACAAAACAACCCTCCCCCAAATAATCCAATTTTAAAAATGGGCAGAGGATCAGAATAGACAGTTTTGCAGAGAAGACATTGTTATTTTAAACTGTTCAATATCAGTAATCATCAGAGAAATGTGAATTTTAAAAAACTGGGCAGAGGCTCAGAATAGACATTTCTCAGAAGAAGACATACAGATGGCCATTAGACATATGAAAAGATGCTCAAATTAAAACCACGATGAGATAACCCCTTACACCTGTCAGGATGGCTATCGTCAGTAAATCAACAAACAACAAGTGCTGGTGAGGATGTGGAGAAGAGGGAGCCTTGTGCACTGCTGGTGGGAATGCAGACTGGTGCAGCCACTGTGGAGAACAGTATGCAGTTTCCTTTAAAAATTAAAAAGAGGACTTTTGACCCAGCAATTCCACTTCTGGGTATTTATTCAAAGAAACCCAAAACACTAATTCAAAAAGATAGACACATCCCTCTGCTCATTGCAGCATTATTTACAATAGCCAAGATATGGAAGCAGCCTATGTGTTTGTCAACAGATGGATGGATAAAGAAAATGTGATATCACACACACACACACACACACACACACACACACACACAATCTACCACAAAAAGACAGACAATGAGGAAGAAGCCAAGATGGCGGCATAGGTAAACAACGGAAAATTGCTGTCTCACACAACCACTTCAAAAATAAAACTAAAAGACAAAACAGACATCATCCAGAACCACAGGAAGGCTGGCTGAGTGTAAATTCTACAACTAGAAGGAAAGAGAAAAAGCACACTGAGACTCAGAGGAGGTGCGGAAGTGCAGAGGTACGGAGGCGCACATGGAAAGGGCTGTGGCAACTGAGGACGCCGCTGTCTTTTTCAATCAGGAGGGAGTCTCAAGCTCCCAACTGATCTGAACTCCAATTCCAGGCGAGTCTCTGGAGACCCAGACTCATACGGGGAGAAACTGGACTGTCTGGCATTGGTCGGAACTCGAGGGCGGCTTTCTCTCAAAGGTGCTTGCAGCAATTACCGGGACACTGAGACCCTGGGCCTCTTAGAGCAGGGCTGAGGATCAGCCATAGCTGTTTGCTC
>NW_005370042.1:2391810-2393246 GCF_000412655.1 Myotis brandtii
TGCGGGCACATCCCCAGTGGGAGATGTGCAGGAGGCAACTGATCGATGTTTCTCTCTCATCGATGTTTCTAACTCTCTCTATCTCTCTCCCTTCCTCTCTGTAAAGAATCAATAAAATATATAAAAATAAAATAAAATAAAAAATAAAAATAAATAAATAAATAAAAATAAAAAATAAAATAAAAATAAAAAAGACAGACAATGACATAAGTTGGCCAGAATATAAAGATAGGCACATATATATTCTTGTGCCTTCATATCTTGTTGGTGAGAATGTAAAATGGTGCAACCATTTCGAAAATCATGGCAGTTTCTTAAAATGTGAAACATTACCATAGGATCCAGCAATTCTATTCCTAGGCATCTAACCCAGAGAAATGAAAGCATATGACCACAGGAAGACTCGCACTTGGAATGTTCTCAGCAGCATCATTCATAATAACCAAAAAGTAGGAACAGTTCCAAATGCCTGTCAACTGGTGATTAGGTGAACAAAGTGTGGTACAGCCGCATAATGAATACTACTCAGCAGTACAAGAATGAAATAATGATTGTACAACAGGGATGAACCTCAAAAACATTGCAAAGTGAAAGAAGCCAGTCACAAAGGACCAAGGACTGTATAATTCCATTTACATGAAATGTCCTTTGGAATAGTCACATTTTTAGAAACAGGAAGTAGGCCCGTGGTTACCTGGGGCTTGAGGTAGGAATGGAAATTAACTGCAGATGGGCAGTGAGATCTTAACTGGGTGATGGCAAAATTCCAAAACCAGATTATGGCGATGGTTGTACAAATTAATCAAAGACAATTTGTGAATTGTATATTTAAAAGTGGTGAATGTCATGATCTGTTACTGTACCTCAGTGAAGTTATTAAGAAAAAAGATGTATGGGCTTTGGAGCAAGATATCACAGCGAGTTCACTCTCTCAGAACAAACCCCATCGCTCAAGAGCAAATTAAAACATAAAAAATTTCAAAGTAAAAAGTTATTAGAAAAAGTCTTTTTAATTCGTTATAAAATCCTGTCTTCGTTTTAAAGAGTTTACCAAGTAGATCTCAGTAAAAATTTCATCTTGAAGTTCCGTCCAGTCGTTCACTAGATAAATGAAGAGCTCTTCATTGGATTTGCAGCTCTATTTTCTTGGTGGAGAGAGAGGAGAGCCCTGGTGAAGGAACGAGTTGGGCTTCTGAAGTGCGCTCCTCTCCTTCTACCTGAGTCGCAGCCTCTGGCCTTAGGGATGGGCGTCGGCTCTGCCCTCTTCCCTCCCTCCCTGGAATTGGCCCCTGCCTTGGTTTACTTTCTCGGTTTGGTTTGCCCTTAGTTTTCCTGCCCCACCTCCTTCTCTACTGTCCCTCCAGCCCCTTCTGTCTTCCCTTCTGCTGAAGCCTTCTCCTCCACTCCCTCTGGGGTCCTGGGCAGGGGAAGGGGAG
>NW_005370042.1:2393326-2405015 GCF_000412655.1 Myotis brandtii
CTGGAATGTGACTTCATTCCAGCTCACCCTGACTGGGCGTGGGGAGAGGTGAGCCCTTGCACAATTAGGGGGAGTGGTTTACAGCCTGTTATTGTTACTCTAACATTGTCAGACTTTTCAAAGAAACAGGATTAATAATTGACCAAGTTGGATGAAACTTTCACTAAAGTACTTTCACACCTAGTGGGGAGAAAAGGAGGCCTAGACACCAAGCATTTCAAGGAATTAGAAAGAAACACACCATCTCCGATGTTAATTTTCATTTCTCTCAAACATTCTCAAATTGGAGGGAAGCACAGCTCTTTGTGAGACGGGAACTATTGGAACTTTTTAGAGGTACTACATTAATTGTATCATTTTTTTCTAGCTACAAATAGCGACACAAATGAATAGTAAATTTATCTTAAAGCCTGATGATTTTTTTACAGCCTATAGAGCGACTTTCATGAATAATCGTAGATTTCCTTCCCTTCCAGGGGCCTGTGTGGAAAGAACATTCCGTAAGACAGAGGTTCCAGCCATGGGTGGTCATTACACAGACCCCGAGTGATTAGGCCTATTAATTGTGTGAAATGTAACCAGGAGAAAAATGCATGCCAGGAAGGAGGTCTAGCGTGGCTGCAATTGAGTGTAATTACGATCCCTCCAGTCTATAGAAAAAATCTCAAAGTCGGCACTTCGAAATTGACTTTTAAGTAACTTTTTAGTAATGTGTAATAGCTTTTTAGTTATTTAACCAGCTAGGAATCTTGGTTCCTTATTTAACCGGATGTGACTCCAAAACTCTTTTTACTCAATGTTTTCTGATACCACTTTTTGAAAGCACACACACACACACACACACACACACACACACACACACAACCCCACCAACCTCGTGGTGTTGTGCAGTTAACATTTAATAGGGATCCACCCAAGCGGGACAGCTCAGGCCCCAGCCCTCGCCCCCAGGGAGACACCGCTGGCCAGGACCTGCTCGGATCCCCTCTGAGCTGACACTTTCTGAGCTGTCATCCGCCTCACATGCCTCGTCACCTCCTCCCCTCACCTTGAGCTTCACACACCCAAAGCCAGCTCCTCTGCTTCCTGCCCGGGGTAAACACAGCTGCTCTGTCTGGGGGTCCTTCCCAAATCTGACGTCTCCAGGCCCACTCCCTCCCTCCCCGCCAGGCCTGCCTTCCCCGCCTGACTAGGCAGAGAGGCCAAGCATCCCCTCCGCTGGCTTTCACCTGCTCTGACGCCCTCCCTGCCCTCCCTGGAAGCTTCTGGCAGAGCCGCCTTTGGCAGGCAATGATTTCCCACCTCCCTCTTTCTTTAGCAACACGCTCACCCTCTTAGACACTCCACCTGATCCTTCATAGCCACACTTTCCCTCCCTACACAGACGGAAAACCCCAAGAAGGCAGGCAACATGGGTTTATTTCTTCCTCTCTCGATATGACGGACAACAAACTAGAGTGGAAAGGATATGGGGTTCAGAATCTTCACTGCTCCTCACCGACCAGCTGCGCTACCTAGAGGAGGTGACCGCACTGCTCGGAGGCTGTTTTCCCACCTGCAGAAGGGGGGCCTTAGTGAGATTAAATGATTAAACATCCAGGATCGAGTCCTCTGAAAGCATTTAGTTGTTTTTTGCCGCTTTTCTTCTCTGTACCCATCAGTGTCTCCATCACTGCCTCTCTGTAAGGGTGGGAATAGTTGGCGCCCGGCTGCATGGTGGCCGTGGACTTCGGTGGGCGTCTGACCTGGGCTAGTCACTCTGAGAGCTCCTCCTGCTCCGTAGGCTGAGGCTCGCCATCTGCACGGCCCGTGTTCCCGGGGCCCTCATTCCACCGACCTTAGTGGTTTTCAAACTCAGAGTTTCTGGTGCCCGCGGGGTGAGGCCATGGGAAGCTGCCCGGGGAATTCTCCCATGTAATTAACAAGGGCATCATGGCCAGCGCCTCACCCCTGACTTGACAAAATCGGCCTGGCTTTGCTTCCAGTTTCCTTTTCGTTCCTTTTTACCTGTTGACCTCGCTACAGCCTCACCCTCCAGGCACTACCCGGGCCGACCTGAGCCTCGGCTGGGTCTGTGCTCTGGGAGATACACAATCAATGGGAAATGTGTGAGAAAGGGGTGCCTATCATTGAATAGGCGCCGTGTTTCGTATTGATTAACGTGTTTTTTTTATTCTTTTTAAAAAAATATTATAATAACCAGGCACTAGGGCCGACCTGAGCCTCGGCTGGGTCTGTGCTCTGGGAGATACACAATCAATGGGAAATGTGTGAGAAAGGGGTGCCTATTATTGAATAGGCGCCGTGTTTCGTATTGATTAACGTGTTTTTTTTATTCTTTTTAAAAAAATATTATAATAAGTATTACAAAGGGTATTACATATGTGTCCATAAACAAGATTGACAAACCTCTAGCCAGGCTCACCAAGAAGCAAAGAGAGAGGACCCAAATAAACCAAATCAGAAATGATAGAGGCGAAATAACAACAGACCCCACAGAAATACAAATGATTGTTAAACAATACTACGGACAACTCTACTCCAACAAACTAGACAACCTGGAGGAAATGGACAAATTCCTAGGAAAATACAACATTCCAAAACTTAATCAGGAAGAATCTAAAAATCTCAATAGGCCAATAACTATGGAAGAAATTGAAGCAGTCATCAAAAAGCTTCCAGCAAACAAAAGCCCAGGACCAGATGGCTTCTCAGGGGAGTTTTACCAAACTTTCAAGGAAGAACTAAAACCTATCCTCCTCAGACTACTACAAAAAATTCAGGAGGAAGGAACACTTCCAAGCTCATTCTATGAAGCCAGCATCACCCTAATACCAAAACCAGGTAAAGACAACACAATGAAAGAGAATTACAGGCCAATATCCCTCATGAACATAGATGCCAAAATCCTCAACAAAATCTTAGCAAATCGGATCCAGCAGTACATCAGAAAGATCATACACCATGACCAAGTAGGATTTATTCCAGGGATGCAAGGATGGTACAATATCCGCAAATCAATAAACGTGATACATCACATAAACAAATTGAAAGAAAAAAACCACATGGTCATATCAATTGATGCAGAAAAAGCATTTGACAAAATCCAACACCCATTTTTGATAAAAACTCTCAGCAAGGTGGGAGTAGAAGGATCATACCTCAACATAATAAAAGCCATATATGACAGGCCCACAGCCAACATCATACTCAATGGACAAAAACTAACACCATTTCCCCTAAGAACAGGAACAAGACAGGGATGCCCACTCTCACCACTCCTGTTCAACATAGTACTGGAAGTATTAGCCATTGCAATTAGGCAAGAAGAAGAAATAAAAGGCATCCAAATTGGAAAAGAGGAAGTAAAACTGTCCTTATTTGCAGACGACATGATATTATACATACAAAACCCTAGAGACTCCATCAAAAAGCTACTAGACTTAATACATGAATTTGGCAATGTAGCAGGATACAAAATTAACCCCAAGAAATCTGAGGCATTTCTATACACCAATAGTGAACTTTCAGAAAGAGAGATTATAAAAACTATCCCATTTACCATCGCACCAAAAAAATTAAGCTACCTAGGAATAAACTTAACTAAAGAGGTAAAAGACCTCTACTCAGAAAACTACAGGACGTTGAAAAAAGAGATAGAGGAAGACATAAAGAGATGGAAGAACATACCATGTTCTTGGATTGGTAGAATCAACATCATTAAAATGTCCATACTACCCAAAGCAATCTATAAATTCAACGCACTTCCCATTAAAATACCAACGGCATACTTCACAGATCTAGAACGAACTCTCCAAAAATTCATCTGGAATAAAAAAAGACCCCGAATAGCTGCAGCAATCCTGAGAAAGAAGAAAGTAGGTGGGATCTCAATACCAGATATCAAGCTGTATTACAAAGCCACTGTTCTCAAAACTGCCTGGTACTGGCACAAGAACAGGCATATAGATCAATGGAATAGAATAGAGAACCCAGAAATCGGCCCGAACCAATATGCTCAATTAATATTTGACAAAGGAGGAAAGAACATTCAATGGAGCCAAGATAGTCTCTTCAATAAGTGGTGTTGGGAAAATTGGACAGATATATGCAAGAAAATGAAACTAGACCACCAACTTACACCATACACAAGAATAAACTCAAAATGGATAAAGGACTTAAATGATTAACGTGTTTTAATGATCAGACTTCACAGCCGTTGTTTTGCAGCCGTTGAAGTAACAGCGGCCACTAAACTGATCAGGATGGATAACATACACTGATACGTGTGTTCCTCTGTCTGTACTCACTCAGTTTCGCTTTTGAATCAGTTGGGATTTGGGTGAAAAGAAGGAAAGGAGTAGAACCAAAAAAAAGTATCTGTTAAGCTGCTGCTCTTGAAGTTCGGAGCACAGATGAGCCACCGGGGCCTTCGCTGGCACCACAGGACCCCCAGTGGACACGAGACACTGGAGTTGGGAGAGCAGTCAGTTTACGTGATAGTTGGCTTTATGGAGGGGAGATGGAGGCTCCAAAGCCATTAAGAAAAGGCAGCCGATAGAAGAGAGAGAATGGAAAATAAGAAATAAATGTAAAAAGGAAGAAAGAAAAGAGAAAGAGAGAGAGAGAGAGAATAGAAAGGCTCTACCACCCACGCACTAGATTCTAGTGACTAGAAGAAATACACAGCGCTGTCCTGGAGGCCTGGAGACTGGCCAATGAGGAGTGCATCCTGCCAGAAATGCAGATGCCCGGGCCCACCCAGGGGAATCGGGTGGGGCCAGAACCCACTCGTCAGGGTGCCTGAATTTAAGGTGGATCCACTCGGAGAAGGACCGATGCCTCTCGTTTTATAAGTACGTAACCCCCCACCCGAAACTAAAGGCTTCATGTAAGTTCATTTGACAACCAATTTCTTCTTTATATTTTTACTCTTGAGCTTATCACCTGGGAGACAGGAAATTATCTTTTATTACCCAAAGGCTGAGCTAGAAGGAACTAATTAAATTAATAAAATTCAATTCAAGCTGAGCCACATCGGTGCGCAATGGGTTCTGCTGCAGGGGCGTGGGGAAGAATAATCTTGTTTGTGTTCTGTATGGACGGAGAAAAAGGCCGCACGCTGACCTGACTAGTTCCGGGGAGGCCTGCATGGCGGTTTTGCAAACTCAAAGGCCTAAAGTAACCACAAAGGATGGTCTGAAATTAAAAATTTAACTAAAAGCAGTTTATAGTAGGTAGTCATTTCCTAGGCCAGTATCTTCCCTGAAAAATGTTGTTCTTTATCTGAATTGAGCCTGTCTCTTGTCTTTTTGCATCTAAGATAACATATCTTTGGAATGTCTCAGAGCAAGACCACAGAACCCTTCATTATTATCTTGTTCCCCCACATATCGTCTCTATGTGCTATAAATGTTAATTGTTAACTATCCTATACCCACCACTGTAAAAGAAATGTGTCCATCATACTTTTTATCCAATCCCAGAGGTTTCCCCACTTTCCTTTCTCCCACCTCCCTAATCTATCACCAATGGATTTATTTTTTTTAATCTTTATTGTTGAGATGATTACAGATGCCCCTCTTTTTCTCCTCATTGCCCCCCTCCACTGGTTCCGGCCCTATCCCAGATCTTCGCCACCCTATTGTCTGTGTCCATAGGTAGTGCTTATATGCATATAAGATCTTTGTTTAATTCCCTCTGAGAATCATCAGTCTGTTTCATTTCCATGCATCTGATTCTATTTTATTCACCAGTTTATTCTGTTCATTAGATTTCTTATTCGTTTATTTTGAGTTTTAGATTCAATTGTTGATAGGTATGTGTTTGTTGCCATTTTGTTGTTCATATTTTTTATCTTTTTCTTTTTCTTCTTTTTCCTCTTCTTAAAGAATACCCTTCAACTTTTCATATAATACTGGTTTAGTGGTGATGAACGACTTTAGCTTTTTCTTGTCTGTGAAGCTCTTTATCTGACCTTCAATTCTAAATGATAGCTTTGCTGGGTAGATTAATTTTGGTTGTAGGACCTTGCTATTCATCACTTTGAATATTTCTTGCCTCTCCCTTCTGGCCTGCATAGTTTCTGTTGAGGAATCAGCTGAGAGTCGTATGGGCATTCCCTTGTAGATAACTAACTGCTTTTCTCTTACTGCTTTTTAAGATTTGCTCTTTGTCTTTATCCCTTGGCATTTTAATTATGATGTGTCTTGGTGTGGTCCTCTTTGGGTTCCTCTTGTTTGGGGTTCTCTGTGCTTCCTGGACTTGTAAGTCTATTTCTTTCACCAGGTAGGGGAAGTTTTCTGTCATTATTTCTTCAAATAGTTTTTCAGTATCTTGCTCTCACTCTTCTTTGGGCACCCCTATAATTCGGATGTTGGTACGCTTGAAGTTGTCCCAGAGGCTCCTTACACTATCTTCATATTTTTGGATTCTTTTTTCTTTTTGCTTTTATGGTTGGGTGTTTTTTGTTTCCTCATATTTTAAATCATTTGATTCTTGGACTCCTCTACTCTACTGTTGAATTCCTGTGTATTATTCTTTATTTCAGTTGGTGTATGCTTAATTTGTGACTGGTCCTTTTCCATTTTTTGGAGGTTTCTAGAAGATTCTTGAGTAACTTTATAACTGTGGTTTTGAACTCTATATCTATTAGTTTGCTTTCTTCTATCGCTTTCATTTGTGACCTGTTTCTTTGTCTCTGCATTTTGGCTGCTTCCCTGTGTTTGTTTCTATGTGTTGGGTAGAGCTGCTATGTCTCCTTGAGTTGGTAGAGTAGCCTTGTGTAGTAGGTGTCCTATAGGGCCCAGTGGCTCAGCTTCCCCAGTCACTTGAGCTGGGAGCTCTAGGTGCACCCCTTTGTGGGCTGTGTGCACAGTCTTGTTGTAGTTGAGACTTGGTTGCTATTAGTGTCACTGAGAGGAATTGCCCTCCAGGCCAATTGGCTCTGAAGACCAGCTACACCTATAGTGGGAGAGCTGCTGTGTAGGAGACACCGCTATGGAGCAGGACTTGCTTCAGTGGGGCTTTGGTGCTCACTGAGTCTGCCACTTGAGTGTGTCACTTATGGATGTGTAGAGTTGTAATCTGGTATGGTCTGACACTGACCACTGGGTACACTGGCTCTTGGGTCTCCAGGGAAGTTCAAAGTCAGCCACTGCCTGGGGCCACCCAGCAGGACCCACAGAGAGATCTGCAGATTCCTCCTCTTTGTAATGGGTTTAGAAATGCCCAGACAAGGCCCAGCTATGAAGCAAGGCAGGCTGGTGCTGGTGCCAGGTCTTGGGCCTTTTATTGATAGGTTTGGGGGCTCCCTGATCCAGCTGTAGTTTGTTTGAGAGATTTCAGCCTGAGCAAGGACAGGCTTTTCATATGCTAAAGCTGCTGCAGGCAGCTTGGGTGGGGTTGTAAATTGGATGAAGTGGGGTTTTAGGGAATCACCAGAGTGAAGCAAACAGAAATGGCTGCCAGTCAGCCCTGCAACTGAGGAGGTCCCAGAATAGAAACAATGATCCCTGCGAGCACCTCCATCTGGGAGGAAGCTGCCCACAAGTTCCTGCCCAGATGCCAGACAATCCAGTTCCTCCTCGTATGTGTCTGGTTTCCCCAGAGCCTCGCCCTGGTGCTGGAGCTCAGAGAAAGCAAGACCTTGTAAGTTCGGTTCATGGTGCCAGCCTTTTAAGAGGAACAGCTGGGTCTCCAGCAGCCTCTGTGTGTCTGAGCCCCAATCTGCACTGGTTTTTACAGCCCATAGTTCTTACTGCCATAGGGACTTCTCTTCCCAGTTCTGGAGCCCTGGGCAGGGGGTCTGGTGTGGGGCTGGGGCCCCTTTCTCCTCCAGGCAGCCTCTGCAGAGATGACCTCCCTCCCGATTAAAAAAGCAATCCACATGGGTCCCACGCCCCCACACCTCCTACCAGTCTCAGTGTGCTTTCTTCTTTACTTCTATAGTTGTAGGGCTTCCATTCAGCCTGCTTTCCAGTGGTTCTGGATGACCGTTGTTCTGTATTTTAGATGGCTGTTCTGTAATTTTGGTGTGGTTGTGGGAGGCGGTGAATACAGGCATTTACCTATGCTGCCATCTTCAAATCTTCTCACCAATGGATTTCATGTAATACACTTATGTCTTCTGCTTAATTTATAAGAACAAGGTAAAAATTCACCATTTTCTGGAGCATTATCTCAATACATTGAGATTTTTGCTTCCCGGTGATTAGCGATAGTTTGGCTCAAATAAACTCACAAAAATTCTTTACAGGTTTGAATGGTTTTTTATGTTAACAACAAGATTCAGACATTCAGCAAGCAAGAGCAGCAGTGTGACACATTTGTAATGCAACTACCTTCACACTCCTGGAAACAAAGCCAGAGATGGCAATGCCATAGGAAAGGCGGGTCCAAGTGATGGTATGGACGGATGGTATGGTATGGTATGGATCTTTACCGAGCCTATTGTCTTTTGCATCTAAGATAACACCTGTGAAATGTCTGGGTAACTTGCAACTTCCCTTTTTGCAACTACCTTCACACTCCTGGAAACAAAGCCAGAGATGGCAATGCCATAGGAAAGGCGGGCCCAAGTGATGGTTTCATTCATTCATGCCTTCGTTCAACAAGTTTTTATTCAATACCTATTACGTCAGATACTGTTAGACAAGAGATACTAAAGTGAATAAAGTTCCTATTGCTAATTATTGCTACAATGGTAATCACATAACAATATATAAAAATACCAGGTTAATATGTCCTCCTTAAATTTATACAATGTGATATGTCAAACATATTTCATTTAAAAAAATAAAGTTCCTGTCCTCATGGGATTTACATTCCATAATAAGTCAGCAATTCCCCCAATCCTTATTGAATACATTCTGTGTGTTGGACACTGAGCCAGACGTCGGGTAAGGAGGATTAGGTGAGATGCCCTCTCCAGACGTGGTGATGCCCATTATTCAGAAAATGCTCATTCCTCGAGCATTCATCTAGGTCAGCGGTTCTCAACCTGTGGGTTGCAACCCCTTTGGGGGTCGAACGACCCTTTCACAGGGGTCGCCTAAGACCATCGGAAAACATATATAATTACATATTGTTTTTGTGATTAATCACTATGCTTTAATTATGTTCAATTTGTAACAATGAAAATACATCCTGCATATCAGATATTTACATTATGATTCATAACAGTAGCAACATTACAGTTATGAAGTAGCCACGAAAATAATTTTATGGTTGGGGGGTCACCACAACATGAGGAACTGTATTAAAGGGTCGTGGCATTAGGAAGGTTGAGAACCACTAGTCTAGGTGCTTCAGGCACCAAGCTCACAGGGCTGGTCCTGACACGTGGAGTGAGACTGCAGAGAGGAGTTCAACAGCAACTCCAGTACAATGTGGAGAGTTGGAGAGCTCAGGAGCAGGGGCGGGCGAGAGATGAGCCTGGGAAAACGCTGGGGCTGGACTGTGGGCACATTGAACGCCATAGTCAGGGGCTTGGACTTCACGGCTGTGCAGCCTCTGAAGGTCTTTGAGTGGCCTGATCAGACGTGTATTTTAGAAGGTTACCTGGAGACAGGCAGGCCCATTAGGAAGCTATTATAATGTGTCCCCCCCCTCCCAAAATGTATACATACTGTATCAGCTGATAGCTCAATTTTGAAAATGAAATGTATTTTAATAAACACTGCCTTTATAATTATTCAAAGTGTGTGTCTACATTTTTGGGGACACCCTATAACCTAGGAAACTGATCATGAAAGCCAGAGCTAGAATGGTGACAGTGAAAATGAAATGAGAAGTCAAATTCCAGAGTTCCAGACTCAGAAACGGCAAGATAGAAGAGGAAGGATGTGGGGGGAGAGAGGAGGAACTGAAACGCTAAGACTGAGTTTGGAGACTGAGTTTGCAGGAGGAGTGCTGGGTTTGAGGCCGCCTGCTCCCTTTGGCTCGCTGTGGAAGAAAGATGCAGTTGGAGTATCTATGAGCAGCTGAAATAAAGGTCAGGAGTTCAGAAGCAAAGATGAAGCTGGATGCGGAGATTAATTATGGGGAAAACACAAGACCGAGAGGTGGCCGGGGTGAAAGAGAGTGATGAGAGAGATCAGAGGGGTCCATCGCGCAAGCAGCGGCACAAACAGAACAGAATGAAGTCATGGGGCCCTCAGTTTCCAGAAAAATACACGAGGTCGGAGGTGAGAGACCAAGCATGAAGAATGCTCCTGTCAATAATTTCATCTCTCTCGTGACCTGAAAGTCACCCACATGCTGGTGACCCTATTCCGTATCTCCCATGCAGACCCCTCCTCCAAAGTCCATCCCCTTCGCCCACCCATCCAAACAAAACGTCACCTCTGGGCTGACATGTGTTTGTCCCACCAGACCCCGGGGGCTTGCCCCCTAGGAGCTCCAACACCCAGAGCTTTCACAGACAGGATCATAAAGACATAGCACACAGGAGGGCCCTCTCTTCCCTGCCCCCAACCCAGGCGTCAGGAGGTCAGGAACACTTCTGGGGGGAGTGGCAGCTTAGCTGAGACAGGAAGGAGGGATGCAGGGTAGGAACAGGGGGAGGGAGGAGCGCTCTGAAGTCTGGAGGGAGGGAGGCGGTATTCTCTGTGGACTGGAAGCAAGAGCGGGGCCAGGTGAGTGTGGACACGGACGGCGGCCAGGCGGGGCTGGAAGGTGTGTGAGTTACTCACAGGGTCATAATTACCCAGGACAGCGACACTCACAGGGCACTTACAGTGTGCCCTGACCAGGTCTTCAGTGTTTGATTTGCATGAACAAATCGTTACACTCCTAGGAGGTGGGCACCACTCGACTCCATTTATCGAACACTAAGTGGCTCCATGGAGAGTTTTGAGCAGGAAATCCGTCTGAGCAGATGTCCCCCCTTGAAACATGGAGTCATCATTGTGGCCCCACCCCAAGCCGGCCTCTCCTACATTCTCCATCTCAGCTCTGGCCCCCCAACCCTCCCAGGCCCTAGGCTGGAAACTGGGGGCCCCCCTTCACTGCCCCCCTGCACCACCCAGAACCCTTGCCCCTTCTTTCTACTCCTCACTCTCAGCTCTCGGGTTCAGGGTCTCCTGTCACTCATGCAGACTCTGCCACAGCCTCCTCCCCTCTGGCTCCGACCTCCTCAACGCGTGTCCCCTCCTTTCAGCCCTCCTCTCTCTAAAATGCAAACGTGACCACAGGTCTGCCTCACACACACGCGCTTCCTGCAGCCCAGGAGTGTGGTGGCGGCCGGGGCACCTCACGTCCAGGACAAGGACACGCTGTGCAGGTGGCAGGTTAACAGCTGGAGTGTGACAGCACTTACTGCGCGCTGGGCTTTGCTCCCTTTACGTGAATTAACTCAGCTCTCACAGTCATCATCCCTGGCACCCTTGGGGAAACCGAGGCACGGGAAGGGTTAGTAACTTTCAAAGATCACAGAGTTCCTGGGACTGGGGTGGGCACCATGACTCCAGGGTGTGTGCCCCTAACCTCCACTCTAAGCTGGTGAGGAGCAGGGAGTAAAGCAGGCCCAAGAGGTTTGGGAGGAAATGAAATAAAACCCAATCCAGCTTTGAGATGACCCTGCTGTGACAGCTGCTGGCCCCCCTCATCCCCGCCACACACACCTGAAGAATCTAGCTCCTCAGGGGGCCCGCCCACCTTTTCCAGCTCTCCCTCCAGCTCCCCAGGG
>NW_005370042.1:2405054-2409483 GCF_000412655.1 Myotis brandtii
CGTCCCCCTCCCCACAGCTCACACCCTCCCCGACAGGGTGTGGCCTCCTCTGGGCTCTGAGACCCCTTTCCTCTCCCGCCCACTGCCTCGCCCACTCAAGGACAGGATGGCACCACCAAGAGAGCGGTGTCTACTGACGGCCGGTTTGGGCCGCTCTCCCTCCCTCCTCGCTTTCCCGCCTCTGCTCAGCTTTGTTACACCATCCTTGTAGCTCAGGCTTTTTTCTTGAAACTAATAGAGAAGAGTCTACATTAGTTCCCCTCATCCAACAGCCTTTCAGCTCCTACACGGACGGCGCTGTGCTAGGTGGGGGACAAGCAGTCCCAGGGTGGCCCCTTTCACTGCCAAGTCAGAGGGGACCCCGGGAACGCCAGCCGCTCCCCGCCAGGTCCCACCGCGAAAAACACAGGATGGTCACGGTCTGTCCACACGTCTATCTTCCCCTCAAGGCCCAGCTCCTCCAGGCTGGGCGGTTCTCCCCGCTGGAGCCCATGGCCCAACGTGCTGCCTGGGGAACGGGCATGACTGGGGTCACTTTGCAGGACTGCAGCCCCCGCTGCCCACGTCCTCCCGCGATGCACCCCCACCGCATCTCACTTCATCCTCCCAGAGGAGCAGAGTTAGGAGCTAGGACGCTCCTTTTCCAAAAGAGGAAGCGAGCAGAGCTCAGAGGCCGTGTCCTCAGGCACTCGACGTGGAAAACATGTTCCTTTCTGCCTCCCTCCGGCCAGAACCCCACTCCCTCCATCCATTAAACTGTCCAGCCGCTGTGTCTGGCACGCAGTCTGCATGTTGGAAAACGCCTCCCCACAGCAGGTCAGGAACGGAAAAGCATAATTCTCTTTTACGCTCTCCCGGGGCTTTAAAGGAGCCCCATCCTGTACCTGCTGGGGATGGGGTAGGGCAGTGGTTCTCAACCTTCCTAATGCCGCGACCCTTTAATGCAGTTCCTCATGTTGTGGTGACCCCCAATTTCATTGTTACAAATTGAACATAATTAAAGCATAGTGATTAATCACAAAAACAATATGTAATTATATATGTGTTTTCCGATGGTCTTAGGCGACCCCTGTGAAAGGGTCGTTCGACCCCCCAAAGGGGTCGCGACCCACAGGTTGAGAACCGTTGGGGTAGGGGAACTGTCTCACAGCAAAGTCAAACTTCTCTCTTCCGTGGGCAGTTAATTTTTTTGAAGCATTTACATTTCAGTCATAAAAAAAAAGCCTTTGTTATGTGAGCTGTGGCTTTGTCCTCCCACTTCCCTGCACCCCCACCCCCAGGCCTGGATTTAGATAAGCCTGGAGCCAAACCACCTGGGAGATTGCAGAACAATTGGCCTGCAGGTGGGGCTTCCTGAAAGGCTGGTGCATTCTTAGGGTCACCTGAGCGGCTGCTTTCTTCATTCCCAGAACCTCCCTGTTCTCCCTGGGGGTTTCTCTCCCCACCCTCCCCTATCTCTGCACCCTCACTATCTCTGCACTTCAGACTCCTGGTGACTCCCCGAGAACACATCCCAGGCCTCCGGCAGTCCCCACCCAGCTGGGCTTATTACCCAAACTCCATGACCCAGACGGGGCAGGGCGGGGCGCTGGGCTCCTTCCCCGGACACTGGGGTGTCCCTCTGGGCAGACCTGCTCTCTCTCCAGGCCTCTCCCAGGAAGCAGCAAGCACACCCGTGGCCTTTGCTCCCTGGGGTCCTGCCCCGTCCCTCCTGCCCCTGAATGCTTTCCACCCGGGGCCACCGTCCCCAAGTACCTTACATTCCGTCTCCAGACCCTACGTTAGAGACTCCAGACACAGCGTGGAAACAGCTTTCCTTGTCTACAACTCCAGTGTTTCCCGAAGACAAACCCCAATGACTTTATTAGCATTAACTAGAAACATGATGGAAACACATGTGTACAGCTGTTCATCCGCCTGAGGTTTGCGTTGAGCGTCTACTACATGCTGCCTGGTGTGGTATAGGCACTGAGGAGAGTCACAAAGGAACAGGCTTTTTCCTCAGGAGCAGGAGGGCCTCTGGGGGTCAAGCACCCACATGAGACCCCCAGGGCATGTGAGAGGCACCAGGGGGTGAGGGAGCCCAGGAAGGGACCCCCAGTACATGTGAGAGGAATCAGGGGGAGAGGGGAGCCCAGGAAGGGGGCCCCCAGGTCATGTGAGAGGCACCAGGGGGTGGGGGAGCTGAGGAAGGGACCCCCAGTACATGTGAGAGGCACCAGGGGTGGGGGAGCTGAGGAAGGGGGCCCCAGGGCATGTGAGAGGCACCAGGGGGTGAGGGAGCCCAGGAAGGGGGCCCCCAGGTCATGTGAGAGGAACCAGGGGGTGAGGGGAGCCCAGGAAGGGGGCCCCAGCACATGTGAGAGGCACCAGGGGGTGGGGGAGCTGAGGAAGGGGGCCCCAGCACATGTGAGAGGCACCAGGGGGTGGGGGAGCTGAGGAAGGGCCTCATCAGGTTCCTCTCCACACATCCCCCTTCACCCAGAACAAAGGCCACAAACCGCCATCTCCCTGGGCTTTGAGCTTCAAGTGTTTCTTCCTGGGACATTTCTTAGTCCTTGACTCATTCATTCGCTGGCTCATCCATCTAACAAATGCCTTTTGAGCACGGCCAGGCCCGTGCGGAGGGTCTGCTCTAGGCCCTGGGGAAGATGCGGGAGAACTCCTGTCCAGTCACCTGAGCAGCGTCCGGGCCGGGCCGGGCCGGGATGTGGCATGGCTTTGCCAAACTTGCCGGGCAAAGGGCTGCGCACGGTCACGCCTGTGACACCAACAGCCCTGTGGGCAGGAGAGGCTGAGCGCCAGGGCCTGGCACTCTGCCCGTCCTCACCTGCACCCAGTCCTCATCGCCCCACATGGGCTCCCCTTTGGTCTCCAAGAGTTCTATCAGATTCTCAGAAAGCACTTTTTGTCCCAAAGTCCCGGAACCTCAGCGTCACTCCCACATTCTTCCCTGGGCTTCCCCAGGGGCAGAGAAGTTTCGAGGTCAAATCTCCCTGCAGGCAGGAGCGGGGTGGGGGTGTCACCTGCACCTTGAGTCTTGTTTTGTTGTAAATACCCTGGATGACTTGCTTTTAAGAGATACACCCTCCTTTGTTCACCTGGCCGTTTCCAGAAATGTAACCGGTGGCCAGAATCCACCCTTTGACATTCTGATGCGCTTTTTAGGGGGGTTCTGGCTTCTTCCCCACCTTCCCGCCCCTCCCTGGCGCAGGGATCCCCTGGGGTCTGGATGTCAATGCACATTCTGAGTGGGAGGCTCAGGGTGGGGCCTGGCTGCTGGTGGCTGGGGGAGGGGGACCAGGAAGGGCAAACCCCGGGAGGCGGTGTCCAGCAAACCAGAGCGGGTGCGTGCAGAGGCCGGAGGCTTTGGTCTGGGGGCCTGGGCAGGACATTGAACAGTTTCACCATAAACTGCACACTCCTGGGAGGCGGGACCAGACCGGGACCTGGGGACCGGCTCCAGCCTGAAGCCCTCAGGCCCGTGCAGGGCTGGGCCTACAACCCAGATTCCTGCCCCTGCGCCCCAGGGCCCACGCCGGGACTGCACTGCCGGAGCCCCCTGGGGGTAGGGGTGCAGCATGGGGCAGGCTGCCTGGCTCTTTCCCCTGGGTACCCTGGGGAGGAAAGGCCGGTGTAGGGCAGCCCAGCGTGGAAGGTGCAATAAAGACCGACTTGAGAGCAAAGACTGTCATGCATAAGATGGAGGAATTGATTTGAAATGGATTAACCATGTCCTACAACAAGTAAATACACAATGATAGTGACCTGTTTTATGCCTTTTCTATCTTTTATCCATATTTGACTTGAATTCTGTTTTCGACAGTAGAATTTTAAACATTTTTACTTTATAAGCTACAAAATGTAGCAGCAAAATGAAGCCTTGGGGTGGATATATGTTACTATGTTACATTATTCTGTGCACGGGGAGTTTTAAAATGTTCTTGTGACCTCCCCACCCCACGCTCCTCCTCGGAGGCTGTGTGGCCCGCACCTCTGGCCCACGCTGGCAAGAGGCGGCTTCCTAATGAGTTAGCCAGGCCTCCCTTTCCTGCCTCAGTCTACCTGCCCGCGCCCTCTCCATCAGGCCACACAACTCCCCAACTCTCACCTACCAACCCAAATCCTGCAGCCTGGCCTGAGGGTCTTTCCTGCCCCCCCCCCCTTTCCAGGTTCATTCACATCACCTCTCTGAGCCCCTTCCTCAGTTGAACACCGTGGCGAGTGCCCCCGAAGGTCCCTGTGATGGAGTGAGGACTCGCTCAGACAGCCCAGCACCGGCGAACTCAGGAAATGCGAGTTCTGTGTCCACCCAGTGGACCTGTATTGGATCTATAGGCTGAATGACTTATTCCTAAATTTACCAGCACTTTCCTGAGTTGGCCCATTGGCTGAAGTCCATAGCTGTGCTCAGCACTGCCCCCCACCG
>NW_005370042.1:2409569-2410927 GCF_000412655.1 Myotis brandtii
CCTGCATGTCCTTCCGCCGCTGACCCTTTTCTGGGTGTTGGTATGATTGTCAGATGGACAGTCTCCCATGTCCCATGAGGGCAGCCGGCACCGTCCCTTGGGGGCGCTGTTGTAAGGCCTCCAGCGTGGGGCCTTACACGTGTGATGGGCGATTAAAGAATCCATTGCAGAGAATGCAGCCCAGTGCCATGTCACCTTTTCCATTTTCTTAACAGACCTCAGCTGCTGGTCTCTGAACACAACTGGACCGGTCTTGTTCAGTGGTTATTTGTGAATAAATGGCACCTCTACTGGCACCGGGCGCACAGTGTGCCTGCATGTGGGTTTAGGAGTTAAATAAGGAGAAAGAGAGTGGAAAGGGACCGAGCTAGTGAGCGGTGCCGCTCGGAGCAGGAAGTGAGCCAGTCACGGCAAGGACACCTAAATGGTGACGAGCGACCTGGAGGATCCGAGAGCCAGGAGGGCAGTGGTGGTGGCATCGCCAAGAAACCGAAGAATTAATTGAGAACTTCAGAAAACCAGTTCAGAGTTAGCAGGCTCTCACTCTGCATAAATGCAATCGTATGGCATATCTGTGAATCCTGTATTTTGAAGGTGATTTTTAAATATTGTGACTTAGCACAATTTTCACTTTCAAATCCTAACTACCATCCCCATAAAATTAAACTCCACTACATTATGGACACTTCGAGGCAAAATCCGAGTCTTTTACCCCTTGGTGTGGTCCTGTGTCATAGGGACAGGGAGTGACTTACAGACCAGTATCACCAGCCAGCACTCTCTTAAGGCATTCTCTTCGGCTACATGTCACATGTATTGAGTGAACATACATTTGTCAAAAACTGGTGCTATTTAGTCTCAGTGATGAGCTTGAAACCTCGAGCGTGCACTTGTTGAAACGGTTCTGTAAGTCTGCTACCTTTTGCCAACTGCTGACAACGTTTCTGGCTTTTTAGTACTAAGTAGAATTCTGCATCTATTACCTATATAAGCGCTCCATGCTTACCGGGGATAAAAAGGTACATGCGTAAGCAAAAAGAAGGGGAAAAAATAAAATATCATCCAACTACCCAATGATAGCGATTATTTGTAATTGTCTATACTTTGTGTGTGTGTGTGTCCTTTCATAATGAACACAAGTTCCCCCTGCTATTTGAGTTACTGTAAAACCTTTCGTACTGGCATGAAGCAGAGAAGGGATTGCCTTAGACACCTGGGAGGGTACCTGTACTTTAAAATCATATTCATTTTGTGGGGCGGAGGTGCTATTTGAGCTGTAAAACCTTTCGTACTGGCATGAAGCAGAGAAGGGATTGCCTTAGACACCTGGGAGGGTACCTGTACTTTAAAATCATCAT
>NW_005370042.1:2412641-2413560 GCF_000412655.1 Myotis brandtii
AGAACCTGGCTAGAGAACCTGGCTAGGCTGCTGATCAACTGAACGCTGTCTCCTTGTCATTCCTTCATTCTTCGCCGACTCCATCCACACCTTTGGGAACCCCTGGACCTGCTGGGGCTGGACCCCAACAATTGGTGCCCAAACAGGGTTCCCCTAGATGGCAGGAGAGTTGGCTGACAAGAAGGACCGTGATGTGTCACCTTCCAAGGAGGAAAGGAAGCGATCTCGGTCACCTGACAGAGAACGGGATAGAGACCGGGACCGGAAATCTTCCCCTTCTAAAGACAGAAAGCGGCATCGTTTAAGGGATAGGCGTCGAGGGGGCAGCCGGTCTCGCTACCGTTCCCGGTCCAAGTCTACGGAAAGAGAACGTCGGCACCGAGAGCGAGATAAGGAGCGGGATCGGAATAAGAAGGACCGAGATCGGGCTAAGGATGGGCACAGAAAGGACAAGGACCGGAAACGATCCCGTTTATCTCCTGGACGAGGAAAAGATTTTAAATCTCGGAAAGACAGAGACTCCAAGAAGGATGACGAGGATGAACGTGGTGATAAGAAGCCTAAGGCTCAGCCATTATCCCTAGAGGAACTTCTGGCCAAGAAAAAGGCTGAGGAAGAAGCTGAGCCTAAGCCCATGTTCCCGTCCAAAGCAGAACGAGAGGCGGAAGCCCTGAAGCGACGGCGGCAGGAGGTGGAGGAGCGGCAGAAGATGCTTGAAGAAGAGAGGAAGGAAAGGAAGCAGTTTCGAGACTTGGGCAGGGAAATGTTGGAAGACCCTCAGGAGCGAGAACGACGGGAACGCAGGGAGAGGATGGAACGGGAGACCAATGGAAATGAGGATGAGGAAGATCCGGGAGGAGAAGGATAAGAGCAAGGAACTGCATGCCATTGAGGAGCGTTACCTGGGCGGCATTAAGAA
>NW_005370042.1:2415213-2426696 GCF_000412655.1 Myotis brandtii
TGGCCATCACCTTCCTCACCAAAGAGGACTCTGCTGTGTTCTATGAGCTGAAGCAAGCCATCCTGGAGAGCCCGGTGTCTTCCTGCCCCCCAGAGCTAGCCAACCACCCAGATGCCCAGCACAAACCAGGCACCATCCTCACCAAGAAGCACCGGGAAGAGACCATCTTTGCCTGACCCGGCATCCTTCCCACTGGCTTCAAGGCAGGCTCCCAAGCCTGTTCTTCAAGACCCTCACCTCTCCCTTTCCAGGTCCTCACTCTTACGGGGGCTTAGGAAACATTCAGACTGCTTGGCTAGACCCTCAGGTTTGAAGGCCTGAGCGTGGGCTGCAAAGGAGGGAAGCTGCTGCAGGAGACGGGGAGAACAAATTACCACAGGTTTGGGCCCAGCTCTGCCCCTCTGGCTGACTTGGGGATTGCCAGTGTCAGGGGCAGCCAATGGCTTTGCCTCCCAGGCTGCTGGGAGGGTTTCTTCGCACAGACTTGACACTTCGCACAGCATGCAGCAACATTGTTGCCCTCGATAACCCAGGGGATCAGCACTGTGAGGATTATGAACCTTGGACTCTTATTGTCATTTTGATAGCATTTGCCCTTTTGGATTATAAAACAAGGTAGAGCCTTGTCTAGAGCTGTGCACTGCCCCTGTGCCAAGGGGTGCTGTGCACCCCAGGCATCCCTCACCCCGGGAAGTTTTTTAGATGTGGGTCAGGGTGAGCCGGCTGTGTCCATCTTGAAGTCACTGAATAAAATTTCTGTTTTCTATTCTCTGAAAAGATGAGTTTGTATGTTCTGAGAATAAATACAGGAATATTAAGGCTGTAAAAAAAATTATGGCAGGAAGGACCATTAGAATGGATACATTTACCTGTCACTCCTAGGAAGACTGTAAAATCCTATCCCTCCCTAGTGGCCACTCTCATTATCAAAGGTAGACAACGAAGTATCGAACTCTTTGGAAGAGAAGTTACTGAGATAATAATACCTTATAAAAGAGAACAATTAGACACACTATTACAATTTGAAGAAGAGTGGCAAATAGCTATAGGTAACTTCCCAGGACAAATTTTACATCATTTGCCAAGATCACCTATATTGCAATTTCTCTCCCTACATCCGTTTATATTTCCTATTAAATGTTCAAAAGAGCCATTATCACCTCCTGCCTCCTTAGTATTCACAGATGGCTCCTCTAATGGTAGGGCAGTGACAATCATTGACTCAATAACCCATGTTCAACAAACCCTAGAGACGTCAGCCCAGAGAACAGAGCTTTTGGCAGTCATTTATGCTTTTGAACAATTGCAACAGGTTCCCTTTAACTTGTACACTGACTCTCAATATATAGTTAAATTATTTCCTCATATTGAGACCGCCTCTCTCCCACAAGGAAGAACAGCCATTTTCTCTTTGTTAACTCAGCTACAAAATTACATTCATAAACGAGAAAAGGCTTTCTATATTGGACATATTAGAGCTCATTCCTGCCTACCAGGACCCTTAAGCGAAGGAAATTATCAGGCGGATCTACTAACTCGCCCAGTAGTTTGTACAGCTCTAGAAGAAGCCCGGCGGTCTCATGCCATTCACCATCAAAATGCTTCTGCTCTCCGTCTATATTATCGCATATCTAGAGAAGCTGCTCGAAGTATTGTGCGTGACTGCGGCCATTGTCCTACTCATTTTCCTAGCCCTGCTACTGGAGTTAATCCAAGAGGACTTAGACCCTGTGACTTATGGCAGATGGATATTACTCATGTCCCATCTTTTGGCAAACTTTGCTATGTGCATGTTTGTATTGATACCTTTTCTCATGTTATCCTTGCTTCTGCACGTACAGGAGAAGCCTTTAAAGATGTAAGTCAACATTTATTCCAATGTTTTTCCTACCTAGGAATACCAAGGGCACTTAAAACAGACAATGGGCCTGCCTATACCTCTAGAGCTTTTAAAAACTTATGCTCTACATTCGGCATCGCACATACTACAGGAATACCTTACAATCCTCAAGGCCAAGCAATAGTAGAAAGGGCTCACCAAACTTTAAAAACACAAATTAAAAAATTACAAGAAAATGAGTTTAAATATTCCTCTCCTCATCATGTTCTACAACATACTCTATTTGTAATTAATATACTAAATGTAGATTCTGAGGGAAATTCCCCGATGTACAGACATTGGAACCCTGATCTAACTAAACCTAAAGTCCTCGTCAAATGGAGAGACTTGCTTACAGGAGCCTGGAAGGGACCTGATGTACTTTTAACCCGGGGGAGAGGATATGCTTGTATATTTCCACAGGACGCAGACTCACCTGTGTGGATTCCAGACCGCCTAGTCCGACCTTATGTCTCACCGCCCTCCGTCTCCACCTCACCCTAGCACACCTGACCAGTGCCCGTCTGCAGCAGATGTGCAGCCCTGAGCTGGAACAACCTGTCATTGGGAGGATCACATGTGCCTCCTTTTTGTCTTTCCACATGTCCCAGCTTTGCCCCACATCTCCTTTACTTTTTCCTTTTTTTTTAATCTAACTACTTGTTTGCTGGTTCTTTGGCCTTTCTCCTTCTCTCCTGAACACAGCCTTTTCTAGAATCTCCCTACCCTACTGTTCCAGGAAGGGCACCTCCCTTTTCTATCGTGACTAGGGGGTGTCTGGTATATGCCCCATACATGAAGTTGTCTTGTGCCAAGAGCCTGACATCCTTGGCTGAGAAAGCCCTGTCCTGGGACTCTCCTTTGTCCTGTATTTGACGACCCTCTTCTTACAATCCAATTGCCCATAGCTGTTGCCTGAGCTCTCTGTTCATACTGAAGTTAAAGCCTCATGGTGGCTGGTACCATGGATCTGTCTCTCGCCCAATGGTGTGAGCTGGGCCCTCCCTGGAGAAGAAACCTGGGTTCCCCAAGATATGTGATCAATGCCGGGGCCCTGCCAGCAGGCGAGGGGATCCCAAGGCAGTTGCTGGGCGTGGAGGCCACGGGGGCATAGTCTACCAACTTCATTCTTCGCCGACTCTGTCCACACCTTTGGGAACCCCTGGACCTGCTGGGGCTGGACCCCAACAATATCACTCTTGCATGTCTCCTTCACATAGCTGTCACATTTTCCTGTCATCCTTGGTTTCCATTTCTGTACCCTCACCCCCCACCCCCAGTTAGTAAATTCTTTAAGGATTAGAACTGAGTCTCTTAGCAGGAGGCTTGGGGGACACGTTAGCCCCGCTGTCCACAGCCCACCAAGACGGGCTTCCTCCACCCCCTCTCGCAGGCTTCACCAGCCAGACTACCTACCTCCTCCAGCCCCTCCAAGAGGTGTTTTTTGAATACTCAGTGTTAATGTAATTTTTGTTTGTTTTGTTTTTAATCCTCACCTATGGTTATTTTTCCATTGATTTTTAGAGAGAGTGGAAGAGAGAGGAAAAGACAGAGAGAAACATCGATGTGAGAGAAACACATCGATTGGTTGCCTCCTGCACGTGCTCTGACCAGGGCCCAGGCCGGGGAGGAGCCTGCAACCGAGGTACATGCCCTTGACTGGAATCGAACTCGGGACCCTTCAGTCTGTAGGCCAATGCTCTATCCATTGAGCCAACCTGGCTAGGGTCCTCCAAGAGGTTTTTTGTGGGTTTTTTTTTTAATTTTATTTATTGACGAGAGAGAGAGAGAGAGAGAGAGAGAGAGAGAGAGAGAATCAGTTGTTGTCCCATTTATTTATGCATTTATTGGTTGGTTCTTGTATGTGCTTTGACCAGGGATCAAACCCAAAACCCTGGTGTATGGGGAGGACACTCTAACCAACTGAGCTACTTAGCCAGGGCCCATCCAAGAGTTTTAGAATCACCAGTAACCTTCATGTTCATATCTCCAGAGTCTTAAATGCGGCCCAGCAGAGAACACTGTAGACAGCCAGTGACAGCTGGTGAGGGATGCGTGAATGAGACAACGGGTGTATTATATCAATCTCTAAGGCTCTCTCCCTGTCAACTAAAGCTCTTCTGTGTGAATTTATGAAATCTGCTCACTGACCATTTTGAGTTTGATTATTCAAGAAGGGCTACGATTTGTGAAAACTGGTGATCTTGCTGAGAAAGAACGTGAATGAGGGTCAGGCCCTTCGCTCCTGGTGGCCTTCCCAGCTCCTGAGCACACGCTGGCAGGGTTAGGTATGCTTACCAGCGTCAGTGTCTGGGTTATCCCTTCATTCTTCATTATCCACCGAAGATGAGAACCTCAGGTCGGTCCATTTTTCTAAAATATATTTTTATTGATTTCAGAGAGGAAGGAAGAGGGAGAGAGAGAGACATCAATGATGAGAGAGAATCATTGGTTGTCTGCCTCCTGCACGCCCCCTACTGGGGATCGAACCAGCAACCAGGCATGTGCCCTTGACCGGAATCAACCCCGGGCCCCTTCAGTCCGCATGCCGGTGCTCTATCCACTGAGCCAAACCAGCTAGGGCAGATCTGTCCATTTTTAATTAGTTTAAAGCCTTGGAGGCTGATGTCCCTGCCGAGGTGTTGGTAGAGGGCAGGAGAAAGGCAGATGCCTAGCTGGGAAGACTAAATGCCCAACCCATCCCACTGCCATAGATGATGACAGGGTGAGGGGATGCTTATCGGAGATGCAAGAATAAATATGAACGCAAAGCCCGTTAAATAGTGTAATTTCAAAATGCTGGCAAGAAGAGGAAAAAAATGACTTTTATTTGGAACAGAATACAGTTTCTAAAAATAGACCCACACTTACATGGTCACTTAATTTTTTTTAAAATATATTTTATTGATTTTTTACAGAGAGGAAGGGAGAGGGATAGAGAGTTAGAAACATTGATGAGAGAGAAGCATCGATCAGCTGCTTCCTGCACACTCCCTACTGGGGATGTGCCTGCAACCAATGTACATGCCCTTGACCGGAATCGAACCTGGGACCCTTCAGTCCCCAGGCCGACGCTCTATCCAGTGAGCCAAACCAGCCAGGGCATGGTCACTTAATTTTTGACAAAGGTGCCAAGTTAGATAATTCAATGGAGAAAAAATAGTCTTTTCAACAATAGATACTGGAACCACTGGATATTCAATATGGAAAAATTAACCTTGACCCTCACTTCACACCTTTCAAAGATGAACTCAAAATGGATTCTTAGACCTAAATGTAAGAGCTAAAACTCACTGAACTTTTAGAAGAAATTTGTTGTAATACTAGACTGGGAAAAGACAACATAAACAGGACACAAGAACACAAACTATGAATAAAAAAATGATAAATTGACTTCATCAAGGTTAAAAATTAGTGTTCTTAAAGGTAAGCCACAAAACTAGATATATTTTTGCAAAACATATATCTGACTCAATTTATAAAGAACACTTACAGCTCAGTAATAATTAAAAAATCCAATAAAAAAGTAGGCAATGGACTAAAAAGGGGGGGGGCAAAATATTAGAACAAATACTTCATATAAGAAAATATGTGAATAACAAATAAAAACAAGAAAAGACGTTCAACAGCACTAGTCATCAGAAAAAAGCAAATTAAAACCACAATGAGCTATTTTGAAGCTATGTTATTAGATACATAAAAGCTTAGAATTGTTATATGTAATGGCATCATTCTTTAATTTTGAATAATTGTATACAATGTTGCAAATATGTTCTCAGAATAATATTTATTAGATTTTAAAATATCTTTAAGTATATACAAATATATGTAGATTATATTTGCTATATATAATCTTGTTTATGATTTTAAAATTAGTTTTAACTAATAGAAATGTTTAGTAAAAAAAATCAATACATATCCACAAGAATGGCTAAGAGTTAAAAAGACTGACAGTAGCAAATGTTGGCAAGCATATGGAGCCCTTGGGACTCATACATTGCCGGTGGAAACACTGAAGGGCACAGCAGTTTGGAAAATGGCATAGCAGTGGACGATACAGTTAAAGATGTGGTTAGCATATGACCCGGCAATCCTGCTTCTAGGTAATTCATTACCCAAGTGAAATGAAAATGAAGGAGACTAAAGTTTTGCCATCCCCAAATATGCCTTCGGGATATTAATTATAACCTGGCTATTAAGAACAGAAGACTCAGCCCTAGCTGGTTTGGCTCAGTGGATAGAGCGTTGGCCTGCAGACTGAAGGGTCCCAGGTTCGATTCCAGTCAAGGGCACGTGCCCGGGTTGCGAACTTGATCCCCAGGTGGGGTGTGCAGGAGGCAGCCGATCAATGATTCTCTCTCATCATTGATGTTTCTCTCTCTCCCTCTCCCTTCCTCTCTGAAATCCATAAAATAAATTAAAAACAGAAGGCTCAGAAAACTTTGACCCTTCCCCTTTCCTCCCCAGGTCCTTGGGAAGGAAAGGCCTGCTTCAGAAAGGGACTCTTCGCTTATTCACGTAAGGAGTTTGCATTCTCCGATGAGAATTCGGTATGGCAGATGGGGAGCACCCAAGCCGGGCCTATTAGCCGGTTCCCCACTGGGCCCATTGTTTCTGGGTTGTCCAGCAGGAACCTGATTGCCAAGTGTGTTCTGCTCTTGCTCAGCTGCCTGTGAATTGCCTATTTCCCTTTTGAAATTCCAGACCCCTGTCCACCTTCTGTGTCCATAGTGACACATAAGTCCAACTGCCCAACGCATTTTGGGTCTCAGTTTTATGACACTCCCACCCTCCTTTGTCCACGCAGAACCATCCGTCTTGGACTTTTTCTCCTGCTGATCTGTCTCTGTTAATTTGGTTATGAGCCCATCTAGAAGAACTTGCAAGGTGGGAGGAAAATGATTTGGGTAAGCCCCCACCAACACACATGTCCACATAAAAACATGAGCACGAACTATTCATAATGGCCAAAAACTAGACATCACCCAGTGCCCATGAATAAGACAGTGGATAAAAAACCCCAAACTGTGGTATATTCATAAAACAGACTAATGTACAGTGATGAGCTATAGGTGTGTCTCAGAAGCAGGATGCTGGCGCAGAGCACAGAATGTGGCTTAGTTTGCTGTTTAGCCGTTTATTCAAGTAGCAGTTTGTACCTCCTGTCCTGGCATTTTGGTCTCAGGAAAGTGACCGTTGGATGAATGAACTGCAGAATCCGTCAGAGAGACACTCTGGAATAATACATGTTGCTACCCTTCCAAATGTGCCCCAGGGGTCAGAATCCCATCAGTCCTTCTTTCAGAAAGACTCCTAGATGTGTAACTAATAACATGGGCAGATCTCAGAGAGATCCTGAAAGATAGAACACAGGCCGCATTAGACCATTTCTGCAAAATTTAAAAGCATGCATACGATACTGTATTTCGATGGCAGAATCATATCTATATATATATATAAAAGCCATTCAACCATTCAACCATTTGACCGGTAGCTATGACACACACTGACCACCAGAGGCAGACACTCAACACACAGGCATGGAAACATGGAACAGACTGATGAATCTCAGAAGGAAAGGGGGAGGGGCGAGGGGGGAAGAGATTAACCGAAGATCTTATATGCATACTAGAGGCCCAGTGCACAGATTCATGCAGTGGTGGGGTCCCTAGGCCTGGCCTGTGGGGATCAGGCTGAAACCGGCAGTCTGACATCCCCCAAGGGGTCCCAGATTGTGAGAGGCACAGGCCAGACCGAGGGACCCCACTGGTGCACAAATCCATGCACCAGGCCTCTAGTATATTAATAAACATATAGATGCATGGTCAGGAAGTATATGCACTAACCTCAGGAGTGGGGCTGAGGACTATAGGGAGGGGACATCAATGGCCTGAATCTATTTGCTACCCATCCATATTAAATAGAGGCCTGAAGCAGGTAAGGGAAGTAGATCAAATGTGTGAAGTTGGCATTGGGGTGGCTATTCTGTAACTGTAGTCTCTGGACTTCTCTGTGTGTTTGAAACTTTTTATAGTCAACCACAATCTAATTATTGAGACTGAGGTCTGCCCTTTGGAGCTGGCCAGCCCTGGTCCTCGTAGCATCTCTCCCAGCTCTGCTGGCCTTGGGATATTAAACAGAATAAAATAAAAACCATGTCTCACCAAGCATCTTTTTAGTAGCATCTTGAGGAAGGAACATCCCCTTTCCCTCATGGCGACTGTTCTCAAGAAAATCTATTGGTGACCGTATCTTCCCTTTCCTGATGACCAATGTCTATCAACCTGTGATTCCCGGGACCGGAGCTCCGTCCACCACGGGTCAAGTCCAACCAGTCACAACTGAACCATGTCCCTCTCTGGAACTAGAGCCGAACCTCAGAGGTCCCTTCCAACTGGGGTTTGGAAGGTTCATTCTCTTTTCAGAGGATTTTTTTCAAGTCATGAGATGCTCTTCTCCTTAACCATCCACACAACCAATACCCCCAGTGATACCTGTAGCTCTGGATTTTTGCTCTCGTTCTTTAATAATGCGGCCAGGGACTTGGCCACCGGATGCTGCTCTTGTTGCCAACAAAACAACCGTTGGAAAGAAACCATTTATCTGGAAGCAGCATCTAGAATGTTCAAGGGAGCTTTTCATGTCAGCGGGTGAGGAAGTTGCGTATCTGGGACACTGGATGACTAGGAAGAACACAATGTACGACGTACCATAAAAAACGTCAGACTCCGAGACCAGCATGCTCTCCAGGCACGTCCTTGGCCAATGTCAGCCCTCGCTGACGACAGTCAGATCCGGTGAGTGTCCGCATGGGAGAGTCACCTCACTCGGTCTGTATTCCCCCGGCACCGCCCCCTTCAGTACAGCATATAGCTCACTCACTGGTTTTGCTCATTGTCCGTGTCCCCCACCAGCCTGCGGCTCGGGCGAGCAGGAGCTCAGTCTGTGCTGGCCACTGGTGCTCACCGAAGGGTGCCCACGCCGCCGCGGTGTTCAGACACTGGCTGCGGCATAAAGGAATGAATTCCTGCCTCTCCGGAGCCCGGTCTGCGGGGAGATGACCCTGACGATAAAGCAGACATGGCTGCTCTTTCTTGAGGGCTTGCAACACTGAGCCACACCGGCCCAGGCTCACTTCCTTTCCTGTTTCAACCACCCCCGCACGGAGCTATTAGTCCCACCTTGCACATAAAAACATGAGACTTAGAGGCTTAGAGAGATCGCACGGCTGCCAAGAAGCAGAGCAGGGATCAAATCCCAGTCTGCCCCCACCCCAGTCACGCCACTGTCTCCGGCGCCGCTCCCTGGGGGAGTGATGTGTAGGGGAAAGCAGTTAGGACCCGTCACTTCCAGTGCCCGTTGCCCGCAGCTGGCTCGCGGAGAAGCCACTGGTCTCCCCTCCTGGGTCCAGCCTTGCCCTCGCTCCCACCACTCGCCCCACGACCTTGTCTCGCTGTCACAGTGATGTGGCTCTGCCAGACACACTCACTCCTCTTTTAAAAATTGATTTCAGAAAGGAAGGGCGAGGGAGAGAGAGAAACATCAATGATGGGACAATCACTGATTGGCAGCCTCCTGCACACCCCACACTGGGGATGGAGCCCGAAACCCGGGCATGGGCCCTGACCAGGATCAAACCATGACCTCCTGGCTCATAGGTCGACGCTCAACGACTGAGCCACGCCAGCCGGGCCAGGCACATTCACTTCTTGAAGTAAAGACGCGATTGTGATGCTCTTAGAAGCGTCCTCGGGTAGAGGGAGGAGCTTGCGCTGTGGAGTCACAAGTCCTGGGTTCCAGTCCTCCCTGCGTGAGATCGGAAAGGGTTCGACCCTCTGGGCTCGGGTTCTCACTGGTACAACGGAAATACAACACCTGCCTTGCAGTGATTGAGAAGTTACCAAAGATTCCTGCAATACATACTTCACATGGTCACATAAGGAACAAACTAACATGCTTTTTTAATTTTTTATTTTAAAAAATAATTCTTATTTCTCAATGACAGTTGGCATTGAGCCAGCATTCTTTTTCCCTGTTAAGAAAAGGTAGAAAAGGAAAGAGAAAAGGCATTTAAGATCTCCATAGCAACTTGTCTTGTTTGGGTCCTGCCACCAGGAGGGGGTGCGGGGCCAGGGTGGTTTCTCTTCAAGACCCCCTGCCCTGAGCCTGTGAGAAGCAGAGGAAACAGTGGCAGGAGAGGGAGGGGGGAGGGAGGTTTGAAGTTGCCAAGGTAACCAGAAGGGTCCTCTTGGTACCATTTGTGGAGCTGTTTGCCTATCGTGGGTAGTTACAAGGTTGCAAATACTTCTTTACAGTTTGTGGACTGTCTTCTAATTTTTTTTCTGGTGTTATTTGTTGTTTGGTTGTATAATTATTTCTGGCTTTAAACGTTTTTTTAAAAGGCAACTGAAGCCCACTGATAGCCTTAAGAAAAAAAGCAAATGAGGCAAAAGGGCATCTGACCGGTAAATAGAGTGTTTGTTAGACTTTTAGTTACAGTTATTCTTTCCTATGTTTGTGCTGTTTTCTAAAACAACCATGAAGAACCATGACCCTCCAGCCTGGGAGAGCCAACGCCACAGACGCTCTTTCCAGATCTGGAACTGGCTTTATGGAGGGCTCTGGACACAGGACAAGAAAGCCGCGTCTCGGAATGACCTGGAATTCTGGGGACATTCTTGGCCCAGACACCCAATCCCAGGGACAGCCCCGGGCAGGATTGTGAAAGAGGCTACGTGTCTCTGGGCGCCTCCATTCCTGAACCCCCACCCTGGCCTTTCAACATCTCCTCCCCCAGGCACCTGGCATTCTCCTTGGATTCCCTAAGTCACCTCTCCCAGCACCAGACACACGCCCTGCACGCAAATGTGAGAGAGTGGACGCAACCCCAGAAGCGTTTGCGTTCGGAAAGTCGGCAGGGAGCGTGCCAAGACAGGCCACGGGGACCACGTTCCACGGAAGGTCCCCCACAGGCCGTCAGCAAGCCCCCAGCCACGCTGTGCAGGCAGCAAGCAGACATGCGTGGAGTGGACAACACGGCTTCCGGTCTACCGTGTCCTGCACCAGGCGCGGGGACCTGTTCTGTGGGGGGAGGGACGGACCGTAAGAACAAGTCCCACCCTTGTACGCGTCCGGAGCCCTTGGTGTGGGAAGGTCAGGGTGTCCTTTGAGCAAGGGCTGTGGGAAGTGAGGGGTGAGCAGGAGGCCGTATGGGAAAGGGAGCAGCAGCAGGGCCCCCGCCCCCGCCCTCCGACATCCCCTGTCGGCCAAGACCGGCCTCTCAAGTTCTAAGACAGAAGGCCAGGTCTGGCCTCCGTGGCTCCCAGACTCTGTTCCCGTGGCCGGGGGTCTGCCGCCTGCCTTCTCCGCCCGGCCCACGCCTCCTGGTCCTTCAGACCCGCATCAGATGCCGCCTTCCCCTGAAGACCTTGCTCGGCCTCTGGGAAGTGACGCTACCGCCTCTGCCCGCGCGCGCGCGTGACACCGTCCACGTCTGGCTGGGGAGGGGTCCTCCTCGGGCGTCCCACGTGTCCTGAGAGCGCCCACAGCGGGGTGAGCTGGCGCCCTCGTCATCGCGGTCACCGGAGGGAGCAGGGCCCAGCGG